>NW_017802491.1:2674808-2750662 GCF_001625305.1 Branchiostoma belcheri
CTGCTACACTAGCTGTTACACCTTTCCCTGTGTGTGTTTTCTCACTAAAGGCCGTTCATATGACATCAAATATCCCACATGCCATTAATTTAAGAAATAAGACTACATTTCCGCTATAAACTTCACTCCGTGCCTGTGGTAGTTTGGGGAACAATATGGCGGATTTTCTTACCCAAGCTATACCGTAATGCGTTGCGCGGGAAGCGTCTTTGGGTTACATTACTACATGTAGTATTATACAACGCCGCCTGGTTAACAGACCGGCGGGAGCTCAGCGCCATCTCAGTAGCGCCATAGGCCGCCAAACAAACTTTATGCAGACGGCTTAGGTTTTTCCGCTTACAACGTCGGCGCAATATATTCTCCACATTCTCCTTAACTTTAGATATCAGAATACTAGTAAACACACCGTACCGTAATTTTGATTATGAACAAGTAACAAAACACCCATAACTACACCCATAACTTGATACATCTTAGTTCAAAGATCACAAGGCCTTTCCTTTTGAACTTGGGACTCCAGAGGGCTTACATCCACGACGGCGCCACCAAGTCCTTCATCCGCAAGGTCCTTGCCCTGCCGTTCCTGCCCAGTGAACACATCATCCCGATGTTCCTGCGACTCCAGAGGAATGCCGCAACTCCAGCACTCCGGGAGTTGATGGACTACGTTGACAGCCAGTGGATCGTCAGCCGCCTCCAGCCACCATCGAGTTGGTCCATCTTCTGACGAACGATCAGGACCAACAACGATACGGAAGGATGGCACCGACGTCTCCTGGGCCGAGCGCAGAAGGCTTACCTCCCTTTCTATCTCCTACAATTGCTGCACAAAGAAGCACGTCTGGTCGTGCTGCAGGGTTGATATAGTAATGTTTTGTATGTCTTTTTCTCGAAAATACAAAGTCTTGTGACGCTACTTTGTTTTAAAAGTACCATGTTGTGTTCTACATTGTAAATATATTGTGACTGATATTGTGACTGAAAAATCACGGTGACTGGATTTCCGATGGTCATTTTCTGTTACATGTACTAGTTTAAACTTTCGCGTTTCAACTTTTTGTACATATTCAGTAGTTTAAACTTTCGTACCTAAACTTTTTTTGTACAGATTCGGTTGTTTAAACTTCTGTGTAGTACATGTAGTTAGATAATGTAGTAGTGTTTTGTATGTTTTGTTTGTATGTGATGTTGCTTTGTTTTAACAGTACCATGTTGTGTTCTACATTATAAATATACTGTGACTGAAAAATGTGACTGGATGCCCGGGATGGTCATTTTCTGTTAGTAAGTTGTTAGTTGTAGTAAGTTGTATATGAAGGACTAACAAGACAACAGTTAGTAAACAATATTCTATAGCTAGTTTTACCAATAAAACAAAACGAAACCAAACCCTCGACAACAACAAAACGGAACAAACCTTAACTAAACTTAACGAAATTTAACGAAACAAAACGAAACAGAACGAAATACTACGCAAACAGCTGGTATCTTACTCGTTTTACCTTTGTTACCTTAGCTGTAAGATCGTGTCAGAACGATCATCAGAACTTGTGTTCATATAGCCAACATCCTTGGTAAAGCAAGTGTCCTTGCATTGAACAAAACCGCTTACTTCAATGCGAACGCAACTGGAAAAAAAAGTAACGTTGAAATGAACTCCACGTTGTACGGATCGGACGTAGTGACTAATTTATCTTTTCGTGTCATCGGAACGCTATGCATGACGTTATAGTGTGGGTCGGGAAACCTGCCATATTTAATTTGTTCCTATCGTTTTATTTCTTCTATGCTGGTATATGAGCGATCAAATAAGCAGTATTTTGGCTCACAAAGCAGATTTAAATCCAAGGACATTGGTGTCTGTGGAATATACAGAACATTTGACAGTGCTTTTTAGATTTTCTTTTGTCCACGATCAGGACCGGAAGCCAGTATTATTTTTTGGTCCCCATTTTTCTGCAAAACTAAATCAGAAAAAGTCGTATATTTTCACAAAGATCAGGTATTCAAGTAGGATCATATATATGCTTCAAGATGCGTAGTTTCCTAGCATACACAAGATACGCCAGACGTCTTTGGGATATCCTTGCTTGAGACACTCTTGAGAAACAATTTTGCTGTACTTTCTATCACATTTGTGACTTGTCGCAGTGAAGTGGTAATGTATGTAGCAAAATTGTGTCACATTTGTATGAAATCATATTTCCATTGATGTCCCAAAAATGGGAATAGGTTTAAAATTGCCAAACATTGTAAGAATGACTTTTCTGTATTTTTCATGTTGTTCAATGATATTTTTACTTGTGTCAGTGAAGTGGTAATGTTAGATGTATGTAGCGAAATTGTGCTTCCAACAAGGAAAACTAAAATGACTGATAACGTGTAAGTTATTGGGGCATTCTAAGTCAATTGAAAAAAAATTGCTGTACTTTCTATCACATTTGTGACTTGTCGCAGTGAAGTGGTAATGTATGTAGCAAAATTGTGTCACATTTGTATGCAATCATATTTCCATTTGATGTCACAAAAAAGGGGAATAGGTTTATAAATTACCAACTATTGTAAGGATGACTTTTACTCTATTTTGCATGTTGTTCCAATGATATATTCTGAACCGGTAAGAGCATTTGCTTGAGTAACGATTTAGATTTTGTGTTATTCCGTACTACAATGTAGTTTGAAAAATGCTTGTTGCGGCGTTATGCATGGAGCACGGGCCTAAAAATGACCACAAGAATGGGCAACGTTTTTGTGTTGATATCGATAATCTCACAATTTCACAAAGTTTGTTTCAGTTCGTACATTCCTACAACGGATGAGTGAAAAATCTGTTGACGAGCGTGTCAAAAATGCAGGTTTTGCTTTGAGACAGCCGCAGACAGAGGTCAATTGGCGTCATCGGAAAACTCCACTGTTACGGAGGTAGAGGTACCGACTGTAAATTATTTATGGATTTTTGCAAATTCTAATCGTTCCCACAGCCAAAAAATGAAAAAGTACATGTGTGTATTAAGTGTGATTTTTATTGTTATTATATTAGGCATTGTATGATGTGATAGATTCGTAAAAATGGTATCTGACACCCCTAAAAAGCAATAGAATCACCCAAGCCCAGAATGCATTGCATTAGTTACCTTGGTTACGCATGCGTAAGCAGTGCGCATGTGCGCATATGTAAATAGCCCGCGTCACTTCAAGTCACAACGCCAGTAACAACGCCAGCGAGTACTCGGAACTCGCGGATTTACAAGCTTGGAGCCTGACTAGTGGCCGATTTATCATGGAACAAAGGTATGGATTTTGTCCTATAAATGGTCACTCGGTTACTATGTTTGGCATAGGTCGTGATGTTTGGAAAAGTTTTTAGCGTCTTTTCGTACGTCTTCTCCTCCTTGTTTTCGTTTTCCTTTTTCGTTTTGTATACTTTTTGATTTGTGGAAACGTCGACCATCAAGAAAAGTGCATTGTAAAAGACGTAAAGAAAAACAAAACACGAAAAGACGCTAAAAACCGGCTCCTAAAACCGTAACAAATCTCTTGCAGTCAGTAAACGCAAGTCTGTGTAAATCTAAGTGGTAGCGCAGTACCGAGCGAGGAAAAGCACAATGATACGTGCAAAACACCGTTGTAGTGAGCAAATGTACGCGCGTCCCGTGCCGACGATCTCAAAGACAGACGCACCGTTGTACACACTTACCCGTCGATTCGGTGATATGTCTTATCAAAATGGTCCATTAAAAAAATAAATACATCGCTGTTCTCCCGCTCGTTGTGCGTGCCCACGGAACAGAAACCTCGTTTGTTTTAAGCACGTCTTTGAACTGATTTAGCCGACAGGTCGCTCCGTGCACTTATGTAGTAAAAATGCTCGGTCTTCGGTCGCACATTATACGGTCGCGAAATGCGTGTCTACCCGGCTCTTAGTGAGGAAATACACATGCGAGTAAATTTGGGACGCCTCGAGGAAATGCACGCAACGGTAGTTAGTCAGGCTCGGTCCGGCATTACAGCGTTCTGCCCTCCACTTTTGCGCCCACAACATGCGTGTTTACTCGGTTTGTAGTGAGGAATTCCACGGGCGTGCAAGGTCAGCGCAGCGCGAGGACATACACGCGTGCGAACTCAGCACAGCGCGAGGATCGGCACGCGTGCAAACAGTCGCGGAAATGAGTATCGGCACGCGTGCAAACCGACGTAAGTTGAGTAAGCTCACGTCGTGCAAAACCTCGTTTCGGGTACCCAAAATATAGCTCAACTATTCCATCGACAACGGAGGTGTCATTGATACGAGCGGGTTGCCGGCATTAAATAAACTGGAGAGCGAGGGAGAGCACCCTTTGCATCATTGACCCCTCGTATACGAGGTAGTGATATACAATGAGAACGTGGTTACCTGAGGAGCCTGTGGTATGGTCCCTGTCCGGCCCTGTAGTGGCGGAAGGCGTGTGTCCGGTGTTGCGGACCCAGTCTAGCTCGTCGCTCGCCAGTTGTTGGAAACCGCAGAAGTCGACGTCAAAGTCACAGTGATAGACAGAACCTTAGGAGGGAAACACAGCAGTCACGATTCAAAACTGGAAATTAAAGGTGCAATCTTGCATTGATTTTGTCAACCCTTTGTTTTCATTTCGTGATTTTACTTCTATTCAAAGTTATATACACAGTTTTACAAGTTGTCTCTTACCACACGTTCCCGCCACCATCTCCACGTCATCAATACCGATGTCACCATGGTAACTGGTCCCACGCACCGCCTCAAACATCACCTGGAAACCAGCAACGTTTGGTTCAACTGTATCTCACGGCAAGTGAATCGTGTGTTTGTTTGTTTGTTTGTTTGTTTGTTTGCTTCTTTCTGTTTCTCAAGATAGAATATTGATCATAAGTAGTACCTGGAAGTCTGAGTGGGCATCGATGTCTACCCTGGCCTCAACCCACAAGTCTCCCTGCTCGCCTGACCTGCTCCAGATCGGATATTTGATTCCCCCTCGTGTGTCTATGTAGACAAGATTGAGCGAGCCTGTCTCCGCGCCGTACATGTGGTAGTAGAACTTCAGGCAGTGAGGACCCCTAGCGGTAGAAATTGGAGAGAGCAGGCCGGCGGTGTCGCCGTTATGACGGGGAGAGGAGGCCTCGATGAAGGCGAAGTGACCTGTTAAATACAAAGCGGACTTTTCTTATCTGTTCATAGTCTATATGAATACAAGCCGTGCAACATACATGCAGCAGACTTTGTTCATTGTAGAAACAATGCAAAATGTACAATACAATGTCTGCATTCAATGTTATACAAAATGCTTTAAAAGGCGTTTCCGTCACCAATTGGAGCTTTTAACACAGCCTTACATCCGACGTTATAGCATGGTGAAATGCTGCCAAAGAGACAGGCATTAATAGCAACATATTTCCTTCAAATGAGTACTGATGACTGTTTACCGTGTGCCTTTTCCCCCGTGGAATGATCGTGGTCAGGACCGGTGCTACCGCTAGGTGTCGCTTCTCCCAGGACGTTCAGACTCCAGTCAAAGTCGTCTGCAGTGTCCTGCGTGTAACCGCACCAGCCAGAGGCGAAGGAGCACGAAACTACAGGCAGGACGACACAGATATGAAAACGTTTGAATGAAGGAACCAAAGATTCATTTTCATGACGGTATTTTTTTTATACGCTAATATGCCATTATAAAGGTTAGAGTTTTCCCTTTTGTGTTTCAGACCATTAGAACATTTTGTTAACGCTATGGTCGTCCTCAAATTCATTTCATTAAACAGCATAATTTCCTTTATTAATCTCGTGGATTCCCTCATGTGCACACTTAATACTGAAGCTTGTAACAGGTACGTACTGTCTACATGGAAACAGAGTTTTCTTAATATTTTACTGACATACTTACTTGTTGTGTCCAGGTCCACTCTGGGCTGCGCCAAATTTGCTGACGTGTCCAGGCCGGTCCCTGTCGGCGCACCGGTCACAGTGCGACCTTAACCGGGCAGAAGAGAAAGTCACAGTCAATGGACCAGTTCAGTATCTTTTCTCATCTTTTATCACTATGTGGCGCTTTCGCATGTCTGCCTGCGACATACTCTCGTACACTAGGACAGAAAAACGAAATACATATAGAGAAAACAAGAAAAGAAAAAAGCCCACCACATCCGTATAGAGTGTTGATCTTCTGTGCGTCCAGGTCGCTCATCTGGTCCCTCTGTCCGATCTGCACGTTGGGGACCTTGGGCACGATGGTGTCCTGTCCGTTGGTGGTGAAGGCCGTGCGGCTGTAGTGCATGACGGACCCGAAGTCGTACGGCAGGTTCAGCGTGCTGATGACGGGCTCAGACTCCTTGTTGAAATTGTTCTCCTTCCCTGCAAACAATAATAGAGATGAAGGTTACAAATAAGTTGAAAGCTACTCTTCATCATGACGTTTTTCCCGTTTTTCTACAGTCTACAATAAAAAAATGTAGTTTGTATTCAGACAATGTTACGTTTTTTACAGCTTTCTACAACACAAATTAGATTTGTGACATTTCACATCATGGCACGATCCAATGGATGGGGGGAGCCAAGAGAGAAAGAAAATGATGAGATGAATATAAAACAACGAAAGACCTGAAAGATAGTGACTAACATTTTACACACTCTTTTACAAACCGTTCTTATCTGTTGAACAGTTTGGAATCTGGCATGATGTTACATCTTATATTTGCATGACTGCATGCCATATCTACACATATAAGCGTTCTGTACCGTCGCGAATGTTTCCCCAGACGATAGTGACATAGTTGTCCCTGTCCGGACGCGCCTGCTCGTGTTTGAAGCCGACAGCGTGCATGAGCTCGTGCACCACGGAGCCGTACCGGCTGATACAGCTGGCCGACAGAGACAGGGGCTGGCCGCCGTCCTTCATGTTACCGAACTTGGAGGAGCACCTGCATGGGAGGGGGGGGTCAGAACGTGCAGTATGTATGTGCGCGCGCGTGCGTGCGTGCGTGCGTGTGTGTGTGTGTGTGTGTGTGTGTGCGCGCGCGCGCGCGCGTGCGACATCTTGATAAGTTAAAGTGAGCTCAGTCTTTATCACTATCACGCACAAGCCAAGACGCTGGTACTATTTATCCTAAACTCCTGATTCCTGGAGTGTTAAGCAGATTTATCCAAACCGTGGAACCGCTCGCACCTGCGTCTCACTAATGACTGTACCTGTGCGTCATCGCGGGATGGTACAAAGTCCGCACGGTCCAACATTATCCACATTACCTTGGCATTAAGTCCAAAAAAAGACGGACTGCAACGCATGGTGATATCTTAAGTCAAGTACTTGCAAATACTCCATAGAACACCTCTTGCACCAGTATGAAGTAAACAGATATTTGCTTGCACCGTTATCAAAGTGCCCTACCCGCTGGTGGTCTTCTCTAGACTGACGTAGGCGTCCAGCTCCGTGGTGACCTGGAAGAAGTCCACACAGGTCTTGTGGGCGTACTCATGGAAGGCGCGGTGGATGGCAGACACCTCATCACTGGCTGAAGCACAATACAGGAGTTACTTATTATGTTAAACCACAGATGGTTCATGTCAGGTTTCAAAACGGGATTTTATAACCCATCGTCAGGTCGTCAGTATGAAAACCGACCCTAACTTGCAGAAACATTCCTGAGACTACGGGGGGTAAAATAACACTATATGGTCAGTTTTTTCCAAGTAGAAAAAGGATTAAGTGCTTTGTTACATGCTTCAAACAATTTCCAAAAATTGTTTAGTTTGTATTCGTACAAAATGTACTTACTGAAACCATCAGTAATGTTGAACGGGATTTTCACCAGTCCGTCTGGTCCCTTCGGCCACATGCGTCCTGTGCACTGTATGGCGTTACGGACCTGCGAGAGTCGTGAAAAACAGAAGCTCCCAATAGATACACATAGGTTCAGAGGATGGACTAATCCACTGATGCATAACGTTAACATTTATTGATCATCGCTAGTAGTGTGCTAGTAATTCGTTGTGTATAGTAGCGCATGTACCTAGCTTAGTCTCAGTGTCAGTATGTAACCCCTTCAAGTCAAGACATATACATGTACTTGCCTGGTCAGCAGAGTCAAGGATATCTCCTTCAAACAGGTCAAGACCAGCAGCTGAAAAAGAACAATGGTGAACTTTGGTATACGTTCACATTTCTTTGGTTTATTTATAGATGAGATGTTCTCCCTCGATTCTGTACTCTTTAATTGGAAAATAGAAAGATAGAACTTTTAAGTTCTATTTGCCAATTGAAAAGACGTCATAGACAGTCGCAATGTAACGTAGGACAGTCACACATATGGCGTGCTTTTTACGAATACGTATTCTAAGCGGCACATGCAGGGTTCATTTATCAGATCTTCATACTTAAAGTTTTATTGTCTCCAGCTTCTTTAAAATCCTGTTTCTCTGTGCGAACCTTACCCTCATTCTCCGCCAGAATCACATCGAACGCCGTCAGATCCTCGAAAGACGTTTCTGTAACAGATTAAAGATATGAGTAATTACGAGATCTGGAAAGGTTTGATAACACTAGACAATGTTGCTCCGGAGGTATGAACTCTTAGTGACTCTTACCTTTACTTCCATCACGGCCAAACGGCGTTCCTTTGACCTGTAAAGAATTGTAGAGATATTAATTCATCTGGGTGTAGAATTTGATAGCACAAATATTGACTGTTAAATAAGACTCTATCATAGGCCGGTATCTCAGAGTTTCCTGGCTTGCCAGAACAGGTCGGTGCCCCTTCCGCGCAACTTAAATCAACTCTATTTGTTTTACTTATGTCTCCATTGACCCACCTTGATACTGATTACACGTACGTATAGTGCACACTCCGGTCAATGACTCAATGCTTAAGCGTTTGTAATCGATTTATTTTATTAGAACACCATTCTGTATAAAATATACCGGGGCTTGAACCCACTGTATCCTTTGTCAATACGAGCCCTGATACTTTGTAAAGTACTCTTAACGCTTCTGTGACGTAAATCAACCAACACATATCAGTGCAACTTTCTAAATTGAAACTTACAGAACTCCCAGATAAAAATTCTCAGTCATAAAAGCACAACTTTATGCCATTAAAGGTACCGATCCAGGGAATCGGGGTCATTTCTATGCATTTACAATTGCAAGAAAGCAAACAGTCCCCGAGGAAAATAATACGGGCAAATCTACAAAAACGTAGCATCAAGTTATTATGTTTTTTTTCATAATTACTGTTTAATACCATTATTTCTGGTATAGAAGGGTGTACATACCTGGTGAAGAATACCCAGTAGAAACGCACAAGCGAACAACTTCGGCACAACCATCTTCTCCAGCGCGTCTTTGGAAAATGGAGTTCTAAAAACAGTCGACTCCGGAGGTCGACATCGGGAAGTACGTCACTGTACGTATACTCGTGCTCCTTGGGTAAATACATTTTCCTATATTTAGTATTTGATAACTAATGTACTCGTTACTAGTCTATGGGACAGGGTTTCTGTTTTAAGAATTCTTGTCTCCATGCAATCCAGGTGTTTAATGTGAGTGTACGGTCAAAAATTAGGATCTGGGCGCTAAAAAAAGCCCTCCTTAATAAAAGTCCACTTGCGGGCGATGTGTCGCCAATATACGTGTACATTGGGGAACCAATCACACGTAGATTGTTGGTAATCTAAGTTTAGAAAAATATTTATTCAGCAATACGAGTCATCTATACTTGTACCCGTTGGCTTGCGTCATGTCATGTCACAGGTCATATATCTCCAGTTTTTATCGATTAATCGGATCGAGAAGTCATATTCTTCAGACGTTGCGAAGTCTTTATCTTTTTAAGACTTGAATCAATGCAAAATGTGATATCGGCTGAGGTTTGTTAAGTCCTCAATTGCGACTCACAGAGAAAGAGGATTGGTAGCCTTGTGAATTGAACTTATCGATCTCAATTATAACCATCTGCTATTCAAGTTGAAAATAGCCAAAATGGTATTAATGTAAGTTTCACATGTGGTGATCTTTTTCTACACTGGAAGGGGACAGACAGATGCCATATGTTATAAACCTGGCCTCACAAATCATTGCCGACATTTGCCCGATAGAGTTACATTTAGCAAAGAAATCGCCTGACGTATTGATTACAGCCCTGGCGTTGGTTAGCGTCGGTCTGTTGTTTGGGCTGACCATGAGCTCTTTTGTTCTACAATAAAGGAGAACGATTGCGGCCACCGTCCAGCTTTGCCTCCGGCCAGAGTGTGCGAGTACCACTTAAAAATCGTCAAGAGTTGTTTGAGTAGGGCCAAAGATTACTCACGACATGCACCACGACACGGAGTTAAGATGTTGGGCCAACGTTTCCAGGTACGACGCAGGTGCCAAGCTAAGGAGCGTTCGCGTTTTGGGCAGGCGAATGTCTAAGTGAGTGTTTTCACTGGGACTACCGTGAATTTAACTGACTTTCTTTTGAATCTACGATAGATGATAACTGTAATACACTCATGGCTTAAAACTATAAATCCTTAGGTAACCACTGTTGTACGTATCGATGTTGATTATTCTGTGTTAACAGAAATGTACAGGGGGAACTTAACGGACAGAAACACAGCTTATTCCTACATGGCCATTTTTGTAAGGCCAATGGCGACTGTTTCCTATTACGTCCGCAATGAAAGTATACATAAGGTGCATTCGAGCGGGAAGGTTCACATTCAGTTATTACTTCACAGAGAAGAGAACTGAAGCTAATCACCATGTCTGCACCCGCTCCAGTAGCTCCCAAGAAGAAGGTGGCGAGGAAGCCCAAGAAGCCCGCGGCCCACCCACCGGTCGCCAAGATGGTGGCCGCCGCCATCGCTGCCTTGAAGGACCGCAAGGGATCCTCCCTGCAGGCCATCAAGAAGTACATCGCCGCCAACTACAAGTTCGACGTCGTCAAGCAGGGCCATGTCATCAGGCGTGTCGTCAGGAACATGCTGGCCAAGGGTCTGCTCACCCAGGCTAAGGGCAAGGGCGCCGCCGGCTCCTTCAGGCTCGGCGCTGCCGCCAAGAAGGCTCCCAAGAAGCGCAAGGCGAAGAAGCCCAAGGCCAAGAAGGCAAAGAAGGCCAAGAAGGCGAGGAAGCCAAAGGCCAAGAAGGCAAAGAAGCCAAAGGCCAAGAAGGCAAAGAAGGCCAAGAAGCCAGCAGCCAAGAAGGCCAGAAAGCCTGCCAAGAAGACCAAGAGGGTGGCGAAGAAGTAAGGAGTGTACAGATCTACAACACCCGGCCCTTTTCAGGGCCACCACTTCCTCTAAAAAGAGCTGTATTCGTCTTCACATGACTGTATATGCGTTGTGCTATGTGTGTATATCTCTGTAACAGCGAAAGATTAAGTCAACTCTTTGTCAAGATGCTTTTCTAAATGAGGGGATGTTTTCTGACTTGCATGATTTAGAACATAGAAATAAATCTGTCGACGGAATATGCATACTGTACACTTCACGGCAATTTGGGCGCCGTTTTGGATCTGATGGAATCAGCTATAAAAACATCAATGTTGCATCATGTACTATGCCTACTCCTTATTACACATGCATGGCATCTTATATGGCATCTTTATTCGCTTGTGCTGGTATATGAGTGCTTTTAATTTTTTTTTCGTAAAAGAATAGGCAACTTTTTATCGATCTCAACAATGACAACATACAGCCGGACCCTGGTGCACCATCCCGATTTGGCGCCATTCTGTCCAACGTCGTCGCAAGTAATAATGTGCCAAACAAGTCTATATTCTACATCAACACTTAAAATACTATGATGATGTGACAATTTCAAGCAAATACTGCTAGACTTTATAATAGATTAACGAGATTAAGCATGTTTTGGTACACAGCAGGGAGTATGGATAAGGGTGAGGGGAGGGGTCGCAGGAAAATTTTGGCGCAATTTTTTGGGGTGTGTGCGGTACCGGTGGAGGTTCTGGATCCCACTCGTGATAATTCTCTGTTCAAGATATGTTATAGGTAGTGTGTATGTGCGGCTTAAAACGTCATTAGAAATATTCCTCTTTGATCTCACTCTAAGAGCAATTTGCTCCCAATTAAGATTCTACACCCTCCTAGTCAACCCTTACAGCGTCAACAGTCGCCTATGTGTACATAACTAGGAAACTGGATACGCACGCCTGGCTTGTCCCCAGCAACGCCCATTGAATGGGTTGCTCTCTAGTCCACTAGTTTACTATTGACAAAGTGTCACTCATGCTTACTGTACTGGAAACGTGCACACGACACATACAACGGAAAATGTGCACGAGTTTTCTTTTCTACGATCAATCGCTTTCTGATAGTTTGTCGACGATTAGCTCTGTGGACAGTTGTACCGCAAGCCAGAAGTGGCTTAAATGTCAAAGATAAAACTTCCAACTAATCTATTGATAAATTCGTGAGTCGTGAATACTACTATTTTGCAATAAGCAGATACATCAATATAGCCCTTTTGTGAAGATTTGTTGGCCCTTAAAAGGGCCGGGGTTCTTTGGTTAGGATTGCCTCTTTACTTCTTGGCGGCGGTCTTCTTGGGCAGGAGCACGGCGTGGATGTTGGGCAGCACACCTCCCTGGGCGATGGTCACACCACCCAGCAGCCTGTTCAGCTCCTCGTCGTTACGGACGGCCAGCTGAAGGTGACGGGGGATGATCCTGGTCTTCTTGTTGTCACGGGCGGCGTTGCCGGCCAACTCGAGGATCTCAGCGGTCAGGTACTCCAGCACGGCGGCCAGGTAGACTGGGGCGCCGGCACCGACGCGGTTGGCATAGTTGCCCTTGCGCAGGAAACGGTGCACACGGCCGACAGGGAACTGAAGCCCTGCACGGGATGATCGGCTCTTGCCCTTGGAACGGGCCTTTCCTCCCTTACCACGTCCAGACATGATGACTGATAGAAGATTTGATACCTGTTCTTGGTAGCAAAAAAAGTGCTTAAGAAAGACTACTCCGCTATTTATAGTGTTCCTCTGGATCCAAGCGGTAGTGTCTCTTAACCAATAGCATCCTGCCTTAGAGGCATTAGCCAATGACACGAAAGGTATGACAATACACACAAGTCACACAAAAGAAATTTGACCCCCTCCAACTGAGTCTTCGACCAAGTCCGCCCTCAGATGGCGTCGTATCCGTTAATTTGCATATTTGACACAATAAAAGGAAGCCATTTCGTGCATTGCACCATTTCTGACCAAACACTGAGTCAAGGAATTGCAGCATCATGCCGCCAAAGACCCCAGGAAAGGCCGCCAAGAAGGCAGGCAAGGCCCGCCGTGCAGGTGGAGCCAAGAGGAGGAGGAGAAGGAGGGAGTCCTTCGGTATCTACATCTACAAGGTACTCAAGCAGGTGCACCCCGACACCGGTGTCTCCAGCAAGGCCATGGGCATCATGAACTCCTTCGTCAACGACATCTTCGAGCGTATCGCTGGCGAGGCTTCCCGCCTGGCTCACTACAACAAGCGCTCCACCATCAGCAGCCGGGAGATCCAGACCGCCGTGCGTCTGCTGCTGCCTGGCGAGCTGGCCAAGCACGCCGTCAGCGAGGGCACCAAGGCCGTCACCAAGTACACCAGCTCCAAGTAAACTACTTCGAACGGCAAACACCCCCGGCCCTTTTCAGGGCCAACACATCCTCACAAAGAGCTAGACCGTTCACTAAATTTATAGGGATGATGATAAGAGTTAACGTCTCTAAACTTTTACAAGTAAAACTATCATGAGCCATCATATACATCTGGCAAGGAACACTAGAATCTTGCATTTGTTAAAAATGATGAAAAGGGAGAATTGAAAACTGTACAGGTGTTGGCCACGAAATATGTTAGCGAGTACGCTAGCATATGCGTATCTGCAGCATATTGACAGAAGCGCTTAGACCTACGATAAGTCAACACCTTTCCTGTACAGGAGTGGGTTTAGCTCTCATTTTGGTTCAATTACGTTTAAGTTCTCATGGAATATGCTCACCAGTTCGCCTAGCTTAGTATTGCCCTTCTTACTAGTGGCGCCGACGTCGTATCAGGTATCCGACAAACACAATACATTTCACTCTGGTTACAAATAGCCCATTCAAGAATGCGCGCCAAATGCCTTTTTCTAACGGCTACTGGTATAGAATTTCAGTCCATTGTTGACCGTTTCAACCATTGGGGGAATTATCTGTACGGCAATTGGTCGTTTCGTTCGGCCTTGAGAACCATTGGATCACGCTATCATCGCAAATACTCCGTCGACGTCCGTAGAACACCTACAAATAGCCTGGCTGCAGCTTAAGAAACCATCTGCACTTTCGTACAGTGAAAGAAGCATCATGTCTGGACGTGGCAAAGGAGGCAAGGGTCTCGGAAAGGGAGGCGCCAAGCGTCACCGCAAGGTGTTGCGTGACAACATCCAGGGCATCACCAAGCCCGCTATCCGTCGTCTGGCCCGCCGTGGTGGTGTCAAGCGTATCTCCGGTCTCATCTACGAGGAGACCCGTGGCGTCCTCAAGGTCTTCCTCGAGAACGTCATCCGTGATGCCGTCACCTACACCGAGCACGCCAAGCGCAAGACCGTCACCGCCATGGACGTTGTCTACGCTCTGAAGCGCCAGGGCCGCACTCTGTACGGCTTCGGCGGCTAGATTATCTACATCAGAAGCACGAAAACCCCGGCCCTTTTCAGGGCCACCAAAATCCTCCAAAAGACCTGTATCTATACACTGCTCCTGGAATATTCCCTTAGTAGCATATTTAGCTCTGTGATCGTAGCAATAATGGTATAGTGCTATATATGATGGATCTTGTTTTCACATCGAAGAATAAATTGAATCAGCTTTAAGTTTAGATTTAGCAAAAGGCGTATAACATGATGCATATTTCCGTTTCAAGCCGATAGACATTTGTCAGTTGAAATTTGTGTTGGGTGAAAAAGAGCACGATTAGAAGAGCGAGCTATATGCTCCATAACGTCGACAAATCCGATGGCAAATATGTATCCAAAGGCCCATGACTGTGCCTAAAAGGTGTGAAAATAACAGAGCAATTTGCAATAAGCTTAGTAGATGCTGGATATGATATTTTCTTAATTTGAGTCTATTATCAGATTGGTCTCAATTTTTTCCTTAGCCTAGTGTTGCCCACATACTGCAAGATGTGACATATTTCCGTGAAAAGGTTTCTTCGGGTCTTTGTTAGCTCAGTAAGGTAAACGAGTTCGTTAGGCTGTTTGAATAGTAACCAATCACTGCAGAGGATACTCTCGCAGCCAATTGCGGGTTGGAAAGATAGACCAATCAAGGCTCGTACAGTTTCACAAGGTGACCAATGGGAAAGCAATCGTGTCACAATAAAGGAGAACCGCGAACGGTTAAGTTTTATTCGTCTCACTAACCCGAGAACTGAACTATCGACATGGCTCGTACCAAGCAGACCGCCCGTAAGTCCACTGGAGGCAAGGCCCCCAGGAAGCAGCTGGCCACCAAGGCCGCTCGCAAGAGCGCCCCGGCCACCGGAGGTGTCAAGAAGCCTCACCGTTACAGGCCCGGCACCGTGGCTCTCCGTGAGATCCGTCGTTACCAGAAGTCCACCGAGCTGCTCATCCGCAAGCTGCCCTTCCAGCGCCTGGTCAGGGAAATCGCCCAGGACTTCAAGACCGACCTGCGCTTCCAGAGCTCTGCCGTCATGGCTCTGCAGGAGGCTAGCGAGGCCTACCTGGTCGGTCTCTTCGAGGACACCAACCTGTGCGCCATCCATGCCAAGCGTGTCACCATCATGCCCAAGGACATCCAGCTGGCCCGCCGTATCCGTGGCGAGCGTGCTTAAACATCAGGCTCGACCTTACAAAACCCGGCCCTTTTCAGGGCCAACAAATCCTCTTAAAAGAGCTGTATACCACTTCACTTACCACCTGTATTTGCTCCGGAAGCCTTTGTTGACTCACGCATTTTGTGGCGGTTGTCCCAAACATCTGATATCTACTTATTCTACCGAGCTTACCACTCTATTCTAAGATGGAAACTAGTTCAGACAGTAAGTCATGAACATGTCCTAAATCCCGACAAAAACGGTTACAGGTTTCTATTAGCCACAACCGACGCGGCTTCTACATAGTCCTTAAACCAACACTACTATCCATGTTGCAGCACCGCAAACAGCCTAAGGAATCTGTCTGAAAACCAATCGTCTTTCAGGTCAACAACTCATTGTGTCGATTGTTTGCTTCCTAACGGCGGAAAACGGGCGCCAAATTCAATAAGTGAACACAGGGGGTACAGAAAATACCACCCTTTTTTGTCTTGCTCGTAAAGCTACACCTGACAATACTTGTGTTGGTAGAGCTATACTTGTTTTATACTTAATATACACTTTAGGATATCTACTACTCCTTGGTCTATCGTGTCAACAGCATAGCTTTGCATAGTAATGACAGGTGCAAAAGAAAACAACATTATATATAAGCCACTTTCCTGAGCTTGGAAGGTGATGAAAATAACAGTTCTTTTTGGAAGATTTGTTGGCCCTTAAAAGGGCCGGGGTTCTTTGGTTAGGATTGCCTCTTTACTTCTTGGCGGCGGTCTTCTTGGGCAGGAGCACGGCGTGGATGTTGGGCAGCACACCTCCCTGGGCAATGGTCACACCACCCAGCAGCCTGTTCAGCTCCTCGTCGTTACGGACGGCCAGCTGAAGGTGACGGGGGATGATCCTGGTCTTCTTGTTGTCACGGGCAGCGTTGCCGGCCAACTCGAGGATCTCAGCGGTCAGGTACTCCAGCACGGCGGCCAGGTAGACTGGGGCGCCAGCACCGACGCGGTTGGCATAGTTGCCCTTGCGCAGGAAACGGTGCACACGGCCGACAGGGAACTGAAGCCCTGCACGGGATGATCGGCTCTTGCCCTTGGAACGGGCCTTTCCTCCCTTACCACGTCCAGACATGATGAATGATAGAAGCTTTGACACCTGTTCTTGGTAGCAAAACAATAGTTGCCCAACGTTTTTCAGACTATTTATACCCTTTGGGGGGATTCAGACTGACCAACGTTAGACCAATACGGTCTTTCAACTGGATAACCAATAAGAAGAAGTCTTTTCAAGTACTGCCCAATAGGGGCACTATGCCTTTGTAATTCCGTTTGTTTGTTTGTGTTCACTTAGGTCCGCACTAGAGCAATCCGGCTATTTGCATATCTAATGAGATAAAAGCAGGTGGTTCTCGGAGTGCGGATCACTTTCGTCTTCATCGTCGAAAACTGTACGTGTACAACATGCCGCCAAAGACCACAGGAAAGGCCGCCAAGAAGGCAGGCAAGGCCCGCCGTGCAGGTGGAGCCAAGAGGAGGAGGAGAAGGAGGGAGTCCTACAAGGTGCTCAAGGGAAATCTACAAGGTGCTCAAGCAGGTGCACCCCGACACCGGTGTCTCCAGCAAGGCCATGGGCATCATGAACTCCTTCGTCAACGACATCTTCGAGCGTATCGCTGGCGAGGCTTCCCGCCTGGCTCACTACAACAAGCGCTCCACCATCAGCAGCCGGGAGATCCAGACCGCTGTGCGTCTGCTGCTGCCTGGCGAGCTGGCCAAGCACGCCGTCAGCGAGGGCACCAAGGCCGTCACCAAGTACACCAGCTCCAAGTAAACAACTTCGAACGGCAAAACCCCCGGCCCTTTTCAGGGCCACCAAATATTCAAAAAGAAATGTATGGATCACTTTAGCTTACGGTTAATCTGCCAGTGTACCATGAGAGACTACGACTGTAGGATCGATCTTACAAAAGAATTATAATCAGCACAGCGGTATTTTCGTATCTTTGCAGTCATTTGGGGAGATAAGTCTGAGTCTTTCATGTATTTGGTCTCGCTTGGAAGTCGGTACAGACCTTACCCGGTTTCAAGTGTAATCGAGCCCTATTCATAAGTTCGCGCCAAAAACGCCTTTTGTTAACAGCTACTGCTGCTATGTTTACACTGACTCGATATGGATCAATGATCTTCGGTGCAGCATACTCCGTGGGCATGATGGTAGCCAAATATGCAATACGGGGCGTACATGCGCCTCAGTATTGTTGATAGTTGCAAATCAAGAAACAAAATAGCCGATTTGCATGGAGTTTTTTTCCACAGATACGGTTCTACTTGTTGTCAGTCGTGATAAGGTTGTTAGAATTCACAACAGATTAGCCTTTGCTGACACCCAGACAGCAGCACGTCAAATTTGAACTGAGATTGGAGCTATGCCAACAGAAAAAACAACCTGATTAATACTTCTCTGTTGTCTGTGGTTAGATAACTGGAAATCTGACAAAACACATACAAATGATCAGATACAAGAAAGGATACTTTATTCTGATGATATGGCATCTTCGAAGATGAACACACAGGTACCTTTTATTAATCAGAGTTGGTCAGCCAAAGCAAAAAGATATACTATCTATACTCATGTTGACAAAATAAAGCACTCATCATAGGTTTTTTTATCGTTAAAAAGATAGAAAGAAAATGCACACCATGGTTTTAACATGTGTGTAGGTTATTCAAATCTCAGTAATGAACATAATCTGTTGTGCAATTTCTGAATGGGGTCGGGGCACACAGTCGATCAGTTGATTCTCTTGGGCTTTACAAAGACCCCTTGGCCACCACCTGCACGGCCATGCTGAGAGTGGTGGCCAGGCCGCTGAAGAAGAAGATGCCCCGCCAGGGCTGCAGTCCTGCCAGGTAGCAGGCCGTGTGGAGCAGGCGGCAGGCCAGGAAGGCGCGGTAGTGCCACAGCGCTACGTCAGACGACGGCTTGGTCAGGACGTACAGGAACCCGATCTGTGAGCAAGGGAAGAATACACTACAGTATGGAAATTACTCTTGGTCTGAATAAAAACAACTTTTCAACAGCTGTAAAACTCACATTAGGGAACGACATAGGTGAAAATGAATGGTGCAGAGGCTGCTAGCGTATGTACAGTGTTCTTGACAACTCACCACTAGGAATGGTGGGATGTTCTCGAGGTCGTTCAGATGTAGACGCCGGACTCTCTCAACGTCAGGATGGTCGAGCCGAACCACGGACTTTTCCTTAGCCCCAAAGCAGGTGTCCTCCGGATTCGAGAAAACCTACGTGGTCGACGTGACAGAAATCCGAATGAAACAACGGAGCCTGTCATTGCTGCCATCGATCACTTCGTGACCTGTCTGTCAGTGCGACCATGATGGGTACTGCACATGCAGTAGAGTGTCGCCTGAGTTGAAGTTTGCTATTATCATCATTACACTGTCCGACATAAAACTGTCCAACTTGGAACGAGTGTGGGGCACCAGATACCCAAACTTAGCCAGCCAGAGTTTTGCTCGACACGCATTTATTTATTTAAGGGCTTGCCATGCATGCACACGCCTGTGAACCAAGCTGACTACATATGTACACAACCAGCCATTACATAGATAACACAAGAACTACATGGACTTACGTTCTTGGTAATGCGGTGGTAAACGGTGACGAGCGTCATGCCCATCATCTTCATGGAGGCCAGCCCCGCGTAGGCAGCGTAGGACGCAAACACGGGGTTATCGAACGACACAACTCTGTCCGCCATCTTGGATCAGACGCTGGCTCGCAAACAATGTGTAACCAAATTCCACTGTGACAAGAAGGCGGGTCTCTGCAATAGGGATGACGTCACATGTCCGCAATCATTTTAATAATGACCTGATTTGGTGTAGCCTTTGTTTTGCAACATTGTGAATTCTGTGTTTAATAAACATAGAAGTTCCCAGGATGATGAAATTGTTGACAATCAAGTGCAAGCTGCAATGTTAAAACTGTCTAAAATTAAAATTTGCAGAGGTTTACTCTGCAACAATATGATACAAAGCCCACTGATTCCGTACCGCGTGCTAGATCATACATTTGGTGGACTTTGCCCCTTGGTTAAAAGCCAAAGGCTGACGATATATCAGGGAATTTGTCGCATTCAAAGATACACACCGCATGCATACACTTCAAATCGCACCACAACCACCGAGCAACGTAAATTAATCGCCATCACTTTTCGACGTCATTTTCTTCGAAATTACTCTTTCATTTACTTTAATGGCAGTGTTGTGGAAATAGCGCTTCTAAAAATTTAGTAAAATACCCATTAACATCCAAAGCCAAATCTTTCTATTGCGTTTTGTTTGTTTGAAACTACAGAACCTCAAGAGGCTTGCAACTAAAGGTCGATGCCCCTTCTGGAACTGTGCCAGTAGTCGTCCCTCCCCACACTGGTTCTATGGTAGGGGTGAGCCATCATTTGAGCATTTTAGCAGCGCTACAATTGCGGCAGAGTGAGTGAGACTTATCAGTTTGATTATTTGACCTAAAACGAACCAACTACGTGTATTTGTGACGGTGTACAGGTGCACTCAGCAGGTTCCCCGCTCTTGCGGACTGTGACTGCGCTGTGCGTCTGCACTTCCGATATGATGGGACGCAGAAAGAAAAACAAAAAGTGTGTGAAAAATGGCAACTGATTAAAATGTATTTCCTTATGACCCTTCTAATACAACAGTACGTCACCATTCACAAAGCGATTGAAGTGACACTCTTTAAATCACTCGCATGGTTTACACACAGAATTGGCCATTAGCCAGCGAAACTGTATCGACATTTAATACATCAAAATGTCGTATCTATTTATGGCACTAATGAAAATTTTAAACTTCGAAGTGTATCATTTTCTATCAGGACTGCATTTCTTGCCTCATACACATTGTGAACCAATTGTATGATCTGAACAATACTAGGTAGCTAAATGTATGATTGTTTCCTGGCGCAATTAACTTTGATGTATCTGCCTAAACTAGTCTATTAGGACAAAACCACCGTAAGTACCTATCTCAGGAGGATGATTTACTTGTACATGTACATGTCTTGATTCAATCGCTCACCAAGATTCACTTCACAAAGGACACAGAAAAGGTACCATAGCCAGGCCACCATATACGAGACAAATCTGGGAGATGTGTTCTATTGTTTACAGAGTTCCCACCATCAGAACATGTACAGCCATACTGATGGTAGTGAGCAGACCCGCGGAGAAGCACAGAACGCGATGGGGCTGCCTGGACGCCAGGTACGACACGGTGTGGAGACACCTGCTCGCCGCGAAGACACGGAAGTGCCACACGGCCACGCCGGGGGACGGTCCGGTCAGCACGTACAGCAGGCCCACCTGTGGGAGGAGACAACAGAGAAATTACAACTAGCCTCTACCAGGCTTCGGAGGCACCTGGAAAGAGTAGAAAATTGGTCAAATAGACAGAAAACAGCAAACGTCGCCCAAACCCTCCAACCCCTGCTCACGGACAATCCCTCATTTCCCAAATCCCGAAATTCCTTTTTCGCGCCATCATACTTACGACCAGGAAGGCAGGGATGTTCTCCAGGTCGTTACGGTGCAGCCTGCGCACGCGCTCCACGTCAGGGTTGTCCAGTCGAGCCACAGCCCCCTTGTTGCCCTTGACGTCTTCAGAGTTTGCGAAAACCTGCGTATGTGGTCGGTTATTGTGAGACTGAGAGTCAGACGCGAATAGACTAACAATGGTTTAACAACAGTATTTTACGGTAACCCGGAAGTAAGTTTCATGCGTCCAGGTGACATTTCATATGACAGTATCTCTATAATTTTGAGCAGTCCTGATTACAATTTTACCACATTAAAATCCTTACGCTACAAATTATAACCCACCTAAGCCCTTAACCCCCCAAAAAATTGTCGTGCACGGCCATTGATCGAATGCCGATAGGTGTAGTGCCGAGTCATAGCTCAACTGCCCGCGGCTATGCTTCGTGACCGACTCCGGAATGTACTCTGCAAGTGCTAATTAAGTTAAGTAGTGTTTACTTTGTTAACAGTGCCCGACTTTACAATGGTAGTAAAGAAAAGCTTAACAGTCAAATAAATTTGCTCCTAGCACATATCTGACAAAGATTAACATGAGCATAACACGAGCTTGATCAGTGGACCAACACAGTCACAGGCCGAACAAACACACACATACACACGGTGACACACCCCATGCAAATTCAGCCGACCTATAAACCAGAGGTCTCCACACAAACTCTAAACATTTAGAAGGAAAGCTAAGATTGAAGGCAAATAAGGTCCCTTACCCCGACGCGGAAACGTGTGTGTGTGGTGTACAACGCCACGAAAAACATCTTGAGCACCACGAGGCTGGCGTAGGAAGCGTAAGCCGCGAACACGGGGTTCTCAAAAGACAGGCCTGAGGACGCCATCATCGAGTCGTGACCAAACGCCAGAACACTGAGCAAGGAAGTCCTTTGGAGCAGGGGTACCTACGGCCGACACTGGTCGACACCGATGTATACTGAACAGAAACGCGGGGCGTTCTCTGAAAGCCGTGGAAACCTGCTCGATGTGTGAATACAAGAGGAAGTAGTCGACCAAACCAAGAAGAGGAAACCAATCCAAAAACAATCACGCCCACTTTGTTAAGTGACGTGCAGCGTTTACCCACAATACCCTTGGTCTCTTTCGCGTTCTGGCCCAAAAGACGCCACCAATCGGGACAGGGTAGACAACCGACATTGTTGCACGGGTACCGGTGGTTTGAGTCAACCGTCACTTCATCTACACAGTTGGATGTTTTACTGCATCAGAGATAGTGTATGTATGACACTGTGTTTTGCAACCTTAAAGAGGTCAAAGTTCAGATCTCAGGTGTCCGAGCGAACGCTGGTCTGGAGTGCGCCTGCGTGTGACCGAGGTCATTGAACTAGGTCTCCTAGCGGATAATTTGTTATTTTCAAAAAATGTTCGCATTACTTCCCTGAACTTTCTCTGGAACTTATGTATAGATACAAGGGACCCTGCATTTATGTATTTTCTGTACAAGAGTATTTATTCCAAAGCGCAGCAAGGGAAGCTATATATAAATTTATATAATATCCATTTAGTACAACAGAAAATGAAGGTTTTTAAAAGCAGTTATGTGTCTTACTGTCACATACACATATCATCACGGTCTAAGGTTCTTGATTTTACTACTTGGCAGATACAACATGCAACATTTGTAAGAAAACGTATATTTTGTACAAAAGATTCTACAAATTCTTACTATAAATTCTTAAAAGTGAGGTTGCTAGCCAGCGACCCCAGACTAAGTTTCTGTTTGTTTACTCCTTGACGACAGCAGTTTGTCGTTCAGAATACAGAGTTGCTTGAGAAATCCATCATTCGGGCAAACTTCGCGCCGATCCCTGACTGTCCTTACGGCCTCCTGTACCATCATGCCTTGCTTCAGCATCAGGTAGGCTATAACCAAGGTAGCCGACCGACTGAAACCCTCCAAACAGTGTACCAAGACTTTTGCTAGGAGAAAACAATAGAAATTTTATAAGTAGGAGAAATAATAAGGAAAAGGGCAATGGCAGTTTCTGATTCCAAGCAAACAACGACAATTGAAGGTAGAATTTAAGGATTATTGTACCCGTGTCATCTCTAAGAGCATCTTCTATGAAGTCGGCTGTCTGTATGAAGTACGGCATCATGTCAAAACCATCATGGTCCACTGCCTCCACTCCTGAAAAAAGCATCGTTCATGGGAAATTAACATTACAAGTAGAGATTTGTCAGTAATCGTTTCACAAACGTCAATTAGACATTCTGTATAAAAAAGACATACTAGAGACCATGCATTGGTAAAAAGTATTATGTATTATTCAACTGTTGTATAAATTGTATAGTACTACATGATTTGACAGAGTTATCATGTGCATACTTTCGATGAAATATATCGCTATAGAAGAGAGCCTTGCGTTAATGCATTTCAGGACACTACAGCAAGTTCTTTCAGGCGATAGCGGGGAGGCACCAAGGACAGAGCCCATTGATAGCTGTACATGCACTGCTCTAGTAGTACGTAGTACAGTGTATCTATCGTGTCCCTACCTAAATACTGAATGTTCGTGTCTCGGTAGAAGTGGGGGCCGGTGAAAACTCCGATATTGTGTGCAGCGTTTACAACATGAGTGATGCCCAACTCCTGTAGGCGGGGCAGCTTCTTAGCAATGTCACTGTCAAACACAAGTATGCAACATATACAGTTACAGCATGGAAATACATGAGGAAGTTACATGTTTATACACTGCAAAGAAGCAACATAATAGTAGTTCATATTACTGTATTTTATGCCCTGATTAAAGCGTGAATTTGGAATTACTCTACCTTGGCCTTTCCAGAAAATTCGGTAAGAAGAAAAAACGCACCCTTCGCCGACGTATAATCGCGGAAACACTTCGTCGTGCGACCGAGAGGGCATGAGGACGAGACCGAAAGGTCCGGTAATGATGCGACGCAGTTCCTCCACACGACAAGATGTGGGCGGCACCCGGTCAGGGCTGGTCAACGCATCGTCTGACGTGGAAGGAGCTACCTGAAATATACTATGAAAGTGACTTCAAAGATTGGACAGCGCTGTTCACTATCCGATATCGAGCCATATAAAACTACACTAGTACACGTGCATCAAAATAAGCCTTACTGGCAGTGTTCAGTGGAATCAGGAATTCGAAGCATCCCTCCCCGAGTAAGCGTCACTAGCATTGACATCGTTATCAATATCGCTCTGATGCCTTTATAGCAGTTATACGACAAAGCAATGCGACATACATTTGTACTATGGCATATGATGATCACACTTAATAATCCTCCAACTCCATCATAGGCCCAGCACAGTGAGAAGGAATGACATAATTTACATGAGGAAGTTGACTTGAAGACTGTGAACCAGCAGTTTCTCTGGCCTTCCTCGGAGGCAGGGGCGGTGGTTCTCCTTCACACCCACGGTCCTGCACATCTGTGGCCATTCGGTGCTCCTATAGCTACACTTCAACTGGCAGTTACAACGCTTTGAGAGAATCGGGTTTGACGTATTCTAGCAGATAACCGCCATGCGAAACCGTGACCCGGAAACAAATCGTATTTACGCACGCACAGCTTCGGCCTCTAGCGAGTGTAAGCAAATCTGCAGGATTCCGCAAACTTATATGTAGTTGCGGCTTGGATTACAATGTCATCATGCTAATGGCAGTTACATGTAGATTTTCTTTCAGTCACCAGAAAAGTACCGTATGTAATTAAAAGTTTCATCCGCCTGTGTTACGACACGATCCTTATGTTAGATGTGGGTGGCCCTGAAAAGGGCCGGTGGTTTTACTTGTCCTTCAAGTTTACTTCTTCTTGGGCAGGAGCACGGCGTGGATGTTGGGCAGCACACCTCCCTGGGCGATGGTCACACCACCCATCAGCCTGTTCAGCTCCTCGTCGTTACGGACGGCCAGCTGAAGGTGACGGGGGATGATCCTGGTCTTCTTGTTGTCACGGGCAGCGTTACCGGCCAACTCAAGGACTTCGGCGGTCAGGTACTCCAGCACGGCGGCCATGTAGACTGGGGCGCCGGCGCCAATACGCTCGGAATAGTTGCCCTTCCTCATGAAACGATGCACACGGCCGACGGGGAACTGGAGCCCTGCACGGGAAGATCGTGACTTCCCCTTGCCCTTCTTGCCCTTGCCTTTTCCGCGACCAGACATTTTCAGATGACTTTTCAGATATAAGCGTTCAAGCAAATCCTCCAAGTAGCAATGAAAACTCGTCAATGAATTTGGTTTTTATAGCCACAGGAAGGATCCTGTGCACAGACAGAGCTGACCAATGATAGCGAAACCCGCGAAAAGTTAGCCAATCATGAATCCCCAGTTGTGGCCAAAGATTGTACTTCGCCGAAGTCCGAATAAATCATAACGATTTTATTACCCATATGAGAACTTTTAACCAATGGCGTCATTCCTTGTCAATATCCACCAATCACAGACCAGCTGATCAACCAATGGGGGACGCAGCCGAAGGACAGTGACGAACCGTGTTCAAATGTATCAATTTCAAGGTCATTGACCAATGGCAGTGTAAAATGAAAAATATACCCAATCATGTATTACTTCTAATGTAATTTGGCCAATCAAAATTCTAAACAGCATTCGCTTTCGATCACGTCTGAATAAAGGATAACCTGAAATCCCTATATTTGCATATTCACCGTCGAGAGGCAATAAAAATCACAAGCTCGTTAGACAACCATCACTTGGCACTCATCGTATCTGAAGTATGGCACCGAAGACAGGGAAAGGAACTAAGAAGGCTGGCAAGGGCCGCCCAATGGGCAAGGGTGGTAAGAACAAGAGAAGGAGGAGGAGGGAGACCTTTGGCATCTACATCTACAAGGTGCTCAAGCAGGTGCACCCCGACACCGGTGTCTCCAGCAAGGCTATGAACATCATGAACTCCTTCGTCAACGACATCTTCGAGCGTGTCGCTGCTGAAGCTTCCCGCCTCGCTCACTACAACAAGCGCTCCACCATCAGCAGCCGGGAGATCCAGACCGCCGTCCGTCTGCTGCTGCCTGGCGAGTTGGCCAAGCACGCCGTCAGCGAGGGCACCAAGGCCGTCACCAAGTACACCAGCTCCAAGTAAGCGACGGGAATCTATAAAACCACCGGCCCTTTTCAGGGCCACCCACATCTCACAAAAGAGCTGTATTGATCCGGGACATCTGCTGAGCAGAAGCTCCGAAATTGCACTTGACTTGGTTCACATCTGCTAGAGGTTGACAGACATGACTTGTGAAACTAAAAAAAAAAACTATTCTTTACAAATACAGAACATTGGTGTAAGTTATCCCGCATTTCCCGATTGCAAGCTCTGCATGAAAGGGCCGAAAAAGCCTACATTGGTGACGCGATCTCTTCATTGACTGGTAAGCAGAGTCATCTACCGGTATAAACCAGTACTGCTACCGCCTGTGTACTTTTCTCAAGTCGAGCTCGTTTCTTTTTTTCATGCGGTCAATGCACCCACTGAGAGTGTTTGCTCTATCCTATCTGGGAGGGATAATTACCTCCATGAAAAATGGAGGTATTGTTTTTGGCGGCGTCTGTCTGTATGTGTGTCTGTGTGTGTGTCTGTCTGTCTGTGTGTGTGTCTGTCTGTGTTTCCGCAACTTTGTAGTCAGCATAACTTCAGAACGCCTTTATGGATTACCATGATATTTGGTATGATGGTAAGTCTTGGAAAGACAAAGGTCAAGGTCAAGTATGGGCCTCCTGGTGGCTGACCTTGGTACTGCAGCAGAACTTCCGGTTTTGGTATCTTTTGTCCTGAACAAGCTATGGTCTTGAATTTTTGGTGACAGATAGCTTATCCTGTCAGGAATAAGTGGCGTGAGTTTGGTCCCCCTAGCAGCTTGTTCTGGAACTGCAGGTTAGTTTCTGGTAAAAACTTTAAAAGCCAATAACTCCAGATTGGAACAACGCATTTTCATCATTTTTGGTGTGTAGGTATCTGACAGAGAGTTGTACATGATTAAATGCAAATTATGCAAATGAGGACTTAATTGGCATAATTAAGGAGGAAATTCTATAATTACAGTGTTTTACATTGTAGAACATTCATGCATGTAATGTATGTATGTAATGTATGTAACCTATGGCAGATGGAACATCAACAGATGCAAATGATGAACTAATTTGCATAATTAATGCAAAAAATCTATGATTTCTCAATGGTGAATGATGGGAATGTCATACTTGGGACATCTTTAAGTTAATCAAAAGTTAACATCAAGATGCATATATATTATGTTAATGCAGAGGTCATTTGCGTAATTAAAGAAGAAATTTACATTTACATATCAAGCCCATATTTCATGGAGGTATGAGATCTCGGAACTCTTGTTTCCATTTAAAACCTGCCTTGTGTTTCTCGGCATGGCCTGAATTGAAAATACCACTAACATCGTGAGAAAGGTATTCCATCCACACTGTCCTATGTTTGTAATGAGAAGTGAGAATGAGATATACATATAACGCCATATAACAAGTAATATATATATATATTACACATACTGTTTCTCCCACTGCACCCTCACATATGCACATATGAAGGATGCCTGAATTCTGAATATGACGTTATTGCGATTGCACAGCGAGACTAATTGCTTAATTGTAATAAACACACTCCGCTTTTTACGCAAACATATATCTCCAAACCCCCAGAATATGTTAAAAGAAAGTCAGTGCGTTCCATCTCATCTATCCTTTGGCCGCTCCAGAGCATCCGTCCAGTTAGTACGTTAAACAGAGTTGTTGCAAAGAGCTTGAATCAGTTTTCAACACGTAAGTTATCAACGGCTGTTTGTACACAGAGCACTTAAAGCCCTTGTTGCCAAGCACACACCACAAAAAAACACAGAGAAGAGGGAAGTGGGTCTACACTAACGTCACAAAAGGCCCAAAAGCTCCGAAGTTGTAGGCGTTGCTACGTAAATTATTCATGACCACCAACAGCATTGTTATGGTGGCGATTAAATTTTCATAACCCTCCACCTCTTCTTAGTTAGGTGTGATCCGTAATGGCCCTCGGGGTGTCATAAACAATGTCATTAGACAGACAAATGGACTTCTGTATGTATCCTTGTTGTTTCAACAAATTAAAATTGTTTTATAATGTGAAAACCTTCAGATGTCATTGACCGTGAAACCAAGCACTTCCCGCCTTGAGCAGAAACAATGGCTGAAAGAGTGTTGCTGTATTCACAGCTGAAACACAATATGAACCCCATGTTGCAAATTTGGACTGGCCCATTACTTTGGTTACCTGGGCCGCAGTACAAACATGTATGTGGAGCCCCGCAAAATAGTGCCGGTTGCACTTGTTCAGAAATTTGTATTGTGTGCCCATGATAGTATTTTCACCATTAATTCTACACGTAAAAAGATGATTGGACTGTATTTGGACCATTATATAAGTAGGTGATTGGTATAGATGGATCGAAGATACCTTTCTTCATGATCCAGGTACAAGTATGTCTTCCGCGGAGTGATACAAAACAAAAGGTTTGTGACGTAGTAGCAACACTCAAAAGTCATTATGGCGGTGGGGGAAGCGGTAGGATACCCTGGGGTTGCTGACATTACCACCTAATGTACGTACTCTTACACACTGTCTTCCTCTTTACAACTGTTGTGTTTGTTACTGCTAGAAGTCCGAAGTATAACCTTGACGAGATCATCCGTTTAGATACGTTCCCTTGCGTGAGTTGATCGTATCTCGTCACCTTATGTAAAGTCCCGGGCCGCTTTCGTGCAGGTAAAGCCCACAGCCAAGGTTTTAGCCCTACAGCTGTAATGATCTTATCGACAGGTTAAATCTGGGGACAACTTACGAACATGGGATTTTCTACTGTCTGATTTTAATCGCTAAAAGAGATTGATTGGCTACAAGACAAGTATAAAACGGTGTTTGCCTCCTCAGGAGACAAGCGAGCACGCACGGTACACCGTCCGTCCCTGGGCCGTAGTTCTAACCAGTGTCCTACATTTTTACTGTCCAGTTTCAGGATGTGAACTACCGGTCCGTGACAACGTTTTACCCGTGTTAGTGCCGACATTTCTCCCTATTTTGTGCAACCTATCCTCCCTCAACATGGAACAGTCTTCCCCCGGTCCGGGGAGGCTTCTTGCGAGGATGAGTCGACCCGCCAGACGCCATGGGGGAACCGCAGAATGCTAGGATGAAGCACGACGGTGCGATGAAGACAGAGGGGGGAGGACAGGACCACCAACTCACGGTAAACTTTCTACGGTCATGTCTTCATCAGTGATCTACGTAGTACTATTACCATCAACCATAGCAAACAACACTTTCTAGGGCATATCGGGCCAAATAGGTGTTGTTTACAATGTTTAGTATACCCATTTGGTCCAATCTGCAGGTGTAGTGTAGGTATCAACTCAGGTGTTATGGTCATAATTTTCCATCTGTAGCAAATTCAGGTTTTCATTGCACAAGAAATATATGACCTAGCCAGTAAAAGTGTCGGTAAACATGTGGTATTAGGTGTAGTCATAATACATCATTGTGTGTAATTAAGAAAAGAACATATATTATGATACCTCATAGGTGTGTCCATTTTTCATCATCACTCAGGTGTAAGCATCAGGATAAAAGATGAGTGGGTCTGTCGTGCAGACAGGTGTGATAAAAAGTTGTAATGAAAGTGTCCAGGTCACACTGACCTGTGGAAAACTGCCCCCTTAATTACTAGTATTGATATTCTGGACACTGCTGACCAGTACAATTCATCATTAATGTATGTATTGTTAGATACCATGCAAACATAACATTAATCAAGTGAAAGCATGATGGAAATTGTAGCATTATTGACATGACATTTCACAGGGAAGATTTTTTAAAACCCTTATGTCGTGTATACTATTTGAGTAATATGAATGATGAAATAAAAAAGGTGTCCACTCAAAATTACAGACTACATATTACACAGGGCAGCAGATAACCTCATATAACTCTGCCTGGCGGCATGTTCTTTGGAAAAAGTCAAACCCTACATTGAAGAGAATATTTTGTAAGCCACTATATGCAGAATACAAGCTCTGTTTTGAGAAAATGGGGAGTCAAGCCTTTGTACTGTTGGCAAAAGGGTTTTACCAATTATGCCAATTGGTTCAAAACCTAACAGTACATGTAATCTTATTAGCGTGCTGGTACAACCAAAAAGAAGGGAAGCCACTCTGTATTCTAAAGTAATTTTAGCAACAGATCTAATTACTTTACTAAGTAAGTATGAGCATCCTCCTTCTGAAGTAGCCTATGATGTATGTGTAGATGTGTACGTGTAGTATATAGTATGATGTACTCATGTAGTACAGTAGTGTGTAGTTGGTGTAATATACATGTAGCCAGCTGCTGCCACAATGTGTGCCTGCCAAGCTGGTGTGTTATGCCAAAGGGTGGTTATACTGGCTATATTATATATATATATATATTGTGTGAGTGTTGTCTGATTCGCTGTGTTCACTGTCCAGGTGGCCCTCCGTGTTCGGCCCGTCAGCGATGCCGAGCTGGAACAGGGAGCGACGTTGATTGCCCACCGCGTCGACAACAACGTAAGTATCCCTGCAGTCTTCTTGTTTGTTTGTGCTATATATCATGTTGACATTTCATTTGCATTTATTAGCTATGTTGTACAAGGGTATCAATGTCCATACATGTATATCTGATTGGTACCATGGTAGTGATATTCGTTTATGAATCATGGACAGAAACGAGAATACAGGTTTTCGTGACAAACATTACTGGTTGTCCTCCATCAAGGAGTTCAAACTAAAATATCCTCCCTGAAAAGAGAGAGAGTTTGCTTACCAGCTTTGCAGCAAGGGAAAAATGTTTGCCCTCCTGCAGTGCAAATGTTACCATTTAATCCAGTTAGTTGGAATGACAAGCACCGGGCCGCTGTATAAGTTTACATGTGTCATCTACAACTAGGACACAAACACACAAGTAAACAGCAAAGCAGCACACCTGGCTTAAAACGATGTTAACATAATCCCTAGTGCTACAAATACGGTAAAATATTCCACAGAATGGGGTGGCTTGACTGGTGAGATGAGAATTGATAGCTATTGGCTTCAAAGTGACAGTCCAAATGTATCTGAAGACAAGTCCATACTGCATTTACTTCAATGTAATAACAGAGAGTTATATTTAGGTTCGGATCAAGTGTTGGGCCAAATGGACAGTGTTTGTTATTGCACGGAAGCTACGTCAAAACCGCAGTCCGCACTGAAACAGGATCTTGCTGTTTCCACGAGTATTGGATCTCCACTTCAGTACGATCCTGCTGTACGCCAAAGTAGCGGGGGTGATAAGCTTCCCCCACTCGTACCACTGTATCATGTGATACTTAATTCTACAGCGGGGATTATGCTTGAGGTGTTAGATTCACGGTCATTCGCCTTCAAGACTTGAGCTCTCTTAAGACGATACTTGAGTTAATGGGGCTGTGAAACATTTGATTGTTAGATCAGGTTGCAGAGTCAAACATGGGCAACAAAGCTTTTCTCTGGGCACTTCAGCCGACTCTACTTGTTTTTGCCTCAGTCAACATCAGTGGTCGAGGTTGATCCATTTTACTAGTGGTGGCAACAAGAGTTTAGTTACAAGGACACAAACAAAATGTTGTAACTTTGAGAATTGACATTTTATTCAGTTTTCTTGATATTTTACCTTTGTGTAGATCTGATATGAGCACTTAGTAACTAATGATTAATAACATACAAGAAGCGTGGGTTTTAAAATAGAAGTCGAATCAACAGGTGATGGTCATGTGGGAAGGGGAAGGGAAGGGGATGTTTGTTTTAGTTGCCGCAGGATGCTTCGTCTAGGGAACTGATAGTGACTGCACACCTGTATAAAGCGTACCCTTGAGCGTCGCTTAGCTCAGCAATTGTTACAACCTCCAGCAAAAAGAATGTAACTTATTGTAAGAACCTGAATCAACATTGAATAAAAAAACACACGGGAAGACTTGAATGTCTGGCAATCGGAATCCTTTCAACAGTTCCTATTGTTTGCAAACATTTTTCAGGTGAAAAGAAGTTGCTGACTGTGGCAGACAGGTTTAAGAGAGATGAAGGGTTTGCATGTGAAGTAGCAGTTCCTGATCGTATCTTCTAAAGTGCCCCTTCCTTTCTTTTGTCACTTATGCCTGAACTACCATGCACCGATCCCTTTGTGGTCAATGCCAGGGTAGAGTTGACAAAACACAGCCAGGCCATTTGACATTGTCTCTTCACTTGCGGTGTGCAGAAGTGCCGCAGCGCATCTCCTATAGTCCTATTATATAAGGGTGGACACGTATCTGTAGTGTAGTCCAACAATAGATGGTGACAATAGAAATACCTGAAGATGAGAACAGTTATCCAGGTGTGGCTGTACATTGTCTGCACATGTCTGATAGGGAATAATACAGTGTGACTAATGTACAAAATTGTGCATGCCATTGACATGAAACCAAGGAAAGCCTAACTATTGTACAGGTACTAAATATTTTCATCTGTTGAATGTTGCTGTTAGTCTTGGAGAATATCTTTTGAAACAGTGTTCACAGAGTACTACAAGTAGAGTAAAAACATGTACTAGACATTTTTACACATCATAAGGAAACACTATGGTAATTCCTCAAGTGGCCGTTGCCATGTTGATTATGTAAAAGTCATGATGTCTTTTATTTTCTCAGTGTTGAACAGAAATAAGTGGCTTGTGTACAGTTGCACACAGGTAATATTTGATACCCTTAGAAACAGTTACTATGGGCAGGCAGAAATTGAAGGGTGCTTAAACATGGCCCAACAAATGATGTGGTTCGTATGGAGGACTCTACATGCATGGGTGACAAGGCTTGGAATTGTCCTTCACTAGTGGAGTCATGCAGTGTGACACGTGCAGACATGGGTCAGTTTAGCCCAGAGTATGGATGGCCCTGAGGTGGACATCCTGGCCATTAATCACTGCCATTTATATGTCAGTTTCAGTCATTTGTGATCTGCTGTTCACTGAGGAATCAAACGATATATAACGAAACAGCATATCACAAGCTGCACCATCTTTCCCTTTCAGGCAATTACACAATAATGAGTACAAACCATGTTGTGGTCCTAATTGTAGAAGGACAAAATGTAATTTAGTGGCCTTCTGTGCAAAGTGGGTTACCTGTGAAATTATCCTCTGACACAGAATGACAAGAGGTAATAACAAGTCGATAGCTCTGAAGCTGCAATGTTATAACCTGTATGTTTCAAATATACAGAAGTCTACTTGAAACTAAAGACAGTCGTTTTGCACATTTAGAATTTTTTGCTTTAGCTAAAATTATCATAACATTCTTTTCTGACTCCAAAAATTGCTGTTTCAAAAGTACTTGATAAAGATTTAGATGCAAACAACATTCTCAAATCACAAATCCTTTGTAATTTCTCTGATTCATCTTCAAAAGTGCATGGATTAAAACCCTAGTTACCTGATGTGTTTGTAAGTATTACTCAATGGTATAAGGATTATCTTACTCTTTAATGTTGTAAGTCACAGAATAATGTGAGCACTCAGTGGGAGTTAATGTTTGTCATGTTGTTCCAGTGTGCACTCAGTGTGCCATGCATTACATTATCATCTAGGAGTTAGCAAACCTAGCCAGGGTACCATCCTGGTTTAAGTTTATGTTCACTCAGATAGTTGCTATGGTGGGCAGAAACTATATCGGTGCGGGCATAAACTAGTACTAGTAACCAGGATGGTACATAGGCTGTGGCAAACATCATAAAGCCTCAAAACCAATGTCAGTCACTCACAGACACACAGAGTATAGACAAGTGCTATGTTCAGCCGCAATATGCCAACCCCACAAACCACAGAACAGGTGGCCTTACTCAGGGTTTGCCACTAAGTAAGACACTGCCATGGGAAACCAACTGTGTGTGGTTACTCACATTCAACAATGCTGTGTTGTCATTAGTCAGCATGCTGCAACCTGAGCCACATTATTGATTAACACTCCTGACATTATGGAGTCTAAGCTCGTTGCTTGCTCTACTGTAAAAGTGTTATATATATTACAACAAAATATTCAGAGGACTACTATGTAACGTTACATTTGTAAGTGCATGAAGAATATTAGTGTATTTAACATTTTCATGAAACTATGGGCCAACTGGCCACCAGGCCTTTAGAAACAGGTACATGTATGAGACTATAGGGTTAGTATGTAATGAGTATAATGGTGTAGCACCTGGGAGTTCTGGTTGTTGCTATGGCCCAGAATTTTACCGACCGAGATAACTCCAAACATCCTGCACGCATGTCACAGTGTTTTCAGTGTTGTCGTCACCCAGTTTCTATACAATATGGGCTTTCCTCCGTGCAAACATTTCAAAACAAAGAAACAACTAAATTCACATAATTTCGTCTCCAACCGAGATATAGGTAAGGTCCATACTGAAGCGTAACAACAATGACATTGACTACAGAAAATCCAAAGTACCCCCCGGTATAGATGACTTTGTTTATTCAATGTTTAGTCAACTTTTTCTGATGTAGCAAAACCCCAAAGGTTTGTTTTGTATGATGTATAGCACACTATGCGACCTCAAACCATTTAAGGAGCTCACACGTCTACTCTGTACATAAAGTCACTTTATTTCTTAAAAGCTTTCCAGTTCTTTTCAAAGAAGATTATGTGATCCAGATTGATTAGAATGTTATGTTAGTTCTTGATGTATATAGCAAGTTAATTGAAATCAAGCCTTCAGTGCAACATGCATATGAAGTGAAATTTTCAAATTAAACTTGTACAAGATTAGAAAACTGAACTTGCTATATATTAAACTTTTCGTGACCTCAAAATCGTTCAATGGTACAAAGTCTAACAGGTTGTTCCCAAATCCTACTGTTCATGTAACTCTTTCCCAGTGAGTCAACATGAGAGCAGAAGTGGGCTGGTCAAGCCACCAGCATGTGTACACAACTGTTCAGTCTCAACTTGAGTTCCGCTCATATCTCCACACGCTTTATCCTGTGGTATTTGGACTCGAACTTAGCAAACACAGAACGAGCAAAAAGCTGACATGCATGGACGTTCTTCCAGATTACAAATTCTCTAGGACAAGTTTGAATACTTATCAGATACTTTATATATAAATTATAATAATGATTTTAAAGTTATTAACTTACGTAATTATTGTAAAGTTTAGTGTTTCAGTAGAAATCACCTGATGATAACAACAAACTCTGTTGAACTGTTTTTGCTGACATGGACATAGCGTCAGAACAGTGTCCTACAACCATGGACATTTGTATACCTGAAGTACAGCACAGAATTTGAGTGCCAATTAGCACAGTTTAGCTCAGCGATTTGAATCTGAAGACCTTTATTAGTGGAATTTAGTTACAGCCATTAGGTCTGTAAGACGTTGCGCGTGGCCAGTGGCTTTTGTCTGCGATGCCAAAAATAGGTCCATTCAACATCCTGTGTATAAAGAGAATATTATGTGTAGGCCACGTTATATGCATCAGTTATCAATACTGCGCATGAATAAAATCACAAAGGTGTTTGATACCCTGGAACCATTAGAACAAACTTGTGATCAAGATAACAAAACAATGTACAGTATATAGAGTGTACAGAATATATAGTCGAGATTCGTTTTAAACTCACACCACAAAAACTTTTGTTGATTCAGCAGAGTTTATCACGCTAACTCTTGAATTTTTTAACAGCCTTTTGACTCCCAAGTCATGTACACAAAGGTAAAAACTGACAATAGTGCTATATGTGGTACTATATTCTTGGAGTCTATTGTCCTTGTGGAGTCTAATTTATTGCCTAATCCTAAGAAATCCCTTTTCTGAAAAGATGGCTGCTGTTTGGTTTCCTACGAACGTTGTGTGCCAGAATTCCTATTTTTGCTCAGCTGAGAGGTGAAAACAGCATGCCTACATATCAAAGTCAGTGAAATGAACATAATTCTCTAATACTGTGTGGTTGGAAAATTAGACCAGGGACCATTAAGTCAACAATGTGCTGATTATTTCCAGGTCAGGAGACGTGCACACCAGTACTTAAGGATAATTACTTTTACATACAGAATGATCTGTGTTTGCACTGATGATTGCAGGTACAGGGGACTAAAAAGGTGAAGGCTGATGATGAACAGTCAGTACAGACTACAAGCTCCAAGTAAAAACATGATGTACAATTGTGCTCATGGCTGTAGAATTAGCAAAAAGAGCTTTCCAACATATTATGTCTCCCCTGGAAGCTGTACATTTGTAGACATACTTTATGACACATAGCTTGTAATAAAATAAGTGCAGCTTCTGTATGTATAATTGACAGTTAGGATTGCTACATGTCTCTCACTTTAAGTTGTTTTCTTTCCAAATTGTAAATTCTATACAAAACAACCAAACAAAAATATGTTCTTTTCCACATATACTGAGCAATTATATAGTTTAATCTGCACCTTTAGATTGTTACCAATAAGCAACCCATTAAGGTAAAATGAAAGAAGTGCTAGTAATATCGAGTTCTCCCTGGCAAAATTTGATCCAATAATGGACAGCTTTCCAGGTACCCTAACTGACCACTTCTACTAAACAATAATACCTTTTAAAAGGTCAGCCTGGTCCCCACACCAACAAGTTTGGAGGACTTTTTCACCATCTGTTCCATTGTGGTTCACTGCAAACGATCCGGGATGATTTAAGTTTTTGTTTCATGCTGGTCATGTCAGGCAATTGGGAGGGCAGTGTTCAGAGTTGGAGTGTGTCTTGGGTTTCAGGATTTCCTGTCCACGAGGACCCAACTGCCATTGTCACACCAGCAGGGCAAGAAGTTATGTAATGCTTGACTTCAGTAGAGGATGACATCTAGAGTGTTTCAGACTCAGATAGGGGTGGAGTTGAATGGTTCCTGATTGCGGGTGACCATTGTCAGACTTGTAATCTACAAGCGGAATCAGCACTTTGTAGTGCTCTCAGTTACAAGAACTCTACACGTCACCGGGTCTGACGTGGTAGGGTGTGGTGATCAGTGAATAGGTTAGGATGCTCACACAAGTAAAATGCAATTTGGTGCCTTAGCTTAGTTGACCAACAAGAGCTATATGTACGTGTGTACATGTATTTCCTGTGCTTTGTATACAGGCATGCTGCTAGGATAAAAGTCAAGTATCAGATATAAAAGAACATCCCGGATAACGGCCCAAAATTACAAGATTACGGATTACCGTAAACTGTGAGCTCTGTTATGTAGTCTAACTGCTTCCGCTGATGACATCAAAACGGCAGCAAAATGTGACAAACCCTCGCAAAAAGTAGTGCTGAAATGCCTTCCAACACTGTTATCTGGCATCCATCACGATTTGTACCTTATTAATAGCCTTGCCTAGGATCTTAGGCAGTAGGGAGAGTGTGTAATACTAATAGTTAATGGGTCTCAAGTGACATCTGCAAAGCATCAAAGGCATGTAGCTTAAAGCCTGCAGGCATAATATACATTTGTACATGTTGCACAGATTTTCGATATAGCTACTGGTTGTAACACTTAAAATATCACGGTCACCATCAAAAAACTGAACATTAGCTATATAGCATGTTCAACAATTTTTGGCTCAAACTGTCTGATGTAATGCAAATTGTCGGCAGTCACAACAAACCTCTCATTCACTGTTTGTTGGCTCCTCTGACAGTTGCTACGGTTGTGATCAATCTCAACAAGTCACCAGGGCATCCTTCAGCCTGTATTTTTAGAAACGTTGTCCAGTGAACAGAAGCACCGTGAGAAAAAAGGTTGCAGGGGCCAGCCCTCCAGTCATGAGAACAACCTGAAAAGGTTAAAGATCATGGACTGCACAGACAGAATGTTGTGTGGGCTAATACTAGTAATAGTATCACCCAACAATGAAACTAGCTTAGATACACGAGTCAGTGTGGAAAGAATGTTCCAAAATGTTCAGCACAAGATACAGCGTGACTGGTGTAGCAGTTAGGCATTAGCCAGTAGATGCAGATGCAAGTGTAGAAAAGTCTCTTCATAATCATATACACGTATGTATTACAATGAATAGTGTATCTTTGGCAGGACATAAAGATGTTGGAAGTTTATGTTCATAAGTTTCCAATGCCTTTGTATTAATATGAATAGTATTTAGAGGATTTTGCATTCCATAATTCCTCATTGGGCATTCAACTTCAGACAGAGAAATTTATTCAGTCTGATCCTACAGATAAAGATTAGCATTGCATGTCTAGAAGGGATTGGGTGGTTCTGCTTGAAAGGGAACTAGTAATGGGATCTTCCAGAAAATTGACAATGAAGTAGCATGTGGTTATGGTAGACTGTTTGCGTGTCAAGGCAGCATTATCACTCAAAGGATGACAAGGGACAAAACGTACTGTTAGTGTTAAAAGCCCCCGTAGGCATGGACATGGGTATATTTGTTTTGTGTTGCTAATTGAACATGCTACTGTCAGGAGGATTACTATTAAGGCTTTGCAGTAGGTCTTCAAACATCTGCAGCCACCTTAAGATGTCCCAGACCAGTCGGATCACATATGGAGACAGTTTTGTCGACACAGCTTGCTAGAAATGTTGCAAATTATGTGTCTTTAGACTTAATACCTGCATACTAGTAATCACGATAATGGCAGGTTTGTTGCAAAGTTGTCTGTACATTGTGTTGTTTACCCCCTCTTGTGTTGGTGATGTGTGTTTCCAGCCCAAAGGAAAGTACTATAGAGCTTGCGTGCCAACACAAAAATGGGGTAATCCCTGAGGGACTTGTGTCCAGACAGGTGTGGTGCAACGTGCAGCCATTATAACCCTGTAATTATTCCACATGTACTTTCCATGTGCGACCTTTAGTAGCCCAAGGTTGTCACCCCCTTTTTGTCAGTTTCCTCAAGCTTCGCAACAATAGAGTTACTTATATAAGTAAGATTCAGGCGTTTCCCTATCTGCAAGAATTTCAGCACCTATTGTTGGAGTGTTACAGCTCCATACTACATCCAGCTCTTTGGGCTGAACTAGTGATACAAGTTCACTGACTGGAAGTAAAGGAATTATGACATCAAAGATTATTGGAACTGAAGTGAAGGACACAGGATATTAGTGTTCTGATAGGTTTTGTGACCAAAAAGTTGACAAAGAAACAGTAAATCCTTTGGAAAGCATCTTCAGATTCCCGAGTTGTTTTCAAACATGTCTCCTCCAGCCTCTTAGGTGATACCTTAGCTGTGTTAAGTGTGTGAAGTAACCTACACTTGTAAGGCAATACCAACAGGGGCCAGGATGAAAGGGGTGTTGTTGACTGTTTGGGTTTGATGCTGCATTCATGTCAGAGCTGTAAACATTTTTGTTGTCCACCTTCCAACAACATGCCATTACCTCTGACGTCAGCCCCTGTTTACTCTTGGGTGTTGATTAAAGGAAGAAGTTGTTCAAACCAGCTGATTGTTGTCTCCTCTGGGATGTCTTCTTGTTTACCTGGATGGCATCCATTAAGACCCCTTCAGACACAGTGACTATACCTGAAGGAAAGTACCTGCATGAAGTCCCTTGGCTTGGCTTACTTACATGTCTTTATTAGGACTCAAAATATTAGTAAACATTCACTTCAAATTTCTTACTTTCATGTACTGCACATGTAATTCCAATAACGCCCATAAAAGGATTATTGAAATTGAGTATATACACTTGTATTAGGGTTTCTTTTCACCAACCAGATGAAAACATGATTTTCGGAAAATTATTGAAATTGCTGTGTCTAACATGACCTTTCATCCAAAGATTTATCAAAATGCTATTTATCAGAAGTAGTGAGATTGAGCAGCTAGTCAAAAATGTGGTTCCAACATGGCTGGATGACACAGGTGATGCATCAGAAACATGTCCAAGTTTCAGACATACAATCTCTAAATCCTTACTCAGTCCCTTGGCTACTTGGCCTCATATTTGGTATCAGCGTACTTACATGTGTGGACTGTGGGATTTGGTAGGAACCAATGCCTTAAGTACGTGTGCCACTGTATTGAAGAGAACTTATCAAAGCAGGGGGCCCAGATGAAAGGTGAAGCGGAAACATAAAAAAAGGCTTGCCTGGTTTCTATGGAAAGATGCCTGGGGCAGTGGATTTGTTCTGCCAGCTTTGCGGAGAGGCTTATTGACAAGATTAGGATAGTTGTGGGCAGGAGATTTTCAACCTGTACAAGTACTGCCTCTGTACACACTGCCCTGTGGGTAGACTTTTCAAAATGTGCAAAAAGATGACTTGATGTCAGGTTGAATTGTTTATACGTGTAAACAAATTTTAAAGATATGGTTTCACTTAGACTGAGGACCAAACTGATACAGCAAATAGTGTTGTTATCAAGGCTGTAATTTGAAGCAAACAACGTCATCAATGCCTGTCCCTCAGGCTTATCAGTTATACTGGTCTAATCACAAAACTTACATCTCTGTGTGGAAGAAGTCATCACCCTTAGAAAAATGTTTTATGTTGTGCAAAAATTGCTGGGATTTAGACATTTAGTCGATTCCAAAAAGCATTACTAGTATATGTGAATTTCTATGCATTTTCTGAGAAAAGTGCATAGAAACTGCAATCTTACGTAGATATGTTCTGTTTTGGCAGTTATCTCTAACTGTTTACAACAGATCCAATGACTTTTCCCATAGCAACAAGATCTACACAGTAACTCCTCGAGTACTGTACAATTGATTTTTGTTTACAGGTATGCATTATAACTGAAGGTAGCGCTGAATGGCTAATGCATGGTCACCTAACCTGTGAGGCAACTACGGGTTTCTCTTGTCTAGTCGTCTTTCAAGAAATGAAGGATTACAGTAGCTTTTCAGAAACGGCTACAAAAGATCTGTCCCAGCAAACATTACTGACATGCCCACACGCAGCAGTATTCTCTTAGTTATGTCCTTTCAGGGATCCTCCCTTCCAATACCTATAGTTATCACTGTTTGGTATGGAAATGGACCATGGAGTTTTTTTGTTCAGGGAAGCCAGTCAAACGTAGCCTGCAGGCAGCTACAGGTATAATGCCAGCATGGTTGGATGCCTGTAAAGCTTCCCCAGGAGGTTGAGTAAAGTTTGTGGGTAGGATCAGGAGATGAGACAGAGGGGACGCCACACAGCACGTCATTCCCATTGTCCCACCAGGTGAAATGACCATGAATGACGTAGGCTATACATGTACATGTAGCTCCGTGTGACTAATGGCACCTGGTGTAAAAGGTTTCATTGATGTTTTCCAGTTGCTTAAGAAACACTCTCGTCACCAAGTACATTATTTTGAGGTAAACATGTACTAAAAGTTACAATCCACCATATAAGTATGAATGGAAAAGTGCTAAGTGTGGTCAGTTAGTTCTTTCCAAAACAGGTTACATATTCAAGTAGGCTTGGATACCTTGGTTTACTGGTGAATTCCATGATGTTTTTAAGTTTGGCTGTATTTACCTTGTGCTACAATATCTATAGTTACTTGTGCATGTGCAAACAGACAAGTTAAGGTCACAGGCCACCTGAAGGGGGATGGAATCAACAAGTGTCTGTCTACAAGGCCGTACATGTACATATGTGTAGCTCAGCCAGTTAGGCAGGTTTAAATCTGCAAGTTAGACGATGATATAAGACATCTTTTTTCATGGTGGATTCAGTTTCTGGAAAGACTAACTTTTAGACTCATGCACATGTCGTATTTAATAGTTTAACAAAATGGAATAACCTAATTAAAGTCTCTTTATGTTGTTATGTGTACTTTGATTTGAAGAATGAATTTTAAAAAAGCAAAGCCCATTCTTGTGACATTTTCCTCCTTTCATACATGTATATATAACTAGATAAGTTAGTCCTAAATACAACTAATGGAATGACAGAGCTCTGTTGTAGCCAGCCTCCTTGGCCTACATTCCGTGATGGTCGCGTGTGCGATGTTTCAAAGCGTGCAAAGTTAAAAGGCTGTCGTGCAGCGGCACCGGAGGAAGGGATTACCCGGCTCACGGCACTAATGAGGGGAGAATTCATCAGCGGGCTCTTGATCTTCTCATGTGTACGTTACTGCAAATTGTAATGACATGGAGGGGGAATACTTACATGCAATGTGAAGCTAGATTCAGGTGCATGTTATTATGATCACGCATTTATTAATATGGGGAGAACATGATGTTTGGAGATGTTTCAGTTTTTCTTCAAACCTAGTACCTGAGCGTCAAGTCATAAATGCTTTGGAGATACGGTTTAATAGGAAACTTGAAAGCATTGGCCCTTCTACAAGTAGTGATCAAACAGTACTTTTCAGGATGATACCACATTAAATTACAAGATTGCCAAGGACAGTGCATACTTTATTGCTGTGTCTGTTCTTTTGATCTTATTGATTTTTTGCCTTTTTTATGTTCCCTTCATCATACATGTACATGTAACTTGCATAAGGGTATATTACCTTGAAACCACATCAGAAGCTTTTATACAAATTTACAAGTAGACTTGTCTATTTTTGCAGAATCATACATTGCGCACAATTTTAATTGTTCCCCCTCCAGCATAATATGTGGATTTTGTACTTAGCGGCGTCATTTGCCGTCAAATCCTTTATTCCACACGCCGACGCACATGACAAATGTGGTCTCTATTGATCTAGGTTGACAGGTGTGCAAGCAGGCTTCAAAGTCAATGAATTCTGCTTGAACAAGTGTCAGTCCCTACCCAAGCTACTTGACTATGGCATAACATTAATTAAAACACTGTAGTGTCTCCTCTACAAGCCAGCAAACCAGCCGTAGGGGGAGACAAATGGTGCAGTGACCCCTTTGTTGACTTGAGGTTGTGGTTACGGTATCAACACAAATATCGCCATTTTGAAGGTGACCTTGTCCCCCGGTAACCAGGAGACGCGTCGCACATGGAAGCAGCCGTGTTTATCCTCCCCTCCGTACAGAATGTGGCGTGGCACTTCAATATGCAAAGCCTTATTTTGGGTGTAGAAAGGGGAGCCCAGCTTCCCTCCCACACCATACTAAAATGTTGTTGTGTCTCAGGGACAGTAAACAGTTTCAAGGTAAATGAAATACACAGAGGCTAGCAATTCACCAGAAGAACAAACAAACAAGCCGTGTTTAGAATGCACACATGGGACAGGTGAACAGAACCCGGGGAATAATAGCAGAGTAAAGAAAAGCATGTAGATGACTTGCACACACCATTACATGTGTACAAGCTGTCTGCCCAGTTATTCTGTTACAACCTTGAGACAGGGTCAACACCATGGACTCTCTGGAATGTGGTTGTTACTCTTGGGCAGTAAAACTGTTGTTTAAAATGACAGGTGCATGGTCACCTGGTATTTCTGCTGATAAAGATGTCCTTACTTTACCCCAAGGGAGTGAGATGTTGTTTTGTTGGCTGACTGCCTATTTGCCTACCTGTGTGTGTGTGTTTCTGACCCTGACTACTTTGTCCAGGTCATGATCATAGTATTCCTTGGTATTTCATGTAATAAGGCAGCATTCAGCAACATTCAATAAAAACAGTGACTTGAAAACTTAACCTTGAGGTTTCCAAATCAGTGTTGACAATAATAAAGCTGAAGATGGCTTTGGCAGATTTCTCCAGTTTCAGTCCAAATAAATCCCTAACATAATCCAAAATCCTTCATAAGCTGCCCAAGGACACAGAATTTTAGCCGTTTGTTATGTTACCTACCTGAATCTACATACTGTACATTATATTGGCTGTTTTGCAGCAAGACATGAATAAGTCCTTGACCTGCCCAGACCACTGTTGGTCTTTCCTTTATTATCACTTTACCTCGGCTGTGATGAATGGTAAATGGAGTTTGCCTTCAGGTTAATCAGTCTATTCACAGTAATGCCTGTACCAGCCTGTTGCCAGGGTTTGGTAATTGTTTGGCTCGGTTGCTACGGGCAACATAATTTACCATGAAAACACTCCTTGCTGGGCATATCCTATCAGATTTTATGGCACGAAGTGAAAATCCATTAAATTTATAATCATTGCTCATTTCCTTCCCTGTCACGCTCTCACAGAACCCACATTTTATAGAAAGCATCTGTTCTACAACTGGTCCTGGGAAAAGAAAACTGGATAATGATCCCTATCGAAAGGTAAAGCAGCCAACCTCAGGAGATGTGGGACTCTTTTTCTGGGAATATCATTGTGATCTTGTTGCCTCTCGTGTTTTCAACCAGGCACACCGGGTGTTGGGTTCCTGTAGATGACATTAACATTCTCCCTATATCATGTACATCTACAGTTTCCTAAGCAGGCTGGTTAAAGAATGCCCTTTTCACTAACACTGGTACCGTTACTGATTCCTAACAGGGGGTGGTTAAATTTTCTGGTTGGAAATAAACTCTGTTTGAAAAAGGGTGGAATTCAAGGCTTAAGGTGATTTTTACAATGTTGTGAGTGGTTAAGGTAACATCTGCTGTCACAATAGAATAAAGACATATTGCATACCATCCCCTTAATTGATGACATCAGATTTGCACAGTCTGTGTGTGTCTATAGCACCAAATATGGACTGTCAATAATCACAAAACATGTACAATGTACAGTACTTGGAACTTTAGGTACAAAAGGTAGAAAAATATGGATATCACTAACGTTACTGCTAATTACGGTGTTATGGCATTTTATTTCTTCTTTGCATGCTAGCAGTTCTGTAAGATGTGCACAGAGCCAGGTTCAGGTGTTTGTTACCTTGTAAGCCTCTTACACCATCTTCCCTCCACAGATGGTGGTACTAATGGACCCACAGGAGGACCCAGACGACATCCTACGAGCGAATCGATCGCGGGAGAAGCAATATGTGTTTGACTACTCATTTGATGGCAGGTCCAGTCAAGTGAGTATTAGTTACACATTACACGTACATGGGGCCTCTTAAAGTGTAAAATACGATCAATATTTCTGTCCAAAATTGTCCCAAGATAGGTTATTGATAGACTTTTATTAGCTGTACATTATACGCAGGGAAGCCCTTTTTCTCTATTCATGCACTTGGCATTTACAGACATGTACAATGTCATGTATAACCTTTCCTCCAGAAGAAAAGTTGACCCTTTAAAAGCCCAACAAAATGGTTTGCAAACTCATCAGCATTCTAACACAGGCCTAGCTGAAGCAAGCCTCAGACCTCTATATTCAAGTGTTGACATGACTGAAAATTTGGTCACGCACATGCATGTATAGTCAGTCCTAAGATAAAGTTCATTTAATTAGCATATAGATTGGCATATACATGTAGATTGGCATTTGGCTTAAAAATAACTTGACACAACCTTCATGATAATTTGTTGTAGGGTGAAGGCCGTTTTCACAGTAGACTGACATTGATGTCTTTTATACTATCTGTAATCTAAAATATGTATGTCTGTCATGCTTGTTCCAAAGGCATCCAATTTAGACAGACAGGAGTTAAATTCCCCCGGGACTATTCTGTTATGCAATGATTGTCTCCTGGCAAGTCCATGTCAGACTATACACCATAATCCATCATGCAGTTGACATACATTGTACCTCAAACCCTCATACATGTTGTGAAAGGGTACATGTATACCAGTTGGTAGTACATACGTGTCGGACTAAACCATTGATTTTGCAAAGTTATTGATTTGCTTGGTACTTGTCATGCTATAGTTAGAACAATAATGTATAAGCCTCTTTCACGCCATGTTTACATGTCAAACAATCTCCCTGGGAAAGTGGTAGATATTTGTGTTTTAGTTAATAGCATTAACCATGAAATGACGGCCTTTCATGTCTGTGATTTAATAAAAACAAGCAAAGGCACCATGCGTGCAGCCAGAGTTGACTTATATTACATAACATAATGTATCTTTCATAACAGTGGGCTCACAAGGAGAACCTTGAACCAACAGATTCTTTTCTTTGGTACTGAATAGTGTAGGTGCGTGACAGAGAGCACTACATACTACGGCTGCTTTATACAAGGTTCCCGTGACGTTTTACACATTTCACGGGATCAAGTTCTCTGAAACCGACTGAAAAAGCCTTTTCTGAGGCAGATACAGTATTACATTTCCCATAGAATACATTGGCTCCACGTCCTACATGCCCGATTGGATGCTTGAGTGAAATTCCATAATGTGAACCTAAGGGCTTTATCAGGAGGGTTCAATAGATGGCATTTTGCAAAATCAAAAGCACGTAGAAGGGCATTGTGTTGACACTGAATAGGTGAGACCCTGATCACTCAGGCAGTGCTAGGGATGAACAAGCCCCTGGAAACAGGATTCTTTCACAACTTGGCAGTCCAGACACATACTACATAGATCATAAAAGATTAAATATTAAAGAAGCTGCTACAGCCAATTTGGATTCTTCTTTGAGCAGTCAGCTATACAAGTTTCCAATAGTAAAGAGACATCTAGCAGTTAGCAGTTGAACTGCAGCCAATACAGCGTAGTATTCCTTATATGATGACATTTGTAAAAGGTAATGACATGAAAAAGACATTAAAAGATAAGTACATGTTGTCATTTTGTGTTGAGATACACTAAATTACAATGTTGGGAATGATGTCAGATGTAGCTGTGGCTAGAGTTTAAACATGTTTGTCACTCTTTCATCCTATGTAGGAGGAAGTTTATGCCCACACCACCCGGCCCCTGATAGAGAGTGTCATTGAGGGATTCAACGCTACTGTCTTTGCCTATGGTGCTACAGGTATGCCAATGTCCTCCTAGAATTGTATTTTTGTTAGCTATTACTGTTTGGGCTGACTATTGAAAAATCGCATGAAGGTGGATGAGTTGGGTTGGCCTCAGCTCTTACATACATGTATGTACATATATGATATATCACACTTTCTCTTCCAGGTGCTGGTAAAACCTACACCATGCTGGGCACAGACCACGAGCCTGGTGTGATGGCAAGATCACTCAATGACCTGTTCGAGGGGATGTACAGAACAAGTGAGAACATGGTGTACCAGGTCTCCATGTCTTACCTGGAGGTGAGATGTAGACGTAGCTGTATCTAAGATGACCTACTATGCTTGTGTCCCAGAATTCATATCTGTTTTATTGTTTGGTTATAACAACAGATTTCTTACTGCATACCTCTTGAATTCTTGTAGTTTTCTATTTGGGATGTGACCGTCCTTGATCCTTCACAACTGTACCTGATACAGGTTGTTGTCCGTGTGCTAATTTTGTCATGCCGTCCCTCCCCAGATCTACAATGAGATGATCCGTGACCTCCTGAGCCCTGAGTCAGGATACTTGGAACTCCGGGAGGACACGAAGGGGGTGCAGGTTGCCGGGCTGTCAGAGGTCAATGCCAAATCTACCAAAGAGGTACAAAAATATTCTTCTGTATGCATGTATGTGTGGTTTGGCCATTTGATGCCTTGCCATTGAGTCCTACTCAGTTTGTAAAACTGACATTGGCAGTCAACTAACTGAAGTGGTGTCAAATTTTACAAAAATATTAAAATCAATCAAGTGGGTAAAATCTAGTAACATATTTTAACCTGTCAAAAGTTAAAAGAACAATGTGTTTAAAACAACTTTTAGAACAAACACCAAACTTACGTGTGGTCTTCCACAGGTGATGGAGCTCCTACAACAAGGCAACAAGCAGCGTACCCAGGAACCCACCAAGGCGAACAAGACGTCTTCCCGCTCGCACGCCGTGCTGCAGGTCACCGTGAAGCAGCGCTCACGTGTCCGCAACACCACCCAGGAAGTGCGCGTCGGCAAGCTGTACATGATCGACTTGGCGGGGTCTGAGAGGGCAGCTCAAACCCAGGTCAGTGTCCGTCGCTGACAAACAGCAGTTTACATGGTGTTTTTTTCCACAGAACTATACTTAAGAGCTGTGTAGTTTTTTGACTATCCCATTATAGTAGGTCAATTTGGTTCTATTTCTGAAGGGTGTTGAATCTTGCACACGGGCGTCAGTGAACTCAATAGAAAATGCTGAACATGCCTCGCTTACCACATACCCACAAACATTTTGTAAGGCTAGAAAGGCATCCAGCTAGCCCATGCATAATTATGTAATGCAGCCTTCATCATTTCTATCAAATCATGATATCACTGTGACATTGAATGAAGGCTTTCTAATCCATCCATTCATATTTCATATGAGAATCTGCATTTCCTGGACACTTTTTTCATCTATTATCCATCAGACTTTTCTCACCAACACTGAACTTTTCTACTAACACAAGCATGTTATGGAATATGTTTGCAGCTGAACAAACGCAGACAGCAGAAACCGGTAGGACAGACTTGGACAGAATCCCTGAATTTTAAGTCATATCTGGCACTGTTGTTGAAATGTACACATGCATATCCATACATTTGTACATAACCACAGCTAGCACCCACAGTCGGAATGGCTTAAGGTGGCCCAAGCTTTCAAGTTCAAATCCACTTGACTAGTACTGTGAAGTTTTTAAGACACCAGATACATGTGTACACATTACCTCTTATATGTTACAGTGGCAGCCAACTTTAAGCATTATACATTGTACCTATCATTTAAACACAAGTCTTCACCCACTTGTAAGTGAAATTTGTTAGTAAAAAGTAGTAAAGGATGACCATTGTAACTTGGCTGTCTCTTCCTTTCCAGAATCGAGGTAAGAGGATGAAGGAAGGTGCTCACATCAACCGCTCTCTTCTTGCGCTGGGGAACTGTATCAACGCGCTGTGTGAGAAGGGCCCGAAAGCATACGTGAACTACCGTGACAGTAAGCTGACCAGGCTGCTGAAGGACGCCCTGGGAGGCAACTGTAAGACTGTGATGATCGCCCACATCAGTCCAGCCAGCACCTCTTTTGATGAGTCCAGAAACACTCTGCTGTATGCAGACAGAGCAAAGAACATCAAGACAAGGGTAAGGAACCAGCTGAATATTACACAGTGTTCGAAATACCTGTCTGCAGTCTGCAATCTGCAGATAGATTTTCAAGATTGCAGAAGAAAAATTTGTACAATCTGCAATTTTGCAGAAGGAAAAGTAGGCTCCAGATTCAATGGTTTTCAATTTAGCAAACTAGAACTCTCAGGCCCCAGGGGCAGACAACATTTAAATCATGTTCTGAAACAACAGGAGCTTCTTTACTAATTAACATCATTGTCTTGACTTGTCTATCTTTTGTTTCCTTTTGACTCCAAAAATTTATCTTTACTAATTTGCATATGAATCAATAGTTTGTGCTAATAAACCTGCATTTCTCCTGCAATGTGAAAGATACCAGGAAATGATAAATTTTCTGTAGAGAAGGATCTATGAAGTCTGAAATCAAAAAGAGTAATAGTTTAAACTTAAAAGAATCCCAGTAATGCTACAGATTTACAAAGCTATATATGATGTAAAAAGGCATAATTCGTCTGAGAAGGTTGTAGTATGGAGGCATGTGTATTTGCATGCAGGAAGTATTTCCAAATTGCAGTACCAAATTTTGACTCTTCTGCAATATTGCAGAGTACTGAAAAAAAGTATTTCGACCACTGTTACATGATGTTGATAGCAGAAACTATCTGAAACACAGAAATGCATGCCTACGACTGAAATTTTGAGGAATGAGGCATCTATTTTATGTAAAAAATTACAACATAATTCTTGAAGTATTATTGAGTAAATTTTTGTCATCCTTTGTCCTCTGATAGGTGAAAAGAAATTTGATGAATGTCTCGTACCACATTGCGCAATACACGGCCATCATCTCAGACTTGCGGAAGGAGATTTCCCGGCTGAAGCTGAAGATTGAGGAGCAGGAGATGGTGAAGAAGGAGCTATCCCAAGGACAGCAGCTCAGGTCCAGGATCAAGGAGATACAATGTAAGTTTACATCTACATAGGGGAGATACAGTGTTAGTGTACATATGGGAGATACATGTACATTTACATACTATTAGGTAGTAAATACCTTCATTTTTGTAATGGAATTTTGATAGTTGGTAGAAAAGTTTCATTTCATGCACTTTGGATAAAATTGACTGCATGATGACTACTGCAATGTACTTTGAAATGACAAGACATGAGGTATAAAATCATCATAGTACTGCATGCTAACCTTGAATGTTGTTATCAATGAATATTTTATGTTATGCCATGTTCTTGATACCAGCCCATAGAAAGATGACAGGGGAAGCAAACGTGTTATTGGTTAGATGGTGTGAGAGCAGATAAGATTGAATACAGCCAAGGGAGCAATCAGTAATTAAAATCAGACAACAAATGGCACAGTCATCTATTATTGATCCTAGCTGCTTTGTCCCAATAGCACCCTTTCTGACAAGGGCAATGCTTCAATTTCTTTCATTCTACGTCAAGTAATCAAATTATTCCCTTTGAAGCATGATTTATGCTGTTTTGGGGTTTTGTTTGGCCAGTTTTGCTTGGCAACTGTGCACGTAGGCAGCCTTATATCTGTGTGTCTGTGGCTGTTTCTGACATCCATTGACTTTTCCAGCAGAATGAGCATCACATGTAGAGACATCAAATGTTCTCTTTCATTTTACTTCAGGACTGTCAGCAACAGCTTTCATAGTCATTTTGTTTGATGTGTGGCTTACAGCGTACATTTGAAGTGATCGTTTCCTGACTTGTGTATGGTAAGACAGTCTTGTACGCTAAGTTTTCCCCCGGTTGACGTTGTGTGGTGCTGTTCTTGTGACACAGCTGAGGTACAGCTCGAGGCCAGCAAGTCGGACAAGAAGGAGATGGTGCGTCTCCGGGAACAGCTGGTGTCAGCGTTCCACGAGCAGATGGAGATCCGGCGCAGCCTGATGGAGCTGGAGAACACCACGCTGGAGATCCAGATGGACACCTCCCGGCACATGCTCACCATCTCTGAGTAAGTACACATGGACACTTGGTCTTAGGCGCACAGTCAATTATCCTACATGTAGGAGTCAAAATCTGAAATGTACACAAACTGAATATTGTGTTACATGATTGTTTTAAATTAACATCCATAGCATGGAGAACACTTCAGCTCGGACACTTAGCAAACAAATAAATTCTAGTACTATAGAGACAGTTATCTGTCCTAAATACATACAATGTACTATCACGCGAATATGAAGCACATTGTAAAGACTACTGAAAGGGGATAAACTGTACCACTTTATATTGTCTAATTGTGCGTGCTTAGTTGTTAATGTGATATAGAAAATTAAATATAGACTGTTTCTAATGTTTCCACAGATGGGACCAGGAGCAGACCAAGCAGAAGGAAAAGCAGACTGAGGACAATAAGGAGTTGGAGAAGGGAGAGAGCGAGAAGGAGGCAGAGGAACAATCCTCCCACAGTGACTCCTCTTCTGAGCCTCCAGAAGTCCTCCATGCTAAAGATGAGCTGCAGCAGCTGATGGAGGAGCAGAAAAAAGCCTCCAACCTGAAGCTCCAACTGCAGGAGAAACTCAGTCTTATCCAGAGCAAAGGCAGGAAACTGGAAGAGCTGCTGCCCAAACGGATCAACAACGAGGACCAGAAGGAAATCCTGATGCTCCTGTGTAAAGTACATGAGCTGGAAATTGAAAACACAGAGATGCAGTCCAAAACACTGCTTCAAGAAAACTTCCTCCGCCAGAAAGACTTGGTCATCGCGAGGTACGAGCAGCACAAGAACGTGGCGGATGAGATAATCCGCATGCAGCGGGAACTGATCGAGATGCACAATTTACCCGTTCCTCTGGAGCTGGAGGAACTGTACGAGGTGTACACTCAGGATCTGGACGCGTCCTTCAGCCACACCCAGCTGCACACCTTACAGAGCTACCAGGCAAAAATGTCCTTCCTCACTCAGAAGCTTCAGGACTTTGAGGAATATGATGATAAGCTTGGCACGTTGGATGATGAACATTCCAGTCCTTCACCCACAAAGATAAACTCAAGAAATGCATCGACAAAAGACTTGAGTGAAAGAGACACTCCATCAAAGGTTTTCAAAGCAAGTCCTCAATCAAGGATGCTGCGGCAAGCAGCAAATGATAACCAAGTGACCTTAAGTCCGACCCATTCGGACAGTGTTACAAAACTTGAGAGCCTGGTCAGCATCAGCAGTCGAAGCAATAGCCGCACCAGTGACTCACCTGAACCTCCACTAGGGATTGTGACATCACCAGATGATATCATTGAAGTGGCAAAGAAAACAAAGAACATAAACGCCATTGCTGCTCGTCGACGATCACGAGTAAGCACTCACGTTCCAGATGTTCTCACCCTCGATTACGGCAAGACCACAGCTTCTCTTAATTCTCTCAGGGACGACACTCGGCAGTTAAAACAAATTGATGAGGTCAGGTCCAACCCTCTAACACCTGCCATGAGGCACGCTGTTAGTGAGGAGAACTTGTTTGATGAAAAGTCCAGCAGCAAACGCGAGGAATCCCCTCCTCCTGTGTTTGTGCCGAGGATTGCGAAACCTCGCCGTAGTGACAGGAAGAGTCTAGACAGACAAGCGCGCAGAAGGACCAAGTCTCACGAGGTTTCTGAAGACAAGGTGGGTTCATGTTGCTCTTTTGGCAGACTGATATCAGGATTTTCACTTAAATCCTTCCATAAATATGATAAACACTTTACAGGCATTGACAAATTTCTGGTACAATGATCATACAAGTACATGTAGATAATGGTACATGTAGCAGATTCTAACACACTACATGTCTGCATGAGTCTGACCAGTCTTCTTTCACATTATTGTAGAATAAAGCAGGGAAAGTGCCAGCAGGAACAAGGCAAAAGACGCGCAGCATCCGACATTCCAATGGGAACTACTCCGACCCTGCACGGTACGGGGGGCGCCTCAAGTTTCCTGTCAACCACCATACAGGTAAGAAAGTAACTACATACAGTCATCTTAGTTTGCACTGTGCCTTGTGGCATTGAATTCTAAAGGTTGCAGTTCTGTTCTGAGTGTCTGTTCCATTTAATTTGGTGCAGTTGAAATCTTAAACAAGAATACGAAGTTGAACTACATGTACCAGATGTGTGAATATGTTTTTGTATTGCTTTTCAGGAGAGGGTGACCTGCGGACCTTGGAACCAGTCAGCACTCCCCCAACTACAGTCTTCCAGAGTGGGGCAGACAAGGGCAAAGGCCTCTCTGTGCAGAAGAGGTATAGAGGTAAGAAATAAGAAACATTTCTCAGTTTTAAACTGTTAAATCTAGACATGCAGTTTTGTGCAGTAGGCAAGTTTGTATCTGTGTCACGGTTGATACCCTAATTTTTTGCATAAGGAGTGATTTCCAATTTGACAAAAAAGATTATTTTTCTTTTAAAGAAACGGACAAAAGTAATACAAAGCATTATCTAGTATGGCACTCCAAAGTAATTATAATGATATTATGCTGGTTTGCTGTCATGTGTTGATTAATTTTTTGTGGATAATGTGCATGTGTTCGTCAAACATTGTTGGTCATGCTGTTGTTTTGTTTTTCCCCAGGACCTACCTACTCAGACTCCTCCGCTGCCAGCACCCCCCAGCTGCAGCCGCCCCCCATCCGCCAGAAGGCCACCATCCCCGCCTACCGCAAGGCCAACATCGCAGTCGCTGGGCACGCGCTCCCACGGAGCACCGACAAGCACCGCAGATACTAAACACCTTCAACTCATCTGTAGTTACTCTAGCTCTAAAGGTTAAATATTGAAGTTCTAATATGAAAATATTATTAGACAGATTCACACACCTATTTAAAAAATCTAATGGTGGGAATGATATAGGTGTCAAATTTTAAAAATGAATGATTTTCTTGCAGCCAAAAATCATGTTTTATCAAATTATCTTAATTTGTTCTGTGAAGGAGACAAGTGTCTCCCATGATCGATACAGTTACTGCTATCCTAGCTTTATCCTCTTCCAGATCAGATGCTTGCTAGCAATTCACAAGTGCCTTTAATAGTTAAGAGCAGTTGTCTTCTTGTAGCAATTGTAGTGCTCCCTTAGGAGAAAATTTGGCAACAATTTTCCCTTTTTTATGCACATAGTTAGTTGGCTGCTGCTTGAGTTCCTGATACATTCCATTTAACCCATGTTGCCTTCCTTTTAGATTTGGAAAACTTGAAACCATTTTATGCAAAGAATGCAGCATGTATTAATGTTGATAAATTGATTGTTCCCATTAGATATTACCTGTTCCAAGATATCGTTGACATCAGAATATGACAGAAGTTACAACACCACAACAATTCATATGGTAACTCAAAGTAGTATTTATTTAACTTATGAATAAATTAAAATCTACATGGTTTCTTCAGGCTATTGTGACATTGACCAACTCAATAACTTTATAACATATAAATTTAGTTAACCTAAAACTTTGTAAAGAATTGTAAAGATGAAGATCTTTGACAATATTTGAGTATTTCTTTTCTAATCTCAGACTCAATCTATGATTGAAAAATAAGGTACATGTAGTGATCTTTTCTGTAGTTTTGACAATGCTGTACAGGCAGATGATTTTTAATCCTAATGACAGACTAACATGTTCCTTGTATAGTGTGTGTTCTAGTGTATATTCTGTTTCTTACTGTGGAAATATAGTTTGTATCATATTTAACCATGACCTGTAAGTTAAATCAGAATATGTGTACTATGTTCCTGTACATGTATGTATCTACATTCCTTGGCACGATGGTATTGTGATGTATAGTTTGTTTGTTTTTTTCTTGCATGGGGACCACACATTTTTTTAATTACAGTATTATGATTTGCATGATAGATATGTAGTCTGTGCAATGCAATGAACCATCAAAACATTGGCAAATTACCTTGGTACAACACGAAAGAGCAATACTGTATGTGTTACAGTCTCTCAGATTTTACCATCACTGTCAAGTCAATAATGATGACCAGAGAAAACCAATAATAGTGCTCGGTGCCTTGAGCTTAGTTGTATTTCAGCTGTTTAATTGGAATGGGAGTAAAGGAAAAATGTGCAGATTAATACTTGTTCATGTGTAATGTATGACAGGGATAAGAGACTAGGAAAATGTAACGTTACAATCTGTTGATCAGAACAATTTCTAATCATACAGTTAGTAATGGACATCGGTCTAAGGTCTACCCTTAGTTTCAAGTGCTAACTGTGCCTAGATAGCAACTTGTGATGAAACAGAATAGTAACTTTGGTTATTAATTCAGCTGGTGTAGACTTTGGATACAAGAGGAAAATGTAATATTATTTGATTGGGAAGAGAACTTTAGATTGTATTTGAACAGAAAATAAAACTATTCCTATTTTCTACCTACATTGCATTCTGTGTCTTGGTTAAGAGATCATAATGGTTAAGAGAACAATGTACTATAATCTTTATGTTTGCCCATGCAGACCTTCCAGAAAATGCAAAATATTTTATTACTTCAGGTGGGTACATTTTATTCCAGTTAAGCGCTACGTCATCAGCAGCCCATGCTACCATAATAAAGGTCACTCCATGGTCATGACCTCTGTTCGAGTTGACAGATTTATTCCATATCTTGTTAGAAAGATAGTAAGTAAAGTAGGTAAACTGATGATGCGTAGTAGGTAAGCTGATCAAGTCACACTAGGAACAATAGATTTGCCAATTTGCTTTGAAGAGCCAGACGACAGTGAAAGACAAAAGTTGTTCTCTATGAAAATGTAGCAAAAACCTTCCGAGTGGCCTCTAACACGTCCGCAAATTGCTATCCAAAAATTTGCATATTATGATTCACGGCAGCGCTCGTACTATAACGCCAGTCGATTTCCCGCCCGTAATACGGAATGGCTGTAAATTTTCACATATCACATAAAGTGTACCGTTTATTTATTTCAGGCTCGACGGCCCATAATTTACCAAGTACATATAACGTTACACAAACACATCTAAAAAGCATCAAAGTTTACAGATGGATGTTATATACAAGTAGTACGTGGGTTGATAGTCAACTGAGACGATGCAAACAATATTGTGTGAAAAATATATTGTGTGTACAATATTGTGGGAATGACACAGTCCTTTGGTGAAATTGGGTGGCCCTGAAAAGGGCCGGTGGTTTTTCTGACTCCCGTCGTTTACTTGGAGCTGGTGTACTTGGTGACGGCCTTGGTGCCCTCGCTGACGGCGTGCTTGGCCAGCTCGCCAGGCAGCAGCAGACGGACGGCGGTCTGAACCTCCCGGCTGCTGATGGTGGAGCGCTTGTTGTAGAGAGCCAAGCGGGAAGCCTCGCCAGCGATACGCTCGAAGACATCGTTGACGAAGGAGTTCATGATGCCCATGGCCTTGCTGGAGACACCGGTGTCGGGGTGCACCTGCTTGAGCACCTTGTAGATGTAGATACCGAAAGACTCCTTTCTCCTCCTCCTCCTCTTGGAATCCTTGCCCATTCGGCGGCCCTTGCCAGCCTTCTTAGCTCCTTTCCCTGACTTCGGTGCCATCATCCAAGATTAGTGAATGATAAGATGACAACATCGCGGTATGTTTGCCTTTTATTGTCTCCTCCATCAATTATGCAAATTTTAAGATTACCTAGATAGCCGAGATATATCATTACGACCATTGGTCAAAACTTTGGATAGTACCTTTATGATTGGCTGATGTATGAGTATGAGTGATGTCATTGGCCAATGGGACTCAACATCTTCTTGTAACATAATATGCAAATCAGCACTTTATACAATGATCATGTTTTCTAGAGTAATGAGCTGATTGGATGGTGCGATTTCAGTGAAAGATGCCTTACCCCTCTCCCATTGGTTATTTTGTCAAGGCAGAACAATGATTGGTTACTGAATCGATAGAATTTGGATCCTGTGGGATGTATAAAAGGGGCCATTGATAATTCAAAATATTTTCTGCCAAGCAACTTTGTAGGAAGTTAATTAACGGTACCGAAATGTCTGGACGTGGTAAGGGCAAGAAGAGGAGCAAGGGGAAGAGCCGATCCTCCCGTGCAGGGCTTCAGTTCCCTGTCGGCCGTGTGCACCGTTTCATGCGCAAGGGCAACTATGCTGGACGTGTTGGCGCCGGTGCCCCAGTCTACATGGCCGCCGTGCTGGAGTACCTGACCGCCGAAGTGCTTGAGTTAGCCGGCAACGCTGCTCGTGACAACAAGAAGACCAGAATCATCCCCCGTCACCTTCAGCTGGCCGTCCGTAACGACGAGGAGCTGAACAGGCTGATGGGTGGTGTGACCATCGCCCAGGGAGGTGTGCTGCCCAACATCCACGCCGTGCTCCTGCCCAAGAAAAAGTAATTTTCAAGACCTACGAACAAATCCCGGCCCTTTTCAGGGCCACCCACATCCCCTAAAAAGAGCTGCCTCAAAGTCACACGTTTAAAGTTTTATGCACTTCAGGTATACAATAGCCTTGGACCTATGTAAACAGAATAATATAAACCCTCATACATCATGATTATCCTGCCGCAGCATGCCCCCTCCTCGCCGTGGTACTGATGAGGCCTACCCAGGAAACTTACCAGGTTCATGGATTTGAATGCACATTTGTCCTTTAATCTTTCGTTATGATGAAAAATATGAGCTCTTTTATCATAATGCCGTGCTGACATCTGCCTTGTACGAATTTTATCATATCCATTTATTACGCCATTGTACCTAATATTTGCACGGTAAGACTACATGTCCTGAGGTTCAACTGGGCGTGGTGCCGCCCATCGCCATGGTGAAGTTCAAAGGTCCCTACGTGACGCAGTAGAAAAACACAGGTGAAAAACAAACCGGGGCTTTTTTTTTTACATGGGCAAAACACGGGTTTTACTGCTCAGTGTTTGAGATGCCTTTCCCGAGGACTGTGTATCGTTTAGACCACAACTTCTGGTGTGAGCAGCTTACCTAACGTCAGACGCGTACAGCTCAGTGCACTCAAACATCAACGGGACCCATATAGATTAGCGTCAACAACAGGTTAGCGACAACAACAACCATATGAATACGTCATGTTTTGTGGTTTGTGGACTGCCATTGTACCAAGAAGAAACCGTACTGATGGACACGTTAGCTGCCCACTTTAAACAACCTGCCAACGGAGGCGTAAACGTTTTGAATATGATGAGAGGATACCCTGGAACGATGCTAGTATTGATTTCAGACGACGGAGGTTAGTGTATCTTCAACATAATTTAGGATCCTAAGGAAAGTGGCTATCACTGAGCCGACAGAAATAACAGAGATTTTAAGGTAATATCACCGTACTCATTGACGTTATCGGTCATCGGATGTTTTGAAACCTGAACAAAATGACGAACATCACAAATGACGAACATTTACTTCCTCTTTGTTGCCTTGTTTTGCTTTCTGTTCTGTATTTTCATGTTTCAGGTATTTTTAATATTTTATTATTCTGCTGGATAGTAATTTCATTTATTTACACATCATCGCCAACTGTGTTATAATACATATGTGTGCGTTGTATATCTGTTATTTATATAATGACGAAGATGCAGATTGAATGTGTTCTTTGCATTTTTTTTTCTGTGTGTAGACGAGAGAAAGTGGATGTTCGAAAAGAAACACCGCCTGGATTCGCTTGGTCCTTTCAGCAATATTCCACTATCCGTGGAGCAGCTGAACCCCAAATTTGAGCAAACCGTGATGACTCAGATGAAGGAAGGGTTGCAGACTACATACTGGGGACAGGTGCCACGGGGACCTGCATACGAGATGTGTCACGAGCCCAGGGGACTGGCCCTCATTTACAACAACATCAACTTCAGAAAAATCACACACCCAGGACGGGTGCAGAGAAAGATACAGGTAGGTTTTGCATGTTGATATGGGAATAAGCATCAAATCCATTACATGAACTGTTAGATTTATTGGAAAATTGCCATTTTACACCATATTTTGGTAGCTTATTTGCTTTCTCTTTCGATGTCAAGGCAGGTGCGTACATGCAGTCACATATTTTGATGACTCACACTCTGGGTCAACAATGGCTTGTTTGTCGATCGGACTCGAACCTCTATTCAGTGTTATCAGTTGCGTACAATGGGCATACAATTAGATCTGTGACTCATGTTTTCAACAGGTAATATGGAAAGGGGGAGTAGAGGGCATACAAGAAACCGAATTGTAAAGTCCCAGGCCAGGGAAGACTGCCTGCCTGTAAAGGTGGCCGAGTGAAAAACTATGTTTTGTTTACCTAGCATAAGACGCGTGAAAGAAAAACAAACAGGTAGCTAACCCATTTCCGCCCTTCCTCATAGAATATCCTTGGCAAATTTCCATTTCTCCCTGTTTCAGAGCGACTGAGGGGGTTGTTTGAGGGGTTGAAGTTCGACGTGCGCTGCTACAAGAACATGACCTACCAGGACATGATGACAACCTTAGAGCAGGCTGGAGAAGAGGACCACTCGAATTTCGACTGTTTCGTCTGTTGTGTCATGTCTCACGGCGCGCAGGGGAAAGTCTTTTCCTCAGACGAATATCCCATTGAAATTTCCCTGCTCCTAAAGCCGTTCAATGCCAAAGAATGCCCCTCCCTCGTCGGAAAACCTAAGCTGTTTTTCATCCAGGCTTGTCAGGGAGTGCATGTTCAAGAGCGCGTGCCAGTAGACTGCGCGTTCGACGCGAATGCAGTGTTGCACGTGAGCCAGGAGGCCGACTTCTTCGTGGGCCTGCCCACGGTGCCCGGCTGCGTAGCTCGGCGCGATGACGACGGGGCTCCCTATATCTACCATCTCACTAACGTGTTCAAAGAGTTCGGGGACACCTACGACCTGTTGACTATGATGACGATGGTGGCAAACAAAATGGATCAAAGGGGAGTGTCGTCCAACCATTCCACTCTCAGAAAGAGTGTTTACTTCAATCCGTAGAAGACATCCTAAACGACACTACAATGACAAGAAAATGTTCAACAAAAGTTAAGCATGAAAGAACCTTGCCATGCGCCGTGAGACATGACATCGACAAGACGGCATGGACGGTACTAGCTTATTATTGTATACAACATTTCAATGTCTGCTTGAAGCAACGACAGACTATGTAACAAATACTTGCTGGTGTTCTGTTTTCATGGTTTGCTTCTCTGAAGGTGGTATTACATGTACAACATTTTAGGGTATGCCATTGTTTTTAATGTTAATCATACGTATATGACAGTATCATTGTACAGCATGTCCATATTTGTGTAAGCCATGTACAGAAGAAATTTGATGTAGGCCATTTGTAAGCCATTGTTTTATTTGTGTAAGTATATTTCTTGTTGTATTCATGTCAATTTGAGCATTGTATAAACGCAAAGTGGTAAGTTATTTCTTTGGAAAGAATATAATTTGGGAAGTATCTGTATTTTCATAGATTGGGTTGTCACTGTTTAATGCGATCAGTACATGCCTCATTTCATAGGTGTATTCTTTAATAAACATGTTTCTACTGCGCAATTGTTCGATTCGAGTTATACAGATTCCTCTGCCAAGCTTAAGTCCAGCACTGACATCAGTGCTTCAAGTTCTGACGACTGAGAATCTGAATCTGAGATGAAGTCGTCCTCTTCAGGCATAATGTTTCTGGGAGGACTCACTGGCACCTTCACCAAAACTCTCGGTATGTCCTTCCCTTGCAACAAGTGATGCCCCACACACATTTCTATCTCACCGTTCTCGTTTAAGCTCTGAAATTCTAGCAACAAAGAAAGTCTGTTTCGTCTTCTAATGTGGACACAAAAGTCTACATTGGTCTTGTACACACAAGAAGTTGCTTCCACGACGTTGTGCAGCCTGAGATGTAGTTTCTGTCCCTCCTTGATGACGATGTCCTCTTCTGTGACTCCTTCCTGAGGTTGGAACCCTTCAAGTCTCGCCTGCTTGGTGACAAAGTCTTCCGTACCCGGCGTGATGAGTTCTAGACGCATCTCGAGCAGATTGGCGACGACTTGGGCCTGGCTCGACGACCCCTGGCGGCCGGAAATGGGACTGCTGTGCGACAGGACGACTTCATGGGTCGACCACCTTTTGAAAGCCAGGAGACTGACGTGTTTTCTCGCCATGTTGTGGATGATGGACATCACGGTGCCGTGTACGTTCAGGTCAAGGCCTGGCGGGCAGCACAGCGCTACGTAGCTGTACGGGAAGGTAATGAACTCCGTCAACTTTCATTTATATAACACCAATGTGACATACAGCGTTGAGTAATTTAGTACTGCCCCCCAACTTAGTACTGCCCCCCCTAAGTTTACCATTCATTCTTTATTTTTTACCCAACATCCAACATTTGTGAAAGCGCATGAAAGGAATAGTAGTATGAATATTGTCTTGATGGGGGCGGAGAGGAGAGATCAAACCAATAGGATATATACCAGCGATCGCCATGACATCACGGCCAGCGAGTGGAAGGCAAAAAGAGGGTGACAATTGGCTGCTTTGCCTACCAATAATTTGCACACGTTTTCAAATAATTTGCAAGTATATGAATATGATGTAAACAAGAACAGCGAAACGTGTTTTTCATAGTAACCTCTTACATAAACGACCGGAGTCGGACTCCAGCAAGACAAGTAATGAAACGCCCACCTTTGCAGCTCCTTGGTGCGGAAGGACACGCTCTCGCTGTGGCCACGCACCGTCACGCCCCTGACACGTGACGTCATGTCTTCCCACTTGTTGTAGGAGTTGGAGTAGCCCACGATGTGGACCTGAGTCGTGTCGATCACGTTCCTCACGTTCGCGTCGTCCATCGAGAAGACGATGTCGCGATGGGCCGCAGCGTTTCTCGGGGAGGGTTCGTCGTTCTCAGACGGGAACACCAGGGGCAGGGAAATCTGAAATCAAAGGGAAAAGGTAAACAGCTAATAACAGAAGGTATCCTCCGTAGTTACCACTGCCTCCCCCTTTTCGCTTGCTACCGAGGTAGCATGCAGGATGGCACAGAAGATGACATCTACACGCACACACAAATGTTTTTCCAACATGTAAAGGTTCTGTTCTACTAAGGAGGATAGTCTGTCATAACGCTAAAAGAGAATAGTCTACCTGTCACAACGCTAAAATCGATAGTCTGCCACAATGCTAAAAGAGTTTGTCATATTGGTGAAGGAGGATAGTCCATCATAATCGTAGAAGAGAAGACTCCTTCCGTACTTGAGCAAAGTCCCTGAGCTGGGTGAGTCTGGAGGTGATGCTGATGACATGGCTGGCGGCGATGAGGGGGAGGGCGTGTTCCCGCGGGGACATGCGGGTGGTGGTGTGGATGGCCCGGGTCAGACACGAGCCGTGGAACGGGAGAACCTGGAGAGGGTGGGTAGAAAACGTCATTTACAATGTCAACAAAAAGTACAAATGTCGGGTGTCGTTTCACACCTTTCCAAAGAATGCATCGAAATGATTCTAGTATCATCGCAATGAAAAAACTGCAGAGAATGTCATCATAGTCCAGTGGCTCTTTTTTATCTTGTCCAAAATATTGTATAAGTTGCACCTTCTCCTGCCTTAATGTGATTTAAAAAGAACAAAACATTGATTACCTGGAATTTGACGGCCTTGGGCCTGTGCAGAGGGTCCTGCGGCAGGTGGAGCTGCACGCCGTTCCCCCGGGACGTCTCCAGACACGTCTCCTCCTGCCCCGCCTTCAGCCAGTGTTCGTACGTCTTCGGCCGAGACACGACGATAAACGTGGCCAGCCGATCTATGCCGACAGCCGCACGGCCCTGTACATTAAGTCATGATAAACTTCAGGGGGCACACTCCAGTTTATTTTGGGTCTCAATTCGATTCTGCATACCCTCAACTCTAGCAACCGCCTCTTTCAGGAAATACCTCTTAAGCCAAAACACTGTTTGCAAATGAAGGATATCCCTCTAGCTACGAGAACAATAGAATTTCAATTTCTTTCACCTCTCACATTCTAATAAATTTTAGGGGGAAAAGAATTTTTCGATAAAAAATGATGCCAAAAATTGGCCATTTTCACGTGGAATTAGACCCATCACCCATAATTTAGCCACTAATATGACTTATATGGTCGGAAAGAGAAAACCCGTATGTATAATTAAGAAAAGTATAAAGAAAATCCTAACACTGAGATTATCATAATAGCCAGTCGGGCGAGGCATAGCGACAGCACCCCCAGAACGCATGTACAACGCATATCTGTGGGTCAAACCCAAGCACCGCGCTTAAGGCGGAAGGACACCCGGAAGTAAGCCTCAGACCCGAAATTAATTTTCACCCAAAACACGCCACTTCTTACACTTTCCACCCAGGTTAGTAGTTAATACCATTCTGCAGCAGATTATGAGAAACATGAACCATCGGAAACCCTTTGTCCCTTTTTTTCTGGGCACTACCACTCGTAGCCCTCCCTGATCCTGCCCCCACTGGTAGCGCTCCCTGATCCTGCCCCCACTCGTAGCTCTCCCTGATCCTGCCCCCACTGGTAGCCCTCCCTGATCCTGCCCCCACTCGTAGCCCTCCCTGATCCTCCCCCCACTCGTAGCCCTCCCTGATCTGCCCCTCCTTCCACTCGTAGCCCTCCCTAATCTCCCCCACTCTTAGCCCTCCCTGAAGGGGGCACACCCCAGTTTATTTTGCATTGGGTCTCAATTCGATTCTAGTCATACCCTCAACTCTAGCGACCGTCTCTCTCAGGAAATACCTCTTAAGCCAAAACACTGTGCTTGCAAATGAAGGATATCGCTCTAGCTACGAGAACAATATTCTTTCACCTCTCACATTTTAGTAAATTTTAGGGAGAAAAAGAATTTTTCAATGAAAAATTATCATTGGCCATTTTCACGTGGAATTAGACCCATCACCCAGAATTTAGCCACCATAATGACTTATATGGTCGGAGAGAGAAAACCCTTATGTATTATTAAGAAAAGTATAAAGAAAATCCTAACACTGAGATTATCACAATAACCCGTCGCGCGAGGCATAGAGACAGCAACCCCAGAACTGTAGCTCGTAGCCCTCCCTGATCCTGCCCCCACTCGTAGCCCTCCCTGATCCTGCCCCCACTCGTAACCCTCCCTGATCCTGCCCCCACTCGTAGCCCTCCCGTGATCCTGCCCCCACTGGTAGCCCTCCCTGATCCTGCCCCCACTCGTAGCCCTCTCTGATCCTGCCCCCACTCGTAGCCCTCCAGTGATCCTGCCCCCACTGGTAGCCCTCCCGTGATCCCTGCCCCCCACTCGGTAGCCCTCCTCGTGATCCCTGCCCCTACTCGTAGCCCTCCCTGATCCTGCCCCCACTGGTAGCCCTCCCTGATCCTGCCCCCACTCGTAGCCCTCCCTGATCCTGCCCCCACTCGTAGCCCTCCCTGATCCTGCCCCCACTCGTAGCGCTCCCTGATCCTGCCCCCACTCGTAGCCCTCCAGTGATCCTGCCCCCACTGGTAGCCCTCCCTGATCCTGCCCCCACTGGTAGCCCTCCCTGATCCTCCCCCCACTCGAAGGGGCACACCCCAGTTTCTCGCTCCCACTGATCCTATAGGTTCCAGTGGGAGCGAGAAACTGGGGTGTGAAAAGAGGCCTTTTTCACGGACGCCGCACAGCATGAAGGAAAATTTAGTCGAGAACGCAACCCATATAGAAAGAAAACGCGTACTCTACTGCCAAATATATCTCATTCGAAAAGAAGTCCTAGCACTAGGAAAAGTACAATAACGGTTATCCTGACGCATTATGTTGACAGCCCCTGGTAGTGACGTCATCAGCCAGGCCGCCTAGGACGCATCACTGTTCCCGGCCTCGGAGCGATACCCTGAAGCGAAGATTCGCCGACCAAAACTGACCCAAAAGAAGCTATTAGGGTCGCACTTCATGGCAACGTTGAGCTGATTACACCACAACCCTCATACACTAATTAGCTTGGCACAGAAAAACCACTAAAAACCCTTACTCCAAAATAAACAGGGACTACAGTGGAGAATGGGGTTGTACACCGTTTAGTGCGCAAGAATTGCACATGGTACAACTTATGGGATATAAGAACAAACCTACTATCAGACTAATGTACTTGACAAAAGACTGTAGCATGGAATGAGAATGTGTTGGTGGACTTAGCTTTTTTAACTTGTTCTATATGCACAATAGTGCCCTAAATGTGCAAAGCATGGGATGCCACATGCCATATACATGTTTCCAGTGTGAATTAAGAAACCAACTTCGAGGGACCAACCAATAAACGATTATGAAAACTGTTTTAAACCGTCTTATTAACTCACCAGTTCGTCGTCCTGTGCGGACAAATCTTGCCAGTTTCCCTTCCCGCGGGTCGCTTTAATGACGACCTCACGCTCGTCATCATCGGCAGAAACAGAGTGAGGAATCTGTAAACACAAAGGTAGGGATGTGACGTAACACTCAGTATGACGATATTTTTCAAACAATCAACAAATAAACAAACAATAATGTTTACTCATATTTCCTTACCTGAAGGATGGCGTGTTTCTGTAGATGGGTGACAGGCTTGATTTCTATGACGTCAGAGACCAGGATCTCCCCGGCAGCCAATGGCAGACGTCGTGGGTAGGTGGTCGGGTCTAGGACCTGGCACGTGACCAGGAGGCTGCTGCGGAACGCCTTCTCCGGAATGGACAGCAGGCACCTGCCGGGCAGAGTCAGCTCTGCGCCCGCCGAATCCACCTCGTAGCTGCAACAGGCGTTAAAATTAAGAAAGCAACATGGCATTCAAACATAGAATATACTCTTCAAGATGTGTCACATTTCCCACATCTAGAGAATTGTGTACTCGACAATTGCCCTATGTGATTTATTGTAAATAACTAACAAAAACATTAAACGTTAAATACAAATCAGTATGAAGAAGAAAACACGACACTATCGCCGAAATCCCTTTAGGTGAATATAGCACAGGTGAAGACAAAGGTGTGACGACATACCTGCTCTCTACGCCGTAACCATGGAGATACGTGATGGCCCCGCCCAGCCCCACGACCTCCCCGATCCTGTCCTCTAACTCCTCCCACAGACACAGTCTGACCTCCATGTCTACCGTCAACTCCACCAGGTCCTCCACGTTATCCATTATCTTCATGTCATCCTTCACCTGGGAAAGGACAATGAACTTACACTTGAGCCTTTCATGTAAAGTCAAGCCATATACCCACAAGCCATATACAATGTACGCTCGTACACGTACACATGTAGTGCGTGAGTTGTGTTTTGTAAGACACACCAAGTATGGAACATTACCACCAGTCCACCACCTAGCCCCCTCCTTTCACCCACCAACCCTTTAACTAAATACTATTTCCCTAACATTTTTCCTTAATCTCATGATCCGGAAACTTTTTCACATGTTCACTTATACCATTTCACAACGAAAATGTTTAAATATCTTCATTCTGCTGGCTCCCAGATAAAGAACGCTAGCCTGGAACATATAAAGCTTGGAATGATCTTACCTCGTCGATGGCTTCTTCCAGCATCCATTCCACCACAGATTCCATCAGCTGCCCATTGGTTACGTACTCCGGGATTTCCTCCAATAACCCTTCCTCTATCAAGAAGTCCACAGTTTGGAAGAGACACTTCTGTACGGCGTAGGTCGTGAGGGAGAGCATTTCCTCGGGGTGGGGCCGGACCCGCCACGGAAAGTCGTCGGCCAGTCTGGTCAGGTTTGGCCGGCTCCGCTCCGCGTGGTACAGCGTCGGCATCGTCACCACCGGTGGAACATGCCACTTGATCGTCAGCGTGGCCCAACACTCGTTCAGGATGGAGTTACACAGAATCCGCAGCGTCTTGTCCACCACCACGTCTTCTAACTTCCCGGCGTCTTTGAGGACGACCGCCGAGATGACCCTGGGGTTGCCCTGTGCGAGCGTGAGAGGGCGGGGGGACCGCATGGGGTTGTTCTCGGCGATCAGTCCGTACTTAACCCCACCTGACACATGTTTCCTCTGCAGTCCACGCATTTGATACAGCGACGTGGGCAGCTTTTTCATGCTGTTTTCCTCCACGTCAAGCGTCTGTAGCATCTTCAGTTCACCGATAGATTCTGGCAAAGTCTGTAGCTTATTCTTGGCCAACCGCAGGCACCTGAGCTGCGCCATTTGCCCAATCTCCTCCGTCAGACTGTAGAGGCTGCACCTGCTCATATCCAGGTCCTCAATGTCAAGAGTACACATGAAGTCAGGCATAGGTAGATCTGTAAGGAACTCGTTTCCGCGAAGAGACAAAATCCTCAGTTTCTTCAGGCTTTTGCGCACTCCGGTTGTGAGCTGTTTGACCCGACCGATTTTGTTATAACTCAGGTTTAACGTTTCCAACTCGTTCAACCCGACAACGACGGAAGGCACAAGTTCAAAGTCGTTATTACTGAGATCCAAAGTCTTGAGACGTCTCAGGTCTTTGAAGACGTTCGGTAATACCGAGAGGCGATTTCCGGCCATGTCCAAGTGTATGAGCGACGTCAACATCGTGATAACCGAAGGAAAGGTCTTTATGTTGTTCCCCCGGAGGGAAAAGTCTTGTAGCTTCTTCAGCTTGCCGAGCTCTTTTGGCAGAACTTTCAGCTTGTTATTAGCCAGATCTAGAAGCACAAGCCTAGAACAGTCTCCTATCAGTTCGCTTACTAACGTAATCCTGTTGTGTCCAGCGTTCAGGATTTCTAATTGAGATAACATTGAAATGTTGGGAGGGATCCTCTCTAGATAGTTGGACTCTAGAGATAAGACTTCCACCTCCTCCAAGCTGAAGACGTCGTGAGGTATGAACTTGAGACTCTTGTTGGCTAGTGACAGCTGAGTCCTGTTGGACGGGTCCTTCTTCAGCATGGTTTTCAGGTTGTGGAACCAAAATGGCTTTCCTATCTGGATTGCGTCACCTTCCGTGTCCCCCATGGTGACAGTGTTAGATGCCACGAACTTGTGAACAGTTAATCTGGAGGTCTTCCTCCTGTAACGCGATTGGGGGAACGTTAATATCGTACTAACACATCGTGATATATCTTTGGTACGTACGAATGCTTTTCGCGATCTACCGCTACCAATATAAATCTGACCTAGTTATGATTCTGATCAAGCACAGCACACACGAGACCTGATATATGACGAGAAGGCATAGGGATAATGATTATCGTACATACCAAGTTACTTATGCAGACAAACAACAGACACTGTGGTAATTTAGGCCACGGCGCGTATACTCCTTGATTATACTACATTCTACCATTTGCCCAAACGGATTTGTGTATGTAGGCTTCAGTTCCATCATAGAGAAGCAAAAGCCTAGATAAAGAGATTATCTATGTCCAAGGCAGTCGGGATATCTTAGGATACATAACTACTTATAACTCACCTGATGGTCCTACTCCTACTATTTAGTCGATGCACTAAAACATCCTTGCGTTAACCTTGAGAAGAAGTGAAGAAAGTGGCGCGGTCTAAATATACCCCCTCACTTCTATCTGAATAGAGTCCATATGAATACAGGGTGCGCTCAACACCGCCACACAAAACTACCCGCTGTATGGCGAAGGGGTGTGTTTGGCATGATACGTCGTCAGACATGAAACTGATAGTTTAGTTTATGGTGTTTAAATGTTTACTCTGGTTCACTGGTCCGGTGTTGTCTGTCGGCTAGAACAATAGCTACGTCTTCGGCGGTCTTGGATGACGGATTAGCTGTTGTAGCTTAGGGATTAACGTTCTACAATAAATCCGCTTCTGTCTTATCTGGAAAGAACCAGCAGCACAACAGCATGATTTTAACGTGCTATAATTTTCACGTGTCCTTGGGAGCCACACTACTGCAAATAAACTGCAGCAAACAGAATCATTGTGCATTGTTCTTTGCATCGAATAGCATTCAGTCAATAGTACGGCTGAACGCAGAACAAAGATATCGTCTCGAATGTTGCTGGCCTGTTTCTCAGCTTACTAGGTGAGGCCCTGTACCTGTTGGCGACCCCTTGCGTAAGCACAAGAAGAGGAGGTATAATGACCGGTGTGGATTATATTGTGCCATTTATCATATCCTTCCACTTGACAGTCGCTACCGCCGTACATGCGGGGTCATCAAAAGTAGAACGTGCATGCTACCAATGTAGTGCGTGAATAGGCGTCTTGCCAAGTTTGTTAGTTTGTTGTAATATCATCCAAAAATCAACGAACATGACATTGCACTTTTTGCAACTTTTAATATTGAAAAAGTATGTCTTACCCAACCGTTGAACATTTGCATTTTGCGACAGTTACCTTAGCATAAATAGCACATACAGTGTCAATAATATCAAGACGAGCATTCCAAGCATTTCCAAATAGACTAGGGCACAGACACGTATCATATCATAGCAGGAATTCAGCGGACGGCTTTATTGCATTTTGGATTGAAGCATGTGCATTACGCAACATAGTTTTTCATGATTGTCCCTAATTAACCAGTGTATATATAAGGGAGTATGAACTGACTTGATATTACAGATACAAACATGTAACATGTAACTATAGGTCAAAACTCAGTGGAGGTTCACTGATTGTGTCAAACCCCACCCCGGGGCAAGTAATAGGCACTTCGAACAGCACCTTGGGGGTTTTTGTCACCCCTTTCTTGCCCTCACCAAGGTGTCCCGTGCACACCTCCATGGACCCAGTCTCGCTGAAATCCATGAACTCTACCGTCAAGGACAGTCTGTTGCGTTTTCTGACATAAACGTGAAAGTTGACGTAGTCCTTGTACGCGTCACATTCCAAGACGTTGTTCAGTCTCAGGTGAAGGTCCTGTCCTTCTTTCAGGAGCACGTCTTCTCGTGACGCCCCATCTTGTGGTTCAAACCCTTCCATCTTCGCCTCAAGCCCCACGAATCCGCGCGTTTCCCTGGATGCAAGTTCGACGCGGAGGTCAACTCGTCTGGCGCTGCCTTCACTCTCGCGGTGCGCCACCTGGCGAGTGGGGCTGGCATCGTATAAATAGTCATTATTGTGGTTCGCCCATCTTTTGAAGACCAGGACGTTCACTTGTGTTGTCGTCATGTTTCTGGATAAAGACTTCACCGTTGGGTCAATCCTGACTTCCTCCTTGGGCGAATAGCAGAGGACAGCGTAACTGGGGAGAAACACCATGCCTATGAATTTTGTATCAAGGACTGCGAAAGTCTGTTGAGATTACAAGAATATCATGCAAAACATGCCATTAGTTTTGCCTTTGTCAAATCATTCTTTAATATGTAAGAATTTAGAGATGTTGGTACTTGTGTCCCCGCTAAGTTCACAGGACAATAAGACAAACCTTTGCAGCTCCTTGGTGCGGAAGGAGACACTCCGCCCCTCCAAGGTCACTGACTTGACCTTCGGCGTCACATCCTCCCACTTGTTGTGCGCATGCGAGAACCCCACGACGTGCACCTTCTCCCTGGAGAGGTCTTCTACTGTGGTCATGGTGACGTCATCGATGGTCAGGATGCTGTCGTCATCGGACGTAAACGACTGGCTTCGTGGTGACGTGACGTCATTTTCTGACGACAGTGCCAGCGGTAACACGAGCTGAGAATAGTACACATACATAAAAATATGAGTGACTAATAATACATGACAAAAACATGAGACAACAACTTTCCGTCAACAAAATTTAGTTTGTTTTTATTTAGTTGTATCTATTTACCTGGGCGTAGTTCTTCAGTGGAATGAGCCTTGAGGTCAAGTTGAAGATGTGGCTAGCAGCTAGAAGTGATGACGCCTGCCCACGAGGGGTGGATCCCCGCTGATTGACACGGCAGATGCAGCTAGCGTCAACGGTCAGCACCTGTAACATTTAGGAAACGTCAGTGTAAAAAAGATGAGGTCTGACAGTATGTTATCCAAATTTATTTCAGTGGTCTCCTTATTTACTGCACATCTATAGATATATATTGATATATTTTATCATGGCATTGCCGTTCTTCAACCTCTGGTATCTTTTACCTGTTTTGTTTTGTGCTGTCCTGTATTGTCCTGGTTTCTGTCATCTTGATATACCAAAGTATGTTATGTTGTCTAACCAACCTGGAAGTTCATTCCCCGTGGTCTGGCGATCGGGTCTGCCGGCAGATGAACCTCCACCCCCGCGGCCCCCGTCCTGCCCATGTGAACCTCCTGCTGCCCCGCCTTCATCCAGTGTTCGTACGTTCTCGCCCGCGACACCACGGCAAACGTACCCAGGCGGTCCACTCGGTACACGGCTTGGCCCTAGGAGAAATATCTGTCATCACATGACTTAAACTCATCTCTGTATGTCCATACATGTGCATGAGGAATCTTAACGTTACCATGATATGACCAACAGTATTAAACTGGTACCTTAATACCTTACCGTAATGGCAATAAGTTAATTTTCCATGTTCTTTGTATGCCTAAACAAACATGTAATTGAGTATGGTTGGGACTTACCCGTACGCCTTCGTCGTCCTCGGCGAACACTGTTCTCCAGTTTGAGCCGTTTCGGGAGAACTTCAGCACAAATTCACGGTCGTCGTCATATGGGGAGACCGCATGTGGGATCTGGAACAATGGTAAACATTATTGTTGTATAATTCTACTGTCGTTTTCATATTTTGTAAACACGAAACCCTCCATATAGGTTATCTTCTGGCATGACCCCTTAATCCTTTCATATTTTATTGTTTTCTCTAACAAGTCATCCAACACAATTAATATTTCAACCGCACCCCAACCTTGGCCTTGTGTTCGGAAGGAATAGACCCGAGAACCATTATCTAGCGTCTAGCTACACCTGGGCTTGAACCGTCCCCTTCTCACCTTGAGCATGGCGTGTTTCTGTAGCTGTGTAGAATGCGGCTTGATGTTGATGACGTCAGAGACTAACGTTTCCCCGGGGACCAATGGCAGGCCCTGTCCGTACGTGACAGGGTTCAGGACACAGCAGCTGACGGTGACGTCCTTGTTTAACGCCTTGTCGGGTACCTTCAGGAGGGCGCCGCCCGGAAGCTGAAGGTCCGTCTCCGAGACACCTACGTGGAAACTGAGAACAGAAATTGTGCATTGCCTTCTAGATCTTGAAATATGACATATTAAATGAAACAGAATCCTACACGAGAATATATATTGTGTACATTCGCACCTCTTCTCGCCATACTGGTCCAGAGTCGACGCCTCCCCGAGTCCCAGAACCGCTCTGATGTGTTCTTCTACCGCCTCCGCCAGGCACCAGCGGGCATCCAACCCCACAACTTCCCTCACGATGTCTTCTACTGTTTCCATCATTCTCAGGTCTTCTCTCACCTGAAAAATATCAATCCAATGTTGAGCCGTTTGACAGAAGTCCGTGAAAGCCTGCCTGAACGCAAAAGTCTGTACCATATATAGTTTCAAAAAGCTGACACTATCTGTCTGGCTGTTTCACCTGAAATTGCCACTATAAGTGTAACAAGTGATCCTTCTGTGTATATACATGTAACATATATAGTCCTAAACCAAGAATAATACTTTCTTTGAGTTGAATTTATTGAATTATTCCTTACCTGCTGTATGGCGTCCTTTATGAGCCAGTCGATGACGCGCTCCTCCACCATGTCCACCACATTCTCGTTGGACACCAGAGACATAACCTGGGAGAACACGATGTCCACACACTCATTCATACACCTCCTCAGGGCATCATCTACCAAGGCGTCTTCCGTGTCGAACCTTAGCTTCTTGGGCTTGGACGGCTTGTTGGGTAACGCCGGCAGAGTAGCTGTGGTTGTGGAAAGCCATTTCATCGCGGTTAGGGCACCGCCTCTTTTTGTCACCGCGGCCAGACACTCGTCCACGACGGCATTACAGACCCCTGTAAACGCCTCCTCGGCGACCACGTCTTCCAGCATGCCGGCGTCTTCAAGCAGTACAGCTGAGATGACCTCTGGATGACCTTGAGCTATGATGTGGGGAGGGGGAGACCACATGGGGTTCCCGTCTAGAATCAGTCCGTTCTTGGTCTCCCCAACCTTGTGCTTACTCTGTAGTTCCCGTAGCATGTACATGGAAGCGGGGAGCTGCTCCAGTTTGTTCTGCTCCACGTCAAGAGTCTGAAGGTTCTCCAACGAGCAGATTTCGTCGGGCAGGACCCGTAGTCCGTTCCTGGCCAACCGCAAACTCCTCAGTCCCTTCATGGCTCCCACTTTTGGATTGAGAACTTTCAAGGAGCAGTCACTGACGTCGATCTCTTCGATGCTGTCCAGCTTGCTCAAATATTCTATGAACGGAATGGCAGTCAGATTGCTGTTTCCGCGGAGACTTAAAACTTTCAACTTTTTCAGTCCCTTAGTAGTGCCCGTGGTGCGGTCTTGCCTACGGCCGATCTTGTTGAACCCCATATCCAATCTCTCCAGACTGTTCATTCCTACAACTGGTGCTGGGATCTGCTCAAAATTATTACTGCTGAGATCAAGAACTTTCAGTCTTTTCAGATTCTTGAAGCTAGTAGGTAAGATGCTGAGGCGGTTAGCGGCCAAGTCCAGATGCGTCAAAGGAGTCAACGTCGGCACCACAGGCGGGATACTGGTGATCTCATTTCCCTTCAAGTACAACTTGCAAAATTTTCTGAGTCTGGAAAGCTCCCGTGGGAGATCCGACAGCCTGTTGTATGACAGATTTAACTCCTGTAGCCTGGCGCACTGTGCAATATTTTCACTAACCAGTGTTATGTTATTTCTGGAAGCGTCTAGAACTTGTAGCTGGCTCATGTGAGCGATGTTGGGAGGGATCCTCTCCAGTTGGTTGGAGTTTACAAGTAGAATTTCTACCCCGTCCAATGTGAAGACATCGTGTGGAATTTGTCTCAAGTTGCGACTGGTTAGGGAAAGCTCTGCCCTTTCTGACGGGTTCTTTTTCAGCATAGCCTTTAAGTTTGACAGTCGGAATTTTGTTGCACCTTTTGTCGCCATCTTGTTATGATGTATAGTCCGTGATATTACATTTTCTACAATATCTGCAATATCTGCAATACCAAAACAAAAGACCCTTCAATTACTGAATGATTTAATGCACAGATGTTATCATTTCTGCTGTGGACAACCAGGTGTCAACATAACAACGTACGCCTTTCAATATGGCGTCCCGTCAACAAAATACTAGTACTAGTAACTAGGATCGTTTCTACCAACTGACTATCATAATTCCCCAAGCAACATGCATGATCCTTCTACAAGGAAATTTGTCAAAAAATCAAGTACTATATATTGCTTTCGGGCCATCTGTGGGAATGGCCGTCAGCAAGGCACTCTTTCGTCACCGAAAACCTAATCACAATCTTTCCATTTGATCTAGGGCAGATAATTTCTGATTTTCTGATTGAACATTAACTGTCCTTGCCAAAACTTTGTTGAGAACATCACTAAAATCCATCCTTACCCCGACACGTACCTTGATCCTGGGCCCTCAAAAGTAACAAAATTCGTCAGCCTTGTGGAAAAGAGTACATGACACGGGTCGTTGGAAGTAGCTGACTGCTCGCTGTGGGCCTAAAGCTAAAATTATCTTACCTTTTCTCGTTCGCCCACAATAAGGGTCGACCTGGCCGGTAAAGTATAACCAGCTAGGCTTTTCAGAGCTGAAGCGGTGGGGTAAGACAGGGAAACTGCACAGCACCAAAACAGATATTTAAGCAAAATTTACGACATCCGTATTGAGACTTTAAAGACAGGGAAATATTTAAGCAGACTTTTAGATCGATTAAAGTGTACTGAAAAAGAAATCTAATCTTTACGAAGGATTTTCGCAGTTGTAAATGTAACGTATTACGGCATGTTTCTTTACGCACGGTTTACAGATACTAAAATATTCAGTTCCGACAAACATGTTAAACTTATATGTCCCAGAAAGGTATAGGAAATGTTTCGTATTTCTGTTTCAAAACTTAAGTCAAAATTGAAACATGAGTAAATCAATCAGGTATATTTTTAATTTTTTCTACGCACAATTTAAAGCAAGACGAAAAAGACACCGCATAAATCATCGAGAGCCTGTGCCTAGAACTCTGTTTCCTTTCAACGCCTGACATGAATTGTAGCAGACCTCGGTGCACGCAAATACAAAAAATTTTTCGCGTTATGTTTTCATGGCTTACCAACAAACATATGACGTGTTTAATCCTCCTCTCCGCACACTTTCAGTGTACGGTGGTCAGACTTTCCCTCTTTAGCTTATGTTCCCAAAAGTTATATGAAAGGTAGCGTTTATTCAACAAATATACGACGCATTTAATCGTTCTCTACGCACACTTTAAGCGAACGGGGGGAGAACCTCCCCCCTTTAGCTTATATGTTCCCGAAAACAATATGAAATGTACCGTTTATTCAACAACAATACGGTGACAATACGACGTGTTTAATCTTCCCCAACGCGCAGTTTAATTGATATGTTTCCAAAAAGCTATAGATGATATGTAGCGTTTTTTTTTTCAGCAAACTTACGCTGTGTTATATCTTTTCCTACGGGTATTTTAAGTGAACGAGGAGGTA
>NW_017802491.1:2750682-2752869 GCF_001625305.1 Branchiostoma belcheri
GGCCAGACACTCGTCCACGACGGCATTACAGACCCTGTAAACGCCTCCTCGGCGACCACGTCTCCAGCATGCCGGCGTCTTCAAGCAGTACGGCTGAGATGACCTCTGGATGACCTTGAGCTATGATGTGGGGAGGGGAGACCACATGGGGTTCCCGTCTAGAATCAGTCCGTTCTTGGTCTCCCCAACCTTGTGCTTACTCTGTAGTTCCCGTAACATGTACATGGAACGGGGAGCTGCTCCAGTTTGTTCTGTTCCACGTCGAGAGTCTGAAGGTTCTCCAACGAGCAGATTTCGTCGGGCAGGACCCGTAGTCCGTTCCTGGCCAACCGCAAACTCCTCAGTCCCTTCATGGCTCCCACTTTTGGATTGAGAACTTTCAAGGAGCAGTCACTGACGTCGATCTCTTCGATGCTGTCCAGCTTGCTCAAATATTCTATGAACGGAATGGCAGTCAGATTGCTGTTTCCGCGGAGACTTAAACTTTCAACTTTTTCAGTCCCTTAGTAGTGCCCGTGGTGCGGTCTTGCCTACGGCCGATCTTGTTGAACCCCATATCCAATCTCTCCAGACTGTTCATTCCTACAACTGGTGCTGGGATCTGCTCAAAATTATTACTGCTGAGATCAAGAACTTTCAGTCTTTTCAGATTCTTGAAGCTAGTAGGTAAGATGCTGAGGCGGTTTGCGGCCAAGTCCAGATGCGTCAAAGGAGTCAACGTCGGCACCACAGGCGGGATACTGGTGATCTCATTTCCCTTCAAGTACAACTTGCAAAATTTTCTGAGTCTGGAAAGCTCCCGTGGGAGATCCGACAGCCTGTTGTAGGAGAGGTTTAACTCCTGTAGCCTGGCGCACTGTGCGATGTTTTCACTAACCAGTGTTATGTTATTTCTGGAAGCATCTAGAACTTGTAGCTGGCTCATGTGAGCGATGTTGGGAGGGATCCTCTCCAGTTGGTTGGAGTTTACAAGTAAAATTTCCACCCCGTCCAAAGTGAAGACATCGTGTGGAATTTGCCTCAAGTTGCGACTGGTTAGGGAAAGTTCTGCCCTTTCTGACGGGTTCTTTTTCAGCATAGCCTTTAAGTTTGACAGTCGGAATTTTGTTGCACCTTTTGTCGCCATCTTGTTATGATGTATAGTCCGTGATATTACATTTTCTACAATATCTGCAATATCTGCAATACCAGAACAAAAGACCCTTCAATTACTGAATGATTTAATGCACAGATGTTATCGTTTCTGCTGTGGACAACCAGGTGTCAACATAACAACGTACGCCTTTCAATATGGCGTCCCGTCAACAAAATACTAGTACTAGTAACTAGGATCGTTTCTACCAAATGACTATCATAATTCCCCAAGCAACATGCATGATCCTGCTACAAGGAAATTTGTCAAAAGATCAAGTACTATATATTGCTTTTGAGTCATCTGTGGGATTGGCCGTCAGCAAGGCACTCTTTCGTCACCGAAAACATAATCACTATCCTTCCATTTGATCTAGGGCAGATAATTTCTGATTTTCTGATTGAACATTAACTGTCCTTGCCAAAACTTTGTTGAGAACATCAATAAAATTCATCCTTACCCCTACACGTACCTTGATCCTGGGCCCTCCAAAGTAACAAAATTCGTCAGCCTTGTGGAAAAGAGTACATGACACGGGTCGTTGGAAGTAGCTGACTGCTCGCTGTGGGCCTAAAGCTAAAATTATCTTACCTTTTCTCGTTCGCCCACAATAAGGGTCGACCTGGCCGGTAAAGTATAACCAGCTAGGCTTTTCAGAGCTGAAGCGGTGGGGTAAGACAGGGAAACTGGATAACGTGGAAAACAATGGAGAGGGAAGACGATAGTTTATCTGGCCTGTTGGATTGTTTATATTGGATGTTGGCAACCTTTAAAACATTATGCTATAAAAACAAAAGACCTGCAGTTATCTAGGATCACTTTGCCCACTGACAGTGTGTCGGAGAGACCGGGCACGCCTTTGTCACAATTATCTGACTAAAGTCATTATCTGAAATAATGGACCCTATATATAGGGACTCGAGATGCCCTTAAGTAACATTATTGGAGCCTGTTATATAAATATTTGGCCTGCCTCATAGCTTGGTGACGTTTCCATACATGTCCCATGGTGCGTGCGCTACGGTGAGTTGACATATTTTTGGCACAGCCAATGC
>NW_017802491.1:2752889-2807585 GCF_001625305.1 Branchiostoma belcheri
ATCTTTAAGTGCTTAAAGGCTACGTGAAAACCGGAAAATAAGGATCCATCCGCACCTTTCCGTCATCTTTACACATACGTATATTACCCTTAAAAATGCTTAAACAATAAAAATACGTTACTTACTTACAGTTAAAATATTTAATCATCATTTAAGACATCTTTAAGTGCTTAAAGGCTACGTGAAAACCGGAAAATACGGATCCATCCGCACCTATCCGTCATCTTTACCCACACTTATATGAGCCGTAATAAATGCTTAAAAAATGAAAATACGTCAACTTTACTTACAATTTAGAAATATTTTCATCATTATTTAAGACGTCTTTAAGTGCTTAAAGGCTACATGAAAACCGGAAAATAAGGATCCATCCGCACCTTTCCGTCAACTTTACACGTACGTATATTATCCTTAAAAATGCTTAAATGATAAAAATACGTTAACTTTACTTACAATTTAAAAATATTTTCATTGTCTATTTAAGACATCTTTAAGTGCTTAAAGGCTACGTGAAAACCGGAAAATAAGGATCAATCCGCACCTACGGAAAGACCACGTAACGTCGATCTTTACGTACTCGTATAAGACGTGTATAGATGCGTAAAGACGGAATATACGTTGACTTTAAGCATAGTTTAAGCATCCGTAAATACCGTTTTTCGTGCCGTGCTGGATAACGTGGAAAACAATGGAGAGGGAAGACGATAGTTTATCTGGCCTGTTGGATTGTTTATATTGGATGTTGGCAACCTTTAAAACATTATGCTATAAAAACAAAAGACCTGCAGTTATCTAGGATCACTTTGCCCACTGACAGTGTGTCGGAGAGACCGGGCACGCCTTTGTCACAATTATCTGACTAAAGTCATTATCTGAAATAATGGACCCTATATATAGGGACTCGAGATGCCCTTAAGTAACATTATTCGAGACTGTTATATAAATATTTGGCCTGCCTCATAGCTTGGTGACGTTTCCATACATGTCCTATGGTGCGTGCGCTACGATGAGTTGACATATTTTTGACACAGCCAATGCTTGCTGGCCTCCCAATATGTAGTAGTATTTATATAAATAACCATGTAATAAAGGCGAGGAATGTTGGATCCTTTGTTCTCTTACACAAGTTTTTGGAATCACCACAACATTGACATCACGAGTTATGTAAATGCTTCTGTGCCAACTCGATCCTTTACGGGTGACCGTTTCTCACCTTCACCTTGTCCCGTCCTCGTTATTACCTCAGCCGAAATAGTTATGTTTTTGGTAGGGTTTGCAATGTAACCATGTGTGTGGTGTAGCAGCATATAATTTCCAAACGCCTTTAATGGATTGTCACCGTCGAAGTTTGGTATATGGTTAGGTTGAAGGAATTTGAGCCCCCTGGCGGCCTTCCTAAACAATGCAGCAGTTTTCCTATCTAGTGTTCGCCAAACTATATTGTTGCACTTGTCCCTCGCTATTGCAGGATTGAAACTGTTTGATTCTTGTATTTCAGTACCTTTCTAAGTCCTGCACACCTTTTATAACTTTCCTGTCTATAATACAAGCTTGGAACGGATGTGTTTTGGGGCCGATACAGTCCTATTCTGGATGATATGGGTGGCCCTGAAAAGGGCCGGGGTCGTTATAGTAGGTCAGTTAGTCTAGCCGCCGAAGCCGTACAGAGTGCGGCCCTGGCGCTTCAGAGCGTAGACAACGTCCATGGCGGTGACGGTCTTGCGCTTGGCGTGCTCGGTGTAGGTGACGGCATCACGGATGACGTTCTCCAGGAAGACCTTGAGGACGCCACGGGTCTCCTCGTAGATGAGACCGGAGATACGCTTGACACCACCACGGCGGGCCAGACGACGGATAGCGGGCTTGGTAATGCCCTGGATGTTATCACGCAACACCTTACGGTGACGCTTGGCGCCTCCCTTTCCAAGACCCTTGCCTCCTTTGCCACGTCCAGACATGATGCTTCTTTCCTTGATTTAGGATAGAGAATGTTCTTGAGACGTAAGTTGTCACTTTTATACGATATTTACGGACCTCAACGGAGTGACTGGGTCGTTGCCCTTCCACATCTCTCAACGAATCAAAAGCCAGAAAACGAATCTGTCCAATAGTGATTGAGATAATTTGACCAACCACAGCACGATTAGAAAATAGCGGCGTATCCAATTGCTAATTTTCCCGCCAAAACCACCTGTTACCCGTCTCTTTTTATGATATGCAAATCGAGTTGGTTCCGGACGTGGTCGTAACAGACTGGCTGTCAATGCATCGAAATAACTGATTGGATGGTAAATGATCAATGCAAGCCCTGCATGATTGGTTATCTCACCATCCTGGATCCCTCATTGGTCGCCTTCTTGGTCCGCTACGGTCCTATAAATTTGAACGAAAGCCCTTTCACACTTAATTTTGCATCGACATACGTTGAGCAAGAACGAAACAAACATGTCTGGACGTGGTAAGGGAAAGAAGGCTAAGGGGAAGAGCCGATCCTCCCGTGCAGGGCTTCAGTTCCCTGTCGGCCGTGTGCACCGTTTCCTGCGCAAGGGCAACTATGCCAACCGCGTCGGTGCCGGCGCCCCAGTCTACCTGGCCGCCGTGCTGGAGTACCTGACCGCTGAGATCCTCGAGTTGGCCGGCAACGCTGCCCGTGACAACAAGAAGACCAGGATCATCCCCCGTCACCTTCAGCTGGCCGTCCGTAACGACGAGGAGTTGAACAGGCTGCTGGGTGGTGTGACCATCGCCCAGGGAGGTGTGCTGCCCAACATCCACTCAGTACTCCTCCCCAAGAAGACCGCCGCTAAGAAGTAAATATTACGGCTCTCGACAGTCCCCCGGCCCTTTTCAGGGCCACCTCAATGTTCACAAAAGAGCTATAATAGTTAATCACTTCAGTGTAAATGTTTCTGAGTCTAGGGTGTGCCTCAAACAAAAATTGCCCTACTTAGTAGTAGTTGTGCTTATACCTAGAGCGTTCAGGACGCGTGGAGTATATTGTTGACTCCCCATTCATTGCAAAGGGCTTTCCGGGCAACCATGGCATGTCGGTATTTGGTAACGTCACTGGGCTCAACACTACACGGCGCACAGACATGAAATACGCTTAGAAAGATTATCTACAATAAACTCACTCCATTCACCTGCATCATATATCGTTAAAACCATGCTAGCACCAATAACTGGCTTTTTTTTTCAGTACCTGTGCGTTTATATCGCCCTCTAGCTTTTGTTATTGATATAATGTACTCGGATGTCTGTTGACTCCGTGTATCAAGAAGCTTTACAAAGGTGGACCGTTAGGTTTTAGATTTCAGTGGAGGCTGAGCAAACACAAAGCCGCTAATTAGAGACTGGACAAAACACGGGCATCAGTGCGCACTAAATAAGAAATGTTGACGTAAAGCTACATCCACATACATTCGTATCCATATAGGGAAACACCAGAGCACTTAGAACACCTCTGTAGCGCTGCACATATTGCAGTATACTTGATTACGCAATAAAAGAAATATATGACACGTATAGTCCGTTCTGAAGTATGTGGTGGCCCTGAAAAGGGCCGGGGTTACTTGGGTCAGGCTAGGTGTTTAAGCACGCTCGCCACGGATACGGCGGGCCAGCTGGATGTCCTTGGGCATGATGGTGACACGCTTGGCGTGGATGGCGCACAGGTTGGTGTCCTCGAAGAGACCGACCAGGTAGGCCTCGCTAGCCTCCTGCAGAGCCATGACGGCAGAGCTCTGGAAGCGCAGGTCGGTCTTGAAGTCCTGGGCGATTTCCCTGACCAGGCGCTGGAAGGGCAGCTTGCGGATGAGCAGCTCGGTGGACTTCTGGTAACGACGGATCTCCCTGAGAGCCACGGTGCCGGGCCTGTAACGGTGAGGCTTCTTGACACCTCCGGTGGCCGGGGCGCTCTTGCGAGCGGCCTTGGTGGCCAGCTGCTTCCTGGGGGCCTTGCCTCCAGTGGACTTACGGGCGGTCTGCTTGGTACGAGCCATGTCGAAAGTTCTCGAGACGATTTGTCAAAGACGAATGAAATTTATACTTGCCGCGACATCTTTATAGTCGGACAACGCGACTTCCTATTGGTCAATTCCGACGTGGGATAGCCTGTGATTGGTTGATTTATCTCAGTGTTGATTGGCTGACATTGTAAGCGCGAAGTACGATTGGCTCCTTTCATGACAGGATTCTTTTTACTCGAAGAATTAAAAATTGCTACATTCGTGACTGAGTGAGACAATTTTCAGAAAGAAAAGGAAACCGAATGGCGGGAACTATCGAAAAGGCACAAAAATTTTCTAAGGGGTTCATGCAACCGTCATCAAAATTATCATTTCCCTAAAATGATGAAAATCAATGTATTCATTTAATTGCTCATCCATTTACTTGGTGGGAGGAGAGAAGTTCTCATGGGAGGAGTGTGCTTCAATTCAAATTTTATTGTCAAAATATAAAACAGGTGTAATTTTTATCTTTACAAGACTGTCAACTGATGCAAAGCGTCAATAGGTTACGCGACTTACCTGGACCTAATGTTATTTTTATCAATAAATCAATAACATACAAGTGTATATGGAAACACATACAGTCCTTTTTTAAATGTGGGTGGCCCTGAAAAGGGCCGGGGGTTGTTGGTGTGAACAAGGCGTTTACTTCTTCTTGGGAGCAGCCTTCTTCGCGGCCTTCTTCTTTGGCTTTGCCGCCTTCTTTGTTGGTTTCTTGGCCGCTTTCTTGGCTGCAGGCTTCTTTGCCTTCGGCTTCTTTGCCTTAGGCTTCTTCGCCTTTGGCTTCTTCGCCGCCTTCTTAGCCTTGGGCTTCTTCGCCTTCTTGGGCTTCTTCGCCTTCTTAGGCTTCTTTGCCTTGGGCTTGGGAGCCTTCTTGGCGGCAGCCCCAAGCTTGAAGGAGCCGGCGGCGCCCTTGCCCTTAGCCTGAGTGATCAGACCCTTGGCCAGCATAGTCTTGATGACACGCCTGATGACATGGCCCTGCTTGTTGACGTCGAACTTGTAGTTGGCGGCGATATACTTCTTGATGGCCTGCAGGGAGGATCCCTTGCGGTCCTTCAAGGCAGCGATAGCGGCGGCGACCATCTTGGCAACTGGTGGGTAAGCTGCCGGCTTCCTTGGCTTCCTGGCGACCTTGGGTTTCTTGGCAGGTGCTGCCGGTAAGACAGCGGCTGGTGCTGGGGAAGACATGTTTCTGCTCGTCTCAAGAGTGACAGTGATACCGTCCCGAAAAGTAACCAACTATATATATCATTCGAGCGGACGTAATCGGAAACATGTGAAATGGAATATTAGAAAATGGCAACTACACTCCAAAGTTGTGTTTCTTACTTCAAATGAATAGAAATATTTTGGGCTTTTCAGAGGGGTTTTAATTTCAGTGCACAGAATACTAAACGAACAGGGTTTTATCTTTTAGTGGAGATGATCTTAGTTTGACGGTTACATCAAGATAGAGAAATAAAGCTGGCCGATTTTGAAAGAGTGAATTTCTTAACAACAAATTAACAAATTAAACAATTAATAGTCAAGTAATAAAAACGAAGATAGCCTAAACAATCTCCGTGGATGGTGGTAGCATTCGTCAGCCTTTCCCAGACAAGATATTGTTGTGTAAGACGAAATATAAATTCAAAAATATTATGTTTTAATGTTGAGTAACATGGACACTTTGGGCACCCTCTGGAGCGAGCTCCGAGCGGGACAGCATATCACTTTTCATAGCAACAAAATATGGTAACGTCAGTAAACAAGTCCGCGCATCCAGGAGCGGTAACAATTCAACACAGTAAACAAAATTGCTCCAACAAAATAACAACTATTGCATTTTAGCCTTGGTTAATTAATGCTAGCTCCTGCGACTTCAATGATACATGTAGGATGGGGCAATAAAACGGATAAAACGGTTTACTACAGTCTGGTTCCCTTGGCTGGTCTACCCAACCCCCTTTGGTTGGACAGACCTGTTTGTGTGCGAGTGGAGTATATACAGTTTATGCTATATCTATACTATAAAACTACACATAGCAATTCCCGTTTGTTTGCTAATGTTTGTTGCTATCAAAGTGTTAAACAAATTGTTAAATTGTCCGTTGATAAAGATGGTAGCAGAGCCTAACACTAGTAACAGCTCTCAATAGGCAAGGTTGTACTGTGTGTAACGTGACAGGCACGAAGACAGTCTATGGTATTTATATAATATGTTGTACAATATATATGACATTAGAAATATTACTTCATCTTTTAAGGTTTTACAGTGTTAACGCTACATGAATTTCTTGAAATAAAGATTTTAACGTTATTAGTTTTGAGGTTTAAGTAGCGCTGCCGTTGCCTGGCCCTCCTGTGGAAATGTTAATAACAGATATGCCAAAAGCGGAGACCACAATGTTGATAACCGTGATGAAGAGGGACAGGATGGTGGTCCAGTTGTTAAACCTTGTCAGACTTTTCCCACGGAGGCCTTCGTCATCGTCGTCTTCTACGGACTGTCCGTACTTGGACACCAACATGGCTGCCAGCACCACCTGTGTGGGCATACGGTCGGACAGTTAAACATCAAATAAAACGCTTCTACTCCTTCCTCCCTCGAACGATCAGAGACTGGAACTCACTGCCTGAAGACATTATACAGTCTCCATCCCTGGCGACCTTCGCTTCGAAGGTGTCAAACCTTGCCTAAATCACATATTAGTATATGGTGACCTTTGACCCGTTGAACATGTCAGTAATTGTCGGAGTGACGGCAGCCGGACATTAACGGAAGAAGAAGAAACGCCTGGTGGACTTAAATTGATGAATGACAAAGATTTACAACTTGAAAGACTTAAGACATGATGAGATGCAGGATCAGGTTTGTTCTTCACGAATTTCGTTGTATTTTGTACATCTTCCTGGAGGTTGCCTCCTGCTGTTGAAAAAGCTGCAGAAAAACGCCGCAAAAACGCTCAAATAAACCCGTACAGTTATCTAGTACTTGAGATCCTGACCTGAAGTGTTATGGACAGGCACAGCAGGATGACGAGAACGTAGAAGTATCTCTGTTCGACTCCCTGGTCCAGGACTAACTTCAGCTGCGCCACGTTCGCGGTGAGAAGTGAGATATCCAGCAGGCCCTGCGAGTCTAGGTTAGCAATGGGCTTTTTGGGCACAGGAACCTTGAGACGACATAAAACGGTGAGCTAACGTCAGCCTTACTACACTAAACGTATTTGAGCGCGACCTCAATCTTTTACCCTTTATCGAGAGCCCATAAAGTATTTTGTAGACGTGATGTTGACACTAAAGTAACACTGTTGGTAACGTTACATGTTAGTAGTTTCAACTAGGAAAATGGCGGGATAACAGTTATGCAAAAAACAACTACGTAATTAATACTTTCTTGGGTGACAAGATCTTCACATGCAACGACAGCCGTCATATAGTCATCACACGGACGTAACCATACATGTACGATCGCCCACCTGACGCTCTGGCTCTGCGGCCCAGGCCGTTTTGCAGGTGTCGTTCGTTTCTCGTGATGTGGACGCCATAAGACTTGATTTGAGGGTGAGTTGCAAGTAGTCCTCGACAAGTTAGTGTAACAATCTTAAGTCCCCTTAATTAGTAGGCCAAAGTGCGCAAGACTTTGCAAAATGAACAAAACTAGTCTAAATCTCGAGCCTCTAGAAGGACAAAATGGATCAAAATGCCGTGTGCAATGAAACACCAATGTCGTCTGAGGTCGAAGTATACTTAGGTTAAAATGTATACTGCGTAGCCTTGGAAACGGCAAATATTTTCAGCTGGTACAAAGGACCGATAAAAGAATTGGGGTCATAAAATGCTGTATTATTTGCTGACTTCACACGTTGAAGTGTTATAGACCACATCGACGCCTGTACCAAGAAGTTAGGCTGTTAGCAAAGTGGTTAAAAAACTTGGTGCTAGGAACTCAAGTAGGGTTCACACGGTTCACACGATTTTTTTAATTATAAGGAACCTGCTTGTTACGTAATTTACGTCCGTAAAATAAACAACGGTAATAAATGCTGTGTTTCGTTAGATTTTTTTTCGTAGTGCGAAAGCTGGGACGCAACAGAAACGCTGCGTAACCAATATATCTCGCTAGATGTCATTGCTGCGTTCACACAGAGGTCACCAGCAAAGCTTGGACACGTGAGTCTTCAACAATCTGACGTCATGCCGGTCCCACTAGGTAGCCAATCAGGAGGCGCGGTGCAAAGCCGACCCCCAATACCCACCCTGCCACGTACATAGATGTCAGAACCGAGTTACGGTGGGGTACCGGTGGCTGTAAAGCCCAGGTACGGGAATAACCACAGGTAGCCTCTCTCGGCCTTCTCACAGCTGATCGAAGGTCTGATCAGCAGCTGTATGTCGGGAATGAAAATAATGGAAGAAGAAGAGAATCCCGAGGAGGCGGATCTGGGAGTGGAAGACGAGGACTGGTACCAAAATGGTAAATATCACCTTCCTGTTTGCTTCAGTGCCGCTAACTTGTACAGAAATCAATGAGATGTGAACTGGGAAGGACAAGTGGCCCACCTGGGTCACAGAACATGGCGCTCATAGGGCAGTGTCCAGCATGTTGTTTACGCTGGGAAAATGGCGAAAAAACATATGTTCTAAGTAGCAGGGACGGATCTGTAAAGACTGGCATCTTATCGGAGAAACCTTTACACCACAAAGCTCACAAAGGGCTATATTTACTCACTCAAGTACAAACACGTTTCACAGCCATATAATACAGAGCCTGCCTTTCCGACAGGAATGCCCCTGTACTGAAGGGGGATTTAAAATTTAAAGGTACGTGGCACGCTGTCACTGTGTCTGCTGCTGCGCTGTACCGATAAGCAGGCATTCCTTCCTTCCGTTCATATGAAACATGTGGAAATTCTGCAGCGGAGTAGCGCAGATCCAAAGAGTGACCTTTGCTCTTGATTGTAAGATTTATTGATTGGCTTCACAATCATCAAAACACCTTTGCACCTCACCTGCCTGTTAACGATAACCGTTAGTAACGGTAAAGTTCGCTCCTCGCCATACCGGGGTTGTTGTAACGAGAGTAAATCCTAGCACGGGCTGGCAGACAGAATTAACAAGAGAAATGTCAAGGGACTTGAGTCAAACATTTTCTTCCACCGTGAAGAAACCAGCTGTGTGTAGCGTTATCGTGTTGATGTTATGGTGAATCTAGCATGTTGGCATGTTGGTGTGTTTGGATAAGTGTACTCTGCGGTGTTGGCGTAACTCAGACGAACATATTTCAGGGACACAACAAGACTCTAGCCTGTGTGCATTGCTTCTCGCTGTAATTACGTTCAGCAATTATTCATGCCTGATGCTGATGATACTAAATGCGTCAACTTGTCTCGGCGGCATGACAAAATTCAGCAATGGCGACCAGAGAGGTTTTAGTGCATGAATCTTTATCAATCTGAAGGGAATACTGCGACGTCAGCTTGCATGCGGTCGTATTTTCAAAGGAACAAGGTCCACTGAGGTTAATGAACGTGTGAATCCTTGTTAGTAGCTAAGTGCCCTTCATTTCTTTTACTTGAACGAATCCTGATCCATTGAATACAGAATAAATTGTAATTTACATTTTAATCATTTGCTATCATGACACTCGCATAAAATTAATACTAACATTCTCACATTCGATATCAAATTCAACACCATGTATTCCACAGATCTCCAACTTGCTGCCGAGTTGGGGAAAACCTTGTTGGAGAGGAACAAAGAACTAGAAGGCGCCCTGAGACAGGCGCAGCAGATCACGGAAGACCAGGCGCTCGAAATAGAGGTAAGGAACATCATGCGTTATGGCGCAATAATGCATGTGCAAATATGACCCAGGAGTGCAAATATAACCTTAGCGAAAGTGTTATGGCGAGTAGATGCGAACAGCGCAGCTGTGTAGAATATAAACATGAGCGGTTTGATGTTTCTGTATTTGACAGGTCGGACAGAGCCGCTACTGATCCCTGACGACCTAGCAATGCTGCGTGATGCATTAATTTCCGACTTCAAAATCTCCAGACGTCCATTTTATGGTCAAAGGGAAAATCCAATGGAATAAATCACGCTTACAAAATATTATTGTATTCGATGCAGCCGAAAGTCACATCCATAAATGTGTGTATAGGGAGTTAAGGGATAATATGTTCAGAAAGGTACATTTTTTACACATTCGCAATTTGTGATTCTATAACAATCGGAGAAATTTTACGAGTAGCGATGACAGATGGTCAAAATTGGACTGAGCTTCAAATTCAATCAGGGTAATTAGACAGGATTTACATAAATTAGAAGCATTTCGTCCCGCTGCGAATTGTCATTGTGTGATTGAGATAATTCCCTGATAACGCCGCATGCATATGATACTAGTACACATTCTGTGTGGACAAGGAGGCTAGATTTATCCTGCTTGGTTTGAACAATGTCTGGACGGTTACAAAAGATAACGGCCGGGTCAGAGATCATTTCATCGTCCGAAATCTAGCCAGGGGTTAGAGCAAAGTAATGGCCTGTATTTGCAACTCTGTTGATGTTATCGAGTTTAGACCACGTGAAAGTGTTATGATATGATACGGCATCAATCATCTACTTGAATCATTGATTTCTGTCGCCGTCAGAACCAACCTGCTGAACCAACCTGCTGAAGTAAAAAAACGTCTGCGCTTAGAAATTACAAACAGAGGAAGTAAGACAGAAATGAAATAATTTGAAAGCTCGTCGTGCTTTGGGAGTGTGTACGCTGATATGAAGTCTGCAGAAATTCAATTATTCATTTATCTTCTCCTACCGGCTTTACGCGTAGAGGAATATTGGTTGTCAACCAATTAACAATTTACTGTGCAAATACAGATATTTGCTTTACAAATAGGCTGTGGGTTCTCCCAGGAAGATCGCTATTTGCTCTCTTTATCATTTCCCATTAAATCGTCACCTATGTCAACATTTCGCCAACCAAATTGAGCAACCATTTATGTGATACACACATATATATAACGTTACTTATACCATAGAATAAAAATATTTATATGCAGTGGATTTATTAGCCGCTCACCTTCCCTCATTTTCTTATAGACATGAACTGTATTTGACGGAAATTACATTTTCGCTCTGTTGCGCTTCGATCAGATGCATGCGTGATGGGCGAAGCGATGCGTTTTATGGAGCTTTCATAAAAATATCAATGTACAATACATTATATCCAGACAGGACAATCTCAACTACGTCATATTCGGTAGAGTTCAAAAGAACGTCGATTGGCGCAATTCTCATTTTACAAATTAATGTCCCGCCGTTATTTTGACATCGCAAATTATAGGTCCCACCCCTTCTTGTATCTGTATTGATTAAGCGGCCAAACGGAAAGTCTAGAACGTCCGAGACATTATATGTCCCTAATGATAAAACATGGCACCCGTGATTGAACGGAGGCGGACCACGGGTTAGTTGGGATGGGCTATTATTGGCAGGGAGACAGAAAGCCATAGGAAATCGATATAAACCAAAGATGTTTGGACGCACTCGGCAAATTACCATTTCTCTTCCTGCTCTCTTCTGAGAACTAATATGGCATATGACCTTCATCCTGAAGTTCGCGACCCTTAAAACCGCGAGTCTGTGTTTTTGTACGATGATTTAACAAAGTACTTAAACCTTTATTTCATTCTTCTTTAGCAGACCCTTTTCTGTCGCCCTTTATGGCTCTTCACTTTGTGAATGCTTCACTAGATAACCCTCCTGCCGCAGGCCTCCGCTAGCTCTATCTATGCCCGGTAGAGACATTCAGTGAGAATTCGAAGTTTGAATAAGCACAGACAAAATATACAGCAGAGCTACTGTAGTGATAAATGTACCCAGGGAACCAAGTGTAGACTTCCTGACCCTGGGCGGAAACAGAACAGAGCCCAGGATGTCTGCTGCAAGTCAACACGGAGCCGCCGGATCAGAGAAGGAAGTCTACAGTCAGGCAACATGTCCGCCTTCACAGCAACACGCCGCATAATATTGTCTGAATAAGGGATCATGGCATGATAATAGTAGCGTCTACCAGGCTTCGGGAAGTGACTGGAAAGAGTAGAAATTGGTCAAATAGACAGATGATATGCCAGGGGAGTGAGCAAACTGTTCTCTTGGCGCGGACTCTTTCCAGCCTGTTTCTGAAGCCTGGTAGAGGCTACAATGATATGTAGACCCAAGTTAGACCCCGTTCACACGTGTCTGTTTGATTATGTATTCAGGGCTTCCCAAAAGCATACAGAACTTAACTACAGATGTCTCTGTGTCGACATGCAGCTTTTTATATCTCCCCAAAATAACAAATGATATTTTCGGCTGTTCTGTATGGCGTAACTAAAAGGAATCGATCTACGTTTGCATTTTTGTAATTCTCTCATACTTTATCGTCTCACACTGGACGTCCTGGCTTGTCTGTATATATGGCCAAGTCTGCATGGGAGTTACATAAATATTTCATTCGGTTCATCCACCTGCCACGGGCCACAATGATCTCAATGATTGCTTGTGACTTTCAAAAGCCCAGTCATTCATACCAAACTAGATTACATTTAATACGCGTATCAGCACTAGACAATAAGCATGCGCTGAAGCAAATCTTTTCAGAAGGTATACCCTCGGGATTTCAAATTTCGCACCTAATAAGATCGGGGCGCAAAAGCACTGTATATATTCAGTGTCTTTTGGTGCACGATGCGTTCTGAATGCGAAATATGGCACTTGTTACCAGGTGGCTGTTCTTAGGAAGAGCTTTCCTCCGTGATTGTGACACGATGTGCATATATATTGCACCATGCTACAGTATGAATTGGGCCAGTCAAGCGTATATAGACTTGCGTCTTCTAGGCAAAGCCCCGTAGCGTCTTTCCGTTTTTCTTTCCTGTTGTCATCTATCTTCTCGTCCATAGTTGACCCAGTGTCATTGGTCCTGTCCTATTCCGCAGTATCTAGCCCGGCAGCTGGAGGAACTCCGCGAACTGAGCGAGTCGCGAGCCCGCCTGGCCGAGCAGCTAGACGGCAACTGTCAGGAGTTGGAACGGACCAATCAGCGGGCAGAACGGGAAAAGGAGGCTTTGCAACAGAGAATAGACAAGTAAGAAGCAAACTTTTAACGAAGGACTATCTTTTCGGTGATCTGGTTGTGAATTTGTCTGTTTGTTTGTTTGTTTGCTTGTTTGTGGCGAGAATCGGACCTAATGAATCTCTCTCTAGTTGTTCGACATTTTCTGATCTTTTTCTTATTTTGAATTTTTTTTCAAAGGTTTCATAATGTTTACTTTCGCCCTGAAATCCCTACAGTCAACATTGGAACACCGCTGTATAATAAATACCTGATAGAGGGTTGTATCATCAAGGCGCCTGGGTGCTCCAACATGCGACGTTGCACTTAACGCATCATCTATTACAGCTTACAAGTCTCCACGATCCTGTAATAACTCGAGCCTTTGGGCGTCAGCAGACCCAAGGGCCATCAGTTGACCTTTCCATATTCCATATTTCAAACACACCGCCTTACGCATACAAATCGACTTATCGTTCAGCCGGCCCCAGTAGTTTTGCGCTTGCACTAAATGATAAACGTAGTCATAAAACTTAAAGTACATGGGATAGAATAATATTTCATGGCATACGTGTGCATTATGCTTTAGCATAACATGACGTGTTCTAGTTCTAAGTGTTCACCGTGGTGTAAGCAGTCCGTAAGTCTAAGCAGTCCAAATTGTTTTAGAGTACTCAGTAATTTATTCATCTTACTTTTCCCTCCAGGCTTTGTGGGGATATCCAGTCGTTAGAACAGCGATGCGAAGAACACCAGGCGACCATCGACGAGCTGAAGCAGCAGGAGCGCCTGCGCAGAAAGAGGGAGCGGAGGAAACAGACGAACAGCACGCCCAGCTCGCTGGAGGTGGTGTGGCTCCGGGCGGCAAATATAAGGACATGCTACTGACGTCACGCTTTGTTCTCCACTCTATTATCCAGCTGCAATTTTGATCCAACTACCTAGTTCTCCAACTCATGTCTCTGTGCAGTAAACCATCCCTGTCACTCTGATTCATTAGATCAAATTAGCAGCTCATCCCTATGACGCATGTGCGTCTAGTGCAGTGTTTAGAAGCGTAATTTCTTGTATTATCAGTCTGCAGGGTGCGCTATCGATTTTCTCACTCACTGGCAGTAGATGAGTTTCGGGCTGTCTGCAGACACGATCTAGACTGTAGATCTCTAAACGGATCACAACAGCAGGAGCACTGGAGCACTATCGAGTGGGGAACAACAGTAGCATTTTCTTACATTTTCCCTCATAGCATCGTATGGGCATGAATGGCACTCGGGAAAGTGTTAAGTATCACTCAACAAACATCCATCTGTAATAGCTATATATTAAGCAACTTGTTAAGAAATCTACACATTTTGAAAACAGTAACAATCAAGGGGGAAGGAGAAGTGATACTAGATATAGCACCGTTTAATGTGGCCATAAAATTAACTCCAGTTTCGTATGTCCAAATCCTAGGTAGGAGAGTTCAGACGTGCCAACAGTCTAGACAACACCTACTCCAACGTGTTCCTGGCGAACAACCCGTACGAGTCCGAGATCAAGGCTCTACAGGACCAGGTCAAGACAGCGCAGGTCAGTGGGAGACACTAGTATCGTGTCTGGCGGATTTCATTAGCCTAGATCAGCTGAATGACTGGCTCTCAGAAGTAAGTAAGCGTTTCGTCTGTGTATTTATTTTTCTTCATTTCCTGAGCTCATGAGTTGTGCAATTGTTTTCTTCAGGCACAGCAGAATTTCGAGAAGCGGAAGCGTGACGAACTGGAGATGGAAGTGTCCGTGTTGATACACGAGAACCAGACTCTGGAGAAGCGGGCCCAGGAGTTGGAGATAGACGCCCTCCGTACCAAGGAGCTCGAGGATGAGCTCAGACAGATGCAGGACATGCAGGGGAACGTCTGCCTTAGATGTATGAAATCTATGCGGAACGAAAGAAGACCGCGGAGTAAAAGTGGCGAGAGTTTATCAAGTCTATCAGAGTTTAAACACAGAATCCATCAGGACATAGAAGAGGACAATGTTGAACTTGACGACACGGCAGGCGCCAATGGCGGGGTGGTGAACGGGGACTTGGACAGTGACGACAAAGGGTTTAGCACTGCTTCTTCGGACCTCTCGCTCAAGCGCAGCGAGTCGGACGACATGATGCAGAACCCTCCCAAGTCGGGGGTGTCGCTGCTGACGGAGATAGACGCACAGTACCACGCCATGAAGCAGAAGTACGAAACCCTCCTGTCCAAACTGTTGCCCACAGAGTTACAGCCCGATCACGAGCAGTTACCGCACGCCAACTCACCCTACCTGAGACGCAGACTGAAATCAGAAGCGTCGGCTGTGGCTGTAGAGAGGTCTAAAAGCAGAGACCAACTCCACCTCCTGATTAGCAAAGCCGTACAGACGTCACAACCTGTGTCCAGAAAAACGTCAGACGAAAACATCCCCTCGGAAAGTAGCCCACCAGAATATAAGTCTTTATTTAAGGAAATCTTTATGACCTTGAGAAAGAGTAAATTTGAAGAGTCGTAGAGATGTACAACAACTGTGGGCCGACAGCAGACACGATGTTGTTTGATAAAATCTGGCTATTTGAGTGATCACACTAAATATACAGACTTTTGATGACGCTGCTAGTGATAGAAACGGACGAGATATGGGTGCATGATAGTTTCGTGCCACTGAGTATTGGCTATTGGACTGTGGGCATGAAGCCAGCTAGCTGGAACTTCCTCAGTTATATTCTTTGGTGTAATTTGAATGGACGTTCTCTCTAGGAAAATGTGAAAGGGACTATAGGGATTCGACATGACAGGATTGTGGTGTAAAATTGCAGAGTTGAAAGTGGCGGGAGTACAGTGTTGATGGACGGTGTGGGTTTGAGTAGTTGGTGAGGATTATGTGATGGAGCAGCAGATAGAGATGAAGGTAAGCGGCAGAGCGATCGATGGAGAAAGGAGATTAAGACTGACGTGATCTTGACGTCACGGTTGGTACTTAAGAAGGAAAAATGTCGGTTCAGTAAAAGTTTAATGGTAATGTAACCCCCTCTCGTTTGGGATCGATTCACGACTGTTTACAGACAGATCGACTGGTGGTACTGTAGATGGCACGCAGTTCAGTTCGGGAATAACAACTATTTTCCTACGATTCTTCATCTAGATATTGTAAGATACTGTAGTGATGCACATGTATGTAACGTAAACTGTGCGGAATGTATGGAGATAGATATTCTTGTAGGACAAGTCTAGCTTAGGGTTGGTCTAGAGTAGGTTTACAAGAGTTGACACTCGTTGCAGAGAAACGTTTCGTACTTTCACGGAAAAGACACGTCTGAGCCGCAAAACCCCTCAGGGACAGAGGAAAGTGAATCTTCGCCACAAAGGCAATGCAATTACCATTGACCAGACCTTTGTAATTGATCAAATTTCCCCGGCGACAAAAAGCATTCTCTTGTAAAATTGCAAATGGACTCAATATGAGCCTTGGAATACATCCAAACATCGTGAAAGCGCCATCAGTTCAACTGCGAAGTCATAAATTCTCGAGGACAAAAATCGGAAAGTGAAAATGCAGTGATTTGAAAGCTATCTTTCTGTCAGTTTGAAAGAAAGAGTGAGACAATAACAATCCACGAGGCCAGTTGTATTGATTTAAGAAGGCGCCATTGCTTTGAAAGGTCAACCAGTCCCCAGGTATATATATAGCGGGCTGTATCGATTGCCGTATTGTGGACGAAAAACACAGACGAAACTAATGATATTGCCAATGTGGCACAAGTCACTACCTTAACTTGCCACTTAAGTCATGTAAGTGAAATAACAAAGAATTATCTATCGGTTCTCTCTTTATATATGTACATATAATTCAATTCTTTGCATAAATGGCAGCAGTACTGGTTGTTACAATGTTCCTAAAATTTTATTTTGTACGTAACTTTATAACATCGTGACTCACCAATTAAGTATTTTATTGTCTTTCCTCAAGGTTTTATGGAGTGTTTATCCTCAACTAATTTAATTTGTCCTCTGCATATCAGATATGGCAAGGGATAGATGAAACCATTAAGCTAAGTGCTGTGTGGATAATTGGATATGCACCACTTTAATGTGGATGGGTTCATTTCTGAATGTATGTCGTGTATACCTAGCCTTATTCTGTCATATTGACATTTATGCCATGAAACGTGTTTTTAGCTAATTTCTTGTCAATTGTAATGTTGTGTCCTCAAACTATTTGTTGCAAATGTTTTCGAAGAATATTCATGAAAATTTGATTGCTGGTGTCTGTACTTTTAAAAAAATGTGTGTTTTCCATTGTCAAACATGTCCATTGTATTGTTCAAGCTCATTACATTTTTTATAAGATAAATGTGTATAAAGGACTATTAGAGAAAGATTGATCACTAATGGAAATGTATTTCACAGGTGATCCATGACCTCATAGCTGAACTATGACCATAAACTATGACATCAAATGACACTGTTGTACTTTATTCCTTTCCCTGGACATCTCCTTTCTCGTACTGATCAAGAACTTGATATCTTCTATGCACAAGCGAAAATACTGCAGTGCATTTAAGATATAAATGCAATACATATATTGAGGTTTAATCCATTTCTTCTTCTCTGGAGTGTTGGTAATCAACACATTGTTTTCATCAGCAAAAACACAGCAGCATCTTAGGTTCACATAAAATACTGCAGATATGAAGCCAGGAGAAACCTTCTCCACTCCCCCAGCAGTAAAATTAGAATATGGGTCAAACTGTAAATCATTAATGATCTACAGTGGATTTTTCATTGCCTTATGTAGGTTATGTTGTGTCATTACACCTGACACAACTTCATTCATGTTTTGTTCCATATAAGACACCTAGAAATATCTTTTGGTGAGTGAAACAAGGTCTCTTTAGCTTTACATGGAGCAAATTCTTTTTTGTAGCTCATCATCCTTTTCTGTGAACAATACACCTACATGGTTTCTTTTTCACCAAAACGCTGATTATAATGCTTTGTGACAATATGTACATGTATAGGCATTTCCCGCTAGTAGACATCTACATGTATACAAATGAATGCAGAGGCAACTTACCAACACTGGCAAGTAAGGACAGTAGGTGTTTAGATAGTTGGTTTAATATCAACCAGTAGCATGGTTCTTTTATTGCCTCAGACAGCATTCAATGCTACAGAATTGCATTTCTTCAATGAACACTGGTAGTAGAAAATAGATCCCTTCTATAACGTTAACTCTTTTTTCTTGCCTGTAGCAGTTTCATACCAAAAATGTGAACATGACAAACAATAGTTAGCACCCTAGAAAGATGGATTCCTCCCATCTTCCATTAGTGATGCATAATATAACTTTGGTCCAGTTAACATTCTTCAACTTTAAACTCTTGCTTATAGTATATTTATAGACATTACCTTACTGGAAACATGATGTTAGACATTATGTTCATGACAAGCCAGTAACGATAGATGTGACCACTATATTGCACAGAGTGGTCCTAAAAGTCCAACAAAGTCCACTCCAGAATAGTACTGTACAAGTAGATGTGCGTTCAGGATTAATCAACTTACAATTAGTTACTTAACATCATTTTGATATATTTGAGTTTCTGAAACCGACAACAAAATAGACAGAAAAACAAAGAAAAAAAAGAAATCATGACTGAGAAATTATCTCAATATTCACAAAATAATTCAAAACTAACAGAAGATAATTCAAACCTATAGAAAATATCAACTGCATCAGACTCACTACTTTTCAATGCATATGCAAGAACAATATTAGATAAATTCAATATGTATACCAGAGTTTTTGCATAGAAAAAATAAATACTTTAAAGGTGAACATAAAGGTGAACATAGTTTGAAAATAGCATTCAACAATGGCATCTTGCCCATGTTCCCTAATGATCGATGTTTGATACACAAAGCTACTCATTCAGACCTGTCACACACAGTACAAAACATTTTGTGTGGAGAAGGAAACTTCCAGAGTATCCTTTCAACTATGCTGAGGTAACAAACTTGTGCCACCCTTCGGAAACCCTTAACGTGGCAGAAGGTCCGAAAAATTTCAGTGGGGGTACAATCCGTCAGGCTGTGGTGAGCAGCGCCCCCTTACAATTAGTGCGACATCTGCAGCTCCTCCAGGTCCAAAGACCTGAGGCTGACCAATCTATACCTGGCCAGATCCTTCCTGGTCACTATCCCCATCACCTGAGGAAGAAATTTGATTCTGTCAGTCATACCCATTGACCTCTTCAGAACAAACATAAGATAACATTGAAATGTGGAATGATTGCAGTGTCTTCATCTTCAACTTGTAATTTTTATCTTGCTCTGATTCTGATTCTATTATCAAGAAAGCTTCATAGGCTATAAATGACATTGAAAGAATGAAAATGAGGATATAGGTCAAATAATTCATACCTACCAGATTATCTTTGTTGACTACAACCAGATGTCTCAATCCAAGGGCCCGGAACAGACGGAAGACTCTGTGCAAAGATGCATCCTGAAGAAAAGAACAATTGTGCTAGACCTTAGTAATGGTGGCAAAGGATAAGGTGTAACATTTCTCTTTTGAGGACAGAAAGAGTTACATTGAAAAATCCCTGATGTAGCCCATACAAATTGTAACACATGATGCTATCAGCACATCTACTGGTTAACACCCATAGTCAACCCAAACCACACAATGTTCAGTTTTCACAATTAAACTGTAACATCAAATGATGTTTCTCACCTCAGACACTGTGTAGGGAGCTGGGTTCATATAAGGGCGAAGGTCAATAGAGCACTCCATTTCTTCTGGTGAGATGTTGATTTCATGAATGGATGGGAACCTAAAATGACACAATTGATGACATTTTCATAATTGTGCTCTTGACAAATAGATTATATAAGATAGTAGAGCATCATCAAATCATTTTATGCACAACTACTGTCCAGCACCTTGGGTAGGCTTCTCTGAAGTCCTTCATCTGAAGGTTTTTCCTGATGGCACCAGTCTGGCTTCTTTCCAGAAACATCTGCAGGGACAAAGTACAGTACAGGGCTGCCTTAATAACTACAACTGGTGTGAGATATAAAGAAGGCAAAGAATCCTACAGGAAATCAAGCATCAAGAATACATTTGTAAAGTCTATCAACATGTCCATGCAACATCTGATGCAATTAATGATTCATAAATGCTCTTGTAAATATGCTCTTGAAATGGTTGAACTGTATCCTGACCTTCCTCTTGATGAGGACCAGCAGGTGAGACCTGAGGATGAGCCCACGGAACCGCCCTGACGTCACCAGATCCGTCTGGACATCACAACAAGTAACAAACAATACTGTTACACACAAACAACTGTAACTGTAACATGACACCGTGTACTTTTATCGACAACTGTACCTTCCAAAAAAATCTTTATGTCATACACAGGCTGCGATAACGTTCCAAACGGGTGTTACAGCCCTTGTGATCACACGGTGTTTTATTTGGTTATCACATGCTCTTCAAAATATTCCAAAATATTCCAGAGATTAATTTGTGCACTGCTTTTGAAAATCCAAATACCAGATTCATACATTGGAATTGATGTTGTTACAATTTTTTAGTTTAGGGACAACTAATTTTGCAATATTTTGAATTGAAATGTGTATTTTTTCGGGTCGGGCTGGTACCTCGGGTGTTGTATTATATTCTACACAAATGAAGCCCACACCTCATCAGGTACATCCACCACAGGGAAGCCGTTATGGTTGGAATGTGGCTCCTTCAGAGCCTCCACAATCCTCCCCACCTTCTCCACCTGCTGCAGGGTCGTCACAGGATGGCTCATCACCTGTCTGATGGACGCAGGTCAAACATGGGTTTAGTGGCAGCAGTATTGTGTTTAAAATTTGTATCTGTCTTTGTATTTGTCCAGATTCTAGTCTGGGTATTAATTTTTACCCCAAAACAATATCTAAGTGGAAGTCATACGTGCCATCTTCCAATGTTGAGACTTGAAAATGCAATCTATTGCATTTGCTAGGTGAGGATTGCAGAAGATACAAACCTTGCTGAGATGGTTGTAGAGGTGGCTGGAGGCTCCCACCCTAGGATGGGCACACTCATCAGCCGGATGTGGATATCATACAGACCCTGCAGGAAAAATTATTCCAATACTAGTACCTCACAAATACACTACCGGTACAAACATCCTGGATCACAGCACATGTACAGTTTGATAATAATGAGGTTGTAAGCTCTATACAATAAAATCCATTGTTTCTTAATGTCTATATAGCAAAACCCGCTAATAATTTCCATGTTATAGTCGAAATTGAATGCTGCTTACCTCATTGAAAATATCTCCTACCCACTTGGCTATCAGCAGGACCAGCATGAGAGGGAGGCCGTACGACACATTCCCGGTCGCCTCCATCAGAATTACAGTCAGGCTGATGGTCATACGCACAATGCCACCTGCCAGAACATTTAGGTACACTGGTGTTGATAAAAGTTTGCATTTGCACAAAAGAAGCATGTCCAATTTTTAGTGCTACTCCTAACAAAATGTAGCAGCAAAGGCAAGAATGTTACGTGAAATTTATCAACCTAACAACTCTACAGAACACAGTAACTATAATGTTATGTACTGTAGGCAAACTGCAAAAGTTTGGGTACATGTTACTATTGATACTATAATTGATCTATACAAGGACATTATGTCCTTGATCTATAACAGCCAACAACAATCGTCAGATTTTTCTTAGCAGAGTCAGAGAGGACAGAGATTTCTTACCTAATTGAGCAGCTGCTCCCATGAGTGCATATATCCCAGGCTCTGACCATGCCTGGAAGAACACGTCATTCTGTACCACAGCAATGTTCACAGCAATTCACTTAATTATCAGCTAACTCTAGCTATCAGTACTATGTTAGCCTAGTCGTGTCTACTTGTAAGGTCACAATGAACAGATGAGCAAAGATTCCATGATAAGAAATGTTAATGAATATTTGAAACGATTATTGAAATTCCAACTCAAACCATCCTACTATCTACTAGTATTTAATAGAAACTCTTGAAACTGCAGCTTTAAAAAGCAAGAATAACCATTGATGAAGAACCATTAACTTACGATGGTGGGTAACAGATGGCTGACACCGATACCAAACAGCCGTCCCCACCCCGCACCACACAGCAGACTGGGGATGAACAGGCCACTGGGCACGCTCAGTCCGTACGTCCAGCAGGCCAGGATGAAGTAGATGACACAGAACACACTCAGGGTGACAATGTTGTAGGAATCTAATGGAGGAATGTACAAAAACAAGTACACTCATGTTACATTTAGTCTAAGCAGGCTGGACTCACTGCAGCCATATAATTCAAATACAATTTGGAGGACAAGAGGAGGATTGCGTCACCAATGGTCTGAGATACTGTTCCAACACATTTGGCTGCTAGCTTAATGTTTACAGTGAAGACAGATTTGTTTCTTGAACTTTCTTTTGTGAAAAGCTGGAAGAGCTGTCTTACTGGGAGGGTCATGGAAGAGACTCTTGACACTCTGCTCTGGAGTCTGGAACATCATGGTTGCCATTGTGCTGTATTCACCATCACTGCAGAAAAACTAGCGCAAGAAAACAAATAGTTATACCACAACATCTACTTGAAGCATGGACTACAAAATAGCAATGATACTAAGGATTAGTTGACAAAAATTAACAGATTCAAGCTTTGGCAATAGAAAAATTGTCTCTCTTCTGAAGCATCTCTACTTACATTGATGCAAAAAAAATTACCTGAAGTGGCTTCTCTGATTCGTCCTGACCGAGAGGTTTGCAGTCTCGAGAGATGTAAATTGAAACAAAAGCCAGCGTGGCTGTTACTATGGCAACCATCATTGCCTCCACAACCTGCATGAAGGGCTTGTACACATACCTAGATGGGAGAGGGGATTTTTAACATTACAAAATCTGTACATCAGTACTCCATACCTAACAAAGGTACTACTAGGTAAAATTAATTCAGCTGTAGAAAGTGCTATATATCATGTATCATGTATAGCATATTTAACATCAACTATTAGATGAGTGAAAGTAGATTTGGTACTGACTTCATTCTGAAGATGCAGATCTTGTGGTTGACAAAGTTGAAGAGAGCCCCAAACAAACCACCTGTCATAAGAAAAGTTAAGGTATGATATCTAACAGTTATCAACACTTAATAGAACAAAGGTATAAATATATTATGCTAGACAAATATAAACCCTAAATTAGTTTTATATGTCTTCTGTGTTCTTTCTCCAGCACAATTTAACACTTTTAGCATGCAGCATTCAAATCTCTACAATGAAAAAAGTTTCCCTAAACCAACAAGACCATTTTGTTACATAGAGTCTGCATCATTGTATTGGTGATTCACCTCCATGATGATACAACTGAACTACAACCATGACCTTTGTAGAACTTGAGGGAAGAATGTCCAGTACTGGAGCACATACCTGCAACACCCATCAGGAGAAACAGGGGGATCTCGTACCAGAAGTAACTCACTCCCTGTTGGGAAAAGTGGTAACATACAGTAATCCCTCCTACCAAGCATCTTAACTCAAGGTGTAGAGTTCATCTTTGCTACAGGCATCTTGATATAGATTCTACAAATACATGTACTACATGTAGTATTCTAATGCTGTAAAATTCAAAACCTTCAAAAACACAAATGTTCTCGAGAACTTAACCATCAACCAGTTTCTACTACACTTAAACTGTTGGATCCATATACTCAGGCAACATTTTATGGACTTAAGTCACCTGGTTCAAAACATGATTTAAGAATAGAATTGAAACCTTTAGAAAAGGTTGCTAAGCAGTTGACCTACCGTAAACCTGCCAAAGTTGAGCAGTCCAGGATAGGCCAATTCACCCGGTCGACCGAAATATATACTCAGCACGATGTTCAAGGTGAAGAGTGTTGTCACAGAACAGAAGAACTAGTCAGTGTTGGGACAACAATACAGTCTTATTAGGTAGGATCAGACTGATGAAAATGGGGCCAATGTACAGAGTTCCCCTGTCCATGGTACTGAAATGCCCTCCATAAGCACATCACATGTAAAAGCACTTGTATACATTAGACTGGAGGCATTTGACTGAGTAGCTGCAGTCTACATTCTATAATGTCCAACATCATTATGACATCAGGAGATTTCTGACAACTTTTACACATTATCTTATATAGTTGCTTTGTGTTTTGTGTGCCAACTCACAATTCTCCATGTTAAAGCCTGGTTCCAGAAGCTGGCCCCCTCCTCCAAACTGAACAAGACTCCACCTAGAAACATGAATTATCGAATACAGATCAAACAATAAAAATAATTACGAGTATTTGTAACAATAAATAATACTGTAGAAAAATCAAACACCATTGTTCTGACTTTGAACATTTTTCACCTTTGGCAAAAGATGCCATATACACATGTACAGGAGTCACAATTACAAGTGCAGTCTTAAAAATAGAGCAAAAGTGGGCAATTACAGTAGTTAATTTGGTACTAAGCAACATATCAGAGAACTGGTTCTTACCAACTGGAGCACCAAAAGCTGCAGACACTCCTGCTGCTGCCCCACCTGATACAAAGTCTCGCTTCTCTGTGTCTGTTCTAAAGTATCTGAAAATCTAACAACCAAAAGGACTTTCAGTATCCACAATGTGTCAAACCTGAATTAATAGTCCTATGGCAACTTAAACAAGTAGAAAGAAAAAGGGCCGACATGACAATTCAAAGATGCGTTTTCTTTTCAATCCTTGCACATGTATCAACTATGTTACAGTGCTAAATACATGAACATACCAGGCAAGCATGATAAAACATATTTAAGTACACTGACAATTGCTTCAATCGCTGCAGAAAGCTTTCTCTACATGACAGTGATTAATTGAAGTCTACCTTGAAGTCTTTCTTGAACGATGTTGACATCCCCTGGGAGACCCCAGCAGCTATCACTGCTCCAGAGTGGATCATGGGACCTTCCTATTACCATGGAAACAAGCATGGTCAAGTCAATCACATGCAAAAGATATAACAGAAGCTGAACAGCTTTAGAATCACAGGTGGATTCTTATCATCATATTATTTGATACTTTTAACTTCTGATTTATCTCTTTTTCAAAGAATGGCTATGAAATAAATAAGATACTGTTGGAATCAAATTGTATTAAATTTAACCTGAATATATTATATTCAAAGTTACTTCATACACATGGTATCCTTTCAGTACAGTAGTAGCTGACATACCTTTCCAACTGCGAGTCCTCCCGCAACAGAGAAGACAACACCCAGCACTTTACTGATGAGTGTCTACATGTAAAGGCAAAGGATTTTGTAAATTTTACAACCATTCTGTTTAGTAGCACTATTATTTACAATAAGACAGAATACTCAATATTAGATAGCTACAAATAACATACAGGTTTACACTGGCTTCTCTATCACTTGAAGCCCCAAACCACTGATAACATTGACAAGGTATTACATCATGTCGCAAAGTAGAATGAATCATCAGCCCTTGTCAGACAAGTATGAAAGTCTTGTACATGCATGTTCTATGCTTACCTTAATCCTGACTACATGTGGGACCTTGACTCCATTCAGATAGCACTTGATCTGTGGTATCCCACTGCCAGCTGCAACAGGCTGCAAAAAAGTGGAAGGATATTAACCTGGTACACACTGGGTGGAGACAAAAGGAGCCTGACTTTTTGACTAACTGATTCTCCATTATTCCTAATTAATGATGCAGAAATGATTCATTTCATGACCAGACAGATTGTGTGATAGAAATTGCCAAGAAAGCTGCTTACCTCGCCATAAGCCACGAGAATTGCTGCAAAGCAAACAAACAGGGCATCTATGGCGACCCACAATGCAAAGGGGATGGAAAGGCAACCTTTCTCCACACAACTGTCAATCCCTGTGGTGCAGGTTAAGGATAGTTCTTCCCTTATTTCTGTCTATACCCTACTGATATGGACTTGATGTGTTGTTTAATTTTTTATGTTTTGAAGACGAACATATAAGAGACGCAGTACATCAATTGATAAATGAACACCATAAGAATAGATGTATCAATTTGCCCAAAGGATACATGACTTGAGCAGACTATACTTGAGTCCAGCCAGTTGATGCACCATGATGTCAATCAGAACTCCCACCAGTGCTGTCAGGATGCCGATCATCAGCATCACCACCCAGCGGTTGATGTTGATACGTATGAGTTTCTGTGGTTCATATAGAAATACTCTTAGTCAACACTACTGTGCAATACAACACATAAAATATGCCTGCTATGGGAAAAATAGAACATGTACTACATTGTAATTCATTTTACTTGAAATTCTGTAAGCACTAGTTTAAAGCAACAGAGAATTACATGTAGTTCCCTCATGTTTACACTAAATTATCAACTCTTCAACTGAAAGACACATTAAAAGAGTTTGAAAAGTTAAAATACTTTCTCTTTTTTTTGGTAAATACCTCACACTAAACTTGGTTCTTTTCTTGGAAGATGTGTTCCACTGAAACCAAAACAGGACATTCTGCCATAGCCATGGGGCACCCTATACCAACATAATGGTCACATATCACAGGTCGTCATACCTTATTGTTTGCTGCTGCTTCCTTGACAAAGAGGCTGTTTTCAACCAGGTCATAGTCAAGCCCCTAAAGGCAGAAGAATGAACGAATTCAGCATCCAGTAAGTTACCATTTCATGAATGATCCTAAATATTTCTTCCTATTTTTGGGGCAATGAAAATGTAACATTATACAATACAGCCAGTACCATTGCATTTCAGACTGTAGAATCTGATGTCTCCATTACGAAATTGGAGATACGGGATAACTGCCCATACCTCATATTTTGCTGACAGCAGCTTGGCTGTATCCTCTGTAACCTTCTCTTGTGGACTTTCCTGGGGTAATAAACAATTACGAACAATGAAAGAAGATGTGTGATCAATATGCACTTCAACTTATCTATGATTTTAATCTTGTATCAAAACTGTACAAAATAAAAACTGCACAAAATCATCATCTAATGTCTATTGCCACACACTATCATTAAAAGATTCACTGTCCTTTACTCCCAGTACCATACTCAAGACTTCATTTTTGCTCACATCTCATATGTTGGAAGTTAAGTTATGAATACCTCATAATATTCTACAAATTACCTTTTCGGGTGACCCTTCTGGGGAGTAGATGACAGAATCATAATCTGGTTCCTCGGGATCAAACTGGATTGAGTTGTCAATCTGGGGAATAAATAATACAAGATAATCAGCAGATAAAATGATGACAGAAAAGCTAGTTTTAGGTTTGTATGATGGTATGAATTATGTAAGCATGCAAATTACCGGAAGTCGGCACAGATGGGGAAATGGCTGTGAAAAAGTAAAATAACTTTCTACCACTTAGGGCAATAACAACTTGCTGTACATGGGCAGTATATAACAATGAAATTCAAAAAGGGAAAGGGGAATGAAGGTAAGTTGTACAATCTTATTCACACAATTTGACAACAATGAGTATGCAATACTCCATGCGCCATTGACACATATTATAAAACTTAGGAAACATCAACAGCTGAAAATACACGGTGCAACCGACTGGTAAAAGACAAGTCTTTATCTGATCTTACACCAATACTCTCTTGTCTGCATCTTCTGTTGTGTAAAAGAGGCGTTCTTTCGTCGGAAGCCAGGACCGTCCTCCCTCCATCCTGCCTTGCCGCCATGGCTATGGCTAGCTTTGACACGAGGTTAAAGGTTACCAGTCATATGATCACTCAAACAGGTGAGCGATGATGCAATGTTTACCGTATGTCTCTATCTGCATTTATAAACACGACGAAGTGACCGTTCAAGCAGATATCGGGAGTGAGCGTGTTAAAAATTCGATTGTCTGATAATAAACTGATTGGCCTATTTTCATGACATTGCTTGAAAAATCAACAGGACCATGAAAGGACTGCATAATTTGTCAATTTTTCTTCAATTCAATGTTTACAATGTGCAATATCTGTAATTCTAAAGCGACAAAATGACAACATGCTCCTCCAATGAGGGGAAAGTTTTGTTTTGAAGTGTTTGAGGATGATGTGTGCAAGGACATTCTGTATAATGTGTTATTGGCAAGCGTGACACTTCTTATATATGATGACTTTCCATGGAGAGAGAAGACTGATCAGATGGAGGGTCATCGTAAATATGTTTGAATCTAATAACAGTAGAACCATATAGCATCCTAGCAAATTCTAAGGGTTTGATGATTTATTTGCAAATTCAAGTTCACCGTTTAGCCAGCATTATTCTCACCTTGAGTGAGACCATTGAATGAATACTGAGGCACGACGGGAATCAAGCTAGACTTTGACCTAAATGTAAGCCACAAATACAACTACAAGTTCAGCAGCTCCTGATACCAGCTGGTGCCGTGGTGTAGCGGTCAGCACGCACATCCGCATGTTGTACCCGTGTCCGCCTGTTGCCGCCGCCAACACCGCGGCTGGTCCAGGCGGCACGGAGTGCGTCCGTGTGAGGACCCGGTTCGACTCCGGGCGGAACCAGCTCCTTTTATCATATTGTTCCCCACAGCCATTGATCATGCGTACTATCTTTGTAGCTTTTGTAACATTTGTATTGTATTTGATGAATGTTAATAATAAGACAACTATCAACATTAACACGACAAGCTCTTCTGGAATATTTGGGTGGCCCTGAAAAGGGCCGGGGTATACAAAGAACGGATGAATCTAGGCAGATTTGCTGGCGGTCTTCTTGGGCAGGAGCACGGCGTGGATGTTGGGCAGCACACCTCCCTGGGCGATGGTGACGCCGGACAGGAGCTTGTTCAACTCCTCGTCGTTACGGACGGCCAGCTGAAGGTGACGGGGGATGATCCTGGTTTTCTTGTTGTCACGGGCAGCGTTGCCGGCCAACTCGAGGATCTCAGCGGTCAGGTACTCCAGCACGGCGGCCAGGTAGACTGGGGCGCCGGCACCGACACGCTCGGCATAGTTGCCCTTGCGCAGGAAACGGTGCACACGACCGACAGGGAACTGAAGCCCTGCACGGGATGATCGGCTCTTGGCCTTTGCACGGGCTTTGCCTCCTTTTCCACGTCCAGACATTGTCAAGAGTTGCGATTACAATCGTTATGTGAACAAATGCGTTGGGTTTTCGACTGCCTGTATGCATTTATATACCAGTACAGTGGATTCACGTTGTTGACCAATGGGATGTCAAGATTCAAAACAGGCGCTTTCGATCACGTCCGAAAATGCACAAAATTGTTAATTATTGATCGGTCCCTACACTTACTGTGGGCACACCAGCTAACACACATTAACGGTTCACCCCTACGTTGTCTCATACGCGGTTGGTGTAAAATGTGTACGCTGATTGGTCAATAGTGCGATATCGTCTCCGATTGGTGAATCATTCCTATCTAACCTCTGATTGGTGGTTTGTTTACCGCATTCCGCCGAAGTCCGCAATACGGGTACATAATGTAGAATTTTAACACTGAGAAGTTACTTCATTCAGAATCAATCATGTCTGGACGCGGCAAAGGAGGCAAGGGTCTTGGAAAGGGAGGCGCCAAGCGTCACCGGAAGGTGTTGCGTGATAACATCCAGGGCATCACCAAGCCCGCTATCCGTCGTCTGGCCCGCCGTGGTGGTGTCAAGCGTATCTCTGGTCTCATCTACGAGGAGACCCGTGGCGTCCTCAAGGTCTTCCTGGAGAACGTCATCCGTGATGCCGTCACCTACACCGAGCACGCCAAGCGCAAGACCGTCACCGCCATGGACGTTGTCTACGCTCTGAAGCGCCAGGGCCGCACTCTCTACGGCTTCGGCGGCTAGACCATCTGACCTACAAGAACAACCCCGGCCCTTTTCAGGGCCACCCACATAACCCAAAAGAGCTGTCTTGTTCACTCCGATGCCTTATACTAGTTATAGACGTCTATATAATATAATATAGAAAGTACAGATATAAACACTATACCATTACAAATGATGAAAATTATAATTATACTAAATCATCTTAATTTCCTGTCGTATCATGCCTCAGCGCATCTGACCCATTATAAAATCATCTGGGTACATGAGAATCCTACACATAAACCTTTAGCTCCCCATATGCATTCACCAGATTTGACATCGTTGGATCCGCTAAGATAAGAGAAACCCCAAACAGGCTTCGCTCAAGAAGCTTTTGAGTTGTGACCAGAGTCTGGTCTAGATGAACGAATCGGACAGGTAGTCTCGTGTCCCTTTCGTTCATCCGCGCCGACGTCCGAACCACTGGACCAACATAAGTTCCATTTTGTCATACTATCATACAAAAAATACAAGCATGCTCTTTTTATCCATGACCTAGCCTGGGTGCCATCCCCTACCGCGAGTCAGCGATAATTCCTCGGCCCGGGAAAGCCACACGCCCCGCCGACCCTGATTTGCACACTGGCTCTAATTATCTCCTAGCGTGAAAGATATTGGGTTTGGGGCAGCCTGGGGTTGGGCGGCGGATACAGTAGCGGACACAAAAAAAATCTATCGCTTTATGAACGCTAGCGTCTGGCACCCAGGCTATCCATGACCATTGACAGGGAAATTAAACTCCCCATTGACTTACTCACTTGGCCTTTGTTACCGAATTGTACCATCCGTACCCCCGTAGAAACGCCTGGTGTAGGTAATCTCCAGGCAGATGTTTAGGTGGCGCAAAAGACGGTATCAAATTGGCCAGTTAGTGTCCATTGGCCAGACTGTAACCATACTTCCTGGCCAATTTGATACTGTCTTTCACCACCTAAACATCTGCTTGGAGATTAGATGTAGGCTACGCTGGTCTAACTGCCGTACTATTGCAAATTAAAAGGGGGCGCTTTTGATAGATGGAGTTTTCACCATCATGGCGATCAGAAGGGCAAAGCAAAGTTGGGAACTCGTCGATGGATTTTAGGTTAGCTTTTGCATGTTTCATAGCTCTTCATAAATGCCTTGGTGGGTAGTGTGGTGCATATAGATTTGATAAGTAGAAGTAAAAGGGAGAAATGTTTCAACGTTATTTGTGTAAGGAGGTTCAAAGTTATGAATTATGCTGCCGCCCCCCGCCTCCGACAGCTGATCTCATGACACCATAAAATTATTTTACTGGCAAGTTCTCGAAGTTCAGAACGTTTTGAAGGTTGAACCGTATATAACAGAACGTGCTCAGGTTGCACATGAAGATGATACATTATTTATTTAAATTTTAACATTCTTCCTACCAGACGATGTCTAGAAAAGGTTCGCCCCCCTCCCCACAACGCGTCTGTCCATAGAGCAGTGTAGAGTGAGGCAAGATGGCGAAGCAGGGTGGGAAGGAGTCGACTACTCTGAAGGACAAGGTGAAGCAGCTGTTCCGCCCCAAACCCAGCCGGGTGGTGACCAGCGGGATCCACGGGAAGGACACGAGAGAGGAGATCACCTGCACACCTGAACTACTCAAGGTGAGGGAGAACCGCCAGGGAAAGATGCCACCTTGTTTACTTGATGCTTATCTTTTGTTCCTTGTTATAACAGTTACATTTAGCTTCATAGTGCGCCCAGCATAGCAGGAAATGCTTAGGTTTCAGGTTGATCTCTGTTTTGTTGCTCTACAGGAGATTGGTCCTGAGAGTCCCCTAACCAACCGTCTCAAGGCACTGCGGGAGTTTGGAGATGTTGTGGCCAGCAGACTGCTGGAAGATGTGGGTATTAAGTTTATCAACATTGCATCAGAATGGGTGCAAAAGTACCTAGACAAATCAGATCAGATAACCCAAGGCTGCTATTTCTGGTAGGTTGTAGTTGTTTGACTGATCTTGTATCATTCAGCTTTCTTCCAAAAGTTCGCTGTGCGACGTGAATATAGTATAACCAAGGAGGTTAAATACCTTGGTATAACCGTTTGGCATATTTTTAATCATAACCTCTGAACCATCTCAGAATGCTGTGGAGGCCTTGTGGCTGAACATCTCGGACCTGTTGGATCCGCAGGCCTCGGCCGAGGCCAGACACGTCGCCCTGCGATTTGTGCAGTCACTCATCCTGGGGCAGGTGAGTAGGGGAAAACATTTCTAGTAGCTGTACGTTCCTTTTTCTGTTCTGTTCTGGATCAAGGATTATTTAGCTGAGGGTTTTTTCATTTATTGACAACTGATGAGAAGCACTGCTCCTAGATATCACTTTACTTAATGTGTGTTGCGATCACATGTGTTTGAGTGCATGAACGTGCTGCTTGCTTCTGTCCCCAGTATGACAGACTGGGCATCATGAGAGCCCACTTCTTCCGTGTGGTCAGACATCATCAGGTGTTTGAGGACATCCCAGAAAGGTCAGTTCTATCTGTCTCTCAACAATACACCTACCAAATTGGTCCTTTATATCTTCTGTTAGGTAGTTTTGAGCCAACATGAAGTTTTGTATGAATCCATGTGTAATAACGACCTCCTCTACTCCAGGCTGGAGGTGTTTAAGGCCCTGAGTGACAACGGGAAGGACATAACAAACTTTGAGGAGGAGACTGGTAAGTTGGTTGTTAAGTTGGACTACACTTTTCTCTTAGTTGTGTTAGACTTTTCCTCACACTAATGTCTGTCTGTCCTGTTGTCCAGGTCCCTTCCTGCTGGAGTGGATGCCTGATGCTGTCAGCTATGGAAGGTCAGTTACTCATTATTTGTTTCACACTTGTTTCACTCATAGTCATAGCTTTAACAGATAGGTAGACATTTCAATGTTTTGTTTAGGAGAAACACTATGATCAGCATGTACAACTATATCAATGGGAGAAATGAGGAACCTCTAAAAAGTCACATTGGATAGAGTGGGTCACTTGTACAGGTTTGGCTGTATTACTATAAATGTTCAATTCAACAATTAAAGCCATGTAAAGATGCATCATATCTGCTTTACTTTTAGTACACACCTTCAACCTGCAGTAGCATACACCTCTGACTATTTCCCATGATGCCTCTTGTTATTTAGAACATTTGAGTTCATGACCTTGATGGTCAATGTCATCAAGTTCAACTCCAGTTTCCTGGATGAGGAGATTGTAGCCGGCCTTGTGCAGTGAGTCATAATCCTTCTGGATTCTCCTGCCTAATTGTTTAATTTGTTCTCCTTGTATTATAGCACTTTGATTTGCGTAGATGAACCTAGTACAAGTAGCATCAATTTGGCACCATTTGCAAGAAATTTACAAATCAAAGAAACAAGAGAATCTATGAACTAGGTCAAAATGATGGTATGTTGATGCTCTTTGTTTTGTTACATGTTGTATGAATGTGGGTACTGGACTACTGGGTATACTTACCATGTTTTGTGTGTTACAGCCACACCTGTAATGTGTGTAACCAGGCCAACTCTGAAGAGGAAATTGAGGTAAACAGAAAAAAAATGACCCAAAATCTTTATACGATCACTCCTAAATTAGTTCTTCGCTTGTGAATTTGTTAATGTGTAGTGGCAAGAATATGTAGTAAGAATATTTTGTTTTGACTCTTTCATAAATGTAAGGGAGGATTTTTTAAAATAAAATTGATGGAAGGATGTTTTTTATCAGTATTGCTGCAGGCATCTGTGGTGTATCTTCCCTTACAGCATTTGCCTATTATGTGAATGTCCCTGTCTTTCCCAGGCATCCCTGCGTGTGTTGGATGCTGTGGTGTGTTATAGCTGTCTGCCATCAGAGTCTCTGTACCAGTTCATCACCACACTCTGTCGAACTATCAATGTGGACAAGTTCTGCCAGACCAGCTGGAAGGTGAGAGCACAAACGGTCATTTTTGAAAAACTCTTCTGTATCCAATATTCAATTCTTTTTTCCAAGACGAAAGTTATGAGAATCAATGTATTATTGATTGATTTTGTTCCCAAACAAACTTGCCAACCAACAAGGGTGGTTGAAATGGAGATACGAATCCATTAGATTATTCCATAAAAAATTCTTATTTCTCTAATTCTCAAATTTCTCCTTCAGGGCTTGAATTGCCACCTGCATATGCAGGTTAGTGCAGGTTGAATTGAATTGTGCAGGTATTTCTGATGTCTGCCTGCACCTAACCTGCACCTCTCCATGTGTACATGTATGTGCTGGGCAAAAATACATTATATTGAGTTCTTGTGGATTTTTGTTTGCCTTACAGACAATAACCAACTGTAAAATGCAAAGGATTTAAACTTCCTAAAATCTTTTACTGGCTGTTGACATTTCAACCCAAAATTTTCATTGCCAATGGTGTAAAAATTAGCCACCACATGATACAAGATTTGTGGTGTTATTTTGTCTGTATAATGTGGTATGAGTCTGTATTTTTTGAAGATAATTAAACACCAGAAATTTTATGGTACAGCAAGTCTGAAATCTGTAAGTCATGCATGGCCAGTATGAACCCAAACCTGAGCTACACAGTTCACATTTCTGTATCTGCATCTGTATAGCCAGTATAACCACCCTTCAGTGTAACACCTCAGCTTCGCAGACATGCAGCGCGACAGCAGCTAGCTATATTACACCAAACAGCCTGTTACACAGTTGTAAGTTGTAACCTGTCGTGCATGTATAAGATCATAAATCACACCATGGCCACCTTGGAGTATTGTTTTTTTATGAAAATGAGTGGTGCAGGTAAAATTTTGGTGGTACAGGTAGTTTCGAATTGCAGGCATGCAGAAAAGAGCATTTCAAGCCCTGTTAGCCTTGAAATGATTCGGGCATTTTGACTTTGAATAAGTTTGTTTTTTGCCCATGCAGCTGATGAGGAACCTTCTGGGAACCCACTTGGGCCACAGCAGTATCTACACCATGTGTACCATCCTACAGGACAGGTAACATACACAAATGAACCTGATTTACAAGAATTGTGAAAGGAGAATATATGAAGTTAAAACAAGGGTGGAAATAGTTCCAGAAATCTCCTTGGTGCTGATTGGCCATCAGTTAGATTAGCTTGTGCTAATTCCCTACTTTCAGTCGTATCATTGTTTAAACTGAGTGTCCCTTTCTGTGAGCACATTAGAAGGTTGTGGCTTGGACTGTAGAAATATCAACATTCTGGAATTCGAGAATTCAGTTTCCAGTTGGATGTAATGTTGACTGATGTGTGTTTGTGTAGCCATAACCGGTCTGACCACCAGCTGCTGAGAGGAGCTGTGTTCTATGTGGGGATGAGTCTGTGGGGGGCGGGGAGAGTCAACTCCCTCCGACTCACCCCCACATCTGTCCTGCCATCATTCCTCCAGGTGGGCATTGCACTCTTTCCACAGTTGTTTTCTTCCACAAAAATATTAACTCCCAAGAATAGTCCAAAGCTTCCCCACATTGTATTCATCTGAACATCACTTGTCACTTTTCAGGAATTGAAAATTTCAATCCACCACCATGGCATGGTTTAGTTGACAAGTACCATGTAAGAATGACTTGGTTGTGTGTAAGAAAACTTCAATTCCTGTGATCTACCACCCTATTCACAAAATCTCAAAATCATAAAGCTTGTGAGACAGACCACAGACTGTGTCCTCTCCCCAGGCGCTGTCGTCCAACAACCCAATCGTGGCGTACGAGGTGGTGCTGATCATCCACCGCCTGATTAAGAAGTATGGGAAGGACCTGCAGCAGGTCACCTGGGAGATCCTGACAGACATCCTGGAGGCTCTGCTCAAGTACATCCAGGTCAGGGGTCAATGTGTCAAGTACTTAGAGGCTAGGGTTCAAAGTTTGTTTTGTGTATGTTTCTGCGTATGCACATTTGTGTGTGTGTAGGTGTATGTGGATATGTGTTTGTAATGTATGTGCATGCTTGAGTGTTTGTTCCAAACATTACCACAGTTAGTCACTGAGAGTGCATGTTTTGTTTCCCCGTACCAGACATCCCCCGGAGCGAGTGAGTCCCTCCTGCTGAACTTCCACGCCGTCCTGAGTACGGTGGAGTTTCTACATGAGAACAAGTGCTTCAACGGGTCGTCAGAGAGGCTCTTTGGAATCATTGAGAAATTTGCCAGCAAAAGACCTGTAAGTGTTGTCATATTAAATTTGAGCAACTGTTGTATATAAAAGAGATAACAAGTCAACTGAACTCAGTTGACAGCTGAAATTTTCTGGTGTTCACAGACAATTCAAACTCTACTACTCGTAACTGGATAGGTTATGGAGATTACAATGTACTTCCAGATGTGGTCGCCCTTCTTTAGTGTCACTAATGAACAGTAACAGAACTAGTCAACACTTAAATGTTGTTATAATCCTAATTCAGTGCTAAGTTCTGACTTCTCTCCTCCCGGTTGTCCAGGAGAGTTCAGTCCTCCTGCTGGTGTCGTACCGTGCCCAGTCCATCCACCCTGCCAAGGACAGCTGGATCCTCAACCTGCAGAACCTCATGGACAAGTACTTCAGGTAATACACAGACTACCTCAACTTGCTATGTTGTTCTGTGCTATGACATAGGACAAAAGTTTTTCATAGAAGTATGGAAGGAGGACTAGGAAGTATTGGTATCTCTATCTGAAGAGCAATGGAACTGTCGTGTTAAAGAAAAAGACTGAAGGGTCTGACTGGTTCATGTAGGAAGAAATGGTATACACCTGACTTTGGCCAGCCAATTTACCAGGAAAACACATCCTTTTCCCTGCGTGAAGCACCACCTTTTGAATTATGCAAGAACTGCAGCAACTGCTTCAATGCCTGTTGTCAAGCAACCTTTCTAACATATCAATTATGTTTTGTTTGTAGGTATGAGCTGCGCACCCCCATCAGAATCAAGGTGTTGGATGTTCTGTCTGCTGTTCTCAGTTCCACCAGACACCTGTATGAGGTTAGTGGGACCATCCTTGTACATTTGTAGTATCCAAGAGCATGAAAATGATCTTAGGTGTATACATGTGTATTATGTAATATTCAATTTTGCAGAGATCTTTGATGAGATTTTTAGACTGAAAATCTAGATAAGTTTAAATTTTGACTTACTGATATCCTGTTCACAAAGTAACAACCATCCAGCCAACACAAAAATCAACTACATGTACTACTGACAAACTTCTAGCAACTTGTCCATCCATGTAAGACTTTCTATACCTGTATTTCTTCAGGAGAACCTGATAGAGGGTGTGGTGATCCCCCAGCTGGGTCAGATTGCGGACGACCCTGACGTGGAAGTGCGGAACGTTGCAGTGCAGCTGCTGATGGACCTGGCACAGACATGTAACACAGAGAGATGCCTGGACATCCTGGCTATCATAGAGAAGGTGCAGCACTGGAGTAGTTATGTTTGTAAAACCCACATCTGTACTCACTCACTCACTCACTATCTGGTTTATCACTCTGTTGTTCTTTGTCTTGCAGGGATTAGACATTTTTGCACTAAAGATATACATTGTAGAGATTGTTGAGTGACAAAGAAAATACTCAAAGTTTGAACAATATTATATGGATTGATTGTAATCTCAAGAATATCTATGTTGCCTACAAATTTTTGCACCACTTCATACATGTATAAGCTAATAGTTACATTTGGGGAGAAACAAACTTTCAAGGTCAAAGGTACATTTTGTAGCATTTATATGTAGTTTTCATTGTAACAAGACTTTTATGTTCATGTAAGGATACTGACTCGGCTACATGTAAAGGTTGGTTAAGAATGACAGACTCAGTATCTGCTGTGCACCTCAGGTGATTTCCCGTCCAATGGACACCAAGAAACCCCTGCCCACCACACCTGATGGAACAGCTGAAGCCAAACCAGCAGCTGTGGACGACTCGCAGCTGGCTGACATCCAGACAGCTGTGCGTGGGCTCATCGAGCTGTTCCAGGTGGGTCACCAGGAGACTGGGTTTATCAGCTGCAGTCATCTACTCACAGGAGTCATGTCTGGAACTACATCCTTGGTTTCCTTCTGGTGTTAATTAAACCCATCCTGGGACAGGTTTTCATTCCTAACTAGTTACTTTTAGAATCTGTGTAATCTGGAAATGTTTCTCCAGATTATATAGTAATGCCTTAATTTCTCGAGGCTTGTCTATGTTTCCCTTTGCATTAACTTTCAAGCCATGTAAATTTTCTGTCTCAATCCCCAGAGAATGGCCTTGTGCAATGGACAGGCTGGTTTTGGTCAGCATAGTGTAATATGTTGTCAGCAGTTTGGCCATACTCAGATCACTGGTCACAGCCATTCATTTCAAGTCTTTCTGAGTCCAAAGTGCAGTCACTTCTGTACCACGAACTTATCATTACTGTTAACAAATAATTCACAGACCTTTCCTCCACACCTGCTGCTACTGTGAACATGTACATTCGTGGACACCTCCATTCTTCTCAGACCCTGAATTTTTGCTACCGTGGCGTGAACATTAAGTGAATTACAGTAATCTGTTTTCCCTGTCCCACAGACCAAGCTGTACAAGCTGCCGTCCACCCATGCCTGCCAGGTGTACGACATGCTGATTGGCCACGTCCTGTCTCACTACCAGCACCACTACAAGGCTCACACCGCCTGTCAGATCAGGCTGGAGGTGGGAACACTCAGGGGCAGACATCAGTCAGGATAGCAGGAATCTGAGATGCTGATAGAGAACTTCTTGTATGTTAGTTATAGAGGGGGGGAGCAGAATTAAAGTCTCAATTATTGTACTACATTGTATCATAAAAGTTCATCTGTGTTGGTAGTTTCATGTTTAAAGGTAAAACTTTTGTTCCAACACAAAAGGGAAATGCTTTCACATAGAGCATTTGACCAGTTACTCTGGCCTTCCTCGGTAGAGTGACCCAGTGAGACTTGTCACGACTGGCCTCTCCGAAGTGTGACATCAATGTTAAGTTCTCTCTCTTGGTCATTCACAAGGCACATTTATGATTAATTATTGTATCTATATCTTAATATGTTTATTGTTTCACAATATCTTAAGAGCCAAGGTACAAATGTATAAGTATATTAAACTTTACAAAACAACAATCATTTTCTGACATGCTTGTAGCACAAAGTATGGGTTGATTTGTCTACTTTGGTCTCCTTGCAGGTGTTCACCTGCCTTCTGCACCTGCGAGCCGACACGCTCCACAGACTGGGTCTGCCGGACAAGGACGGCAACTACAAGTTCACAGCTTACATCACCTGCGACATGAAGTACCTGTCCCATCCCACTGTCTCAGTCATGTTTACATTTTAGTAACACCCAGATGGGCCACTTTTATTTGTAGTTCTGTAAACCTTATACATGTATGTTTAAGTGATTGTCACAACCAAACTCACAAATGCCTCTATAGTTGTGAAGGCAGAGACTGTCTAAGGACAAGAGCTTGCCATGCCTTGGAGGTGTGTCCAAAGAATTAAGCTTGAATTTGCAAAGATTTGGATCTGAGAGATGGTGACTCTAAAGACTGTATGATATTTAGGCAGTATTACAATTCAGTGAGAAAACTGAAATTTGTAGTTTCCCACAAGTACGTTTTACATCATAGTGTCCATTTTGTAACATTTCTACCTCCCCCCAGGGACCCCGGCAGTGGTAGAAGCTCCCGTGCCACCTCCCCTCCCACTTCCCTCAAGGCCAAGTCCCCCACCCCAGGGTCTGCTCTCAAGATGGCCAGCCTGCCTTTCTGCAAGGCTCTCTCCTCCATCCTTACCTGCCTCGGGAACGTAAGTACCAGGATGAGACATGTGCCTGCAATGCTACAATGTACATTGTTTTTGTATAACTTTCTTTCTGATATCTTGATTCAAAAGCTCTTTCAATTGGCAATTTAGGAATCCTCCTTCAACAAAAGGACGGGCACATGTATATTAGGAAGAACTGATCACATGTACTTTCTGTTAGCACCTTGTCTTGATTACCATTGTATAACTTTGATACGATGTTGATTAAAGTGCTTAAAGGTTAAGATAAGATTGGATTTGAAGATGAAGCATCTACAGTGTGTTCTCTCTGTCATTGGCAGGAGACAGAGTGGGAAGTGCTGAAGCTGGTTCTACAGAAGCTGACAGAAGCTCTACAGAACAAAGCCCTGATCCTGTCTGGACATGTCTCCAATGTGGAGGAACTGTGTTCCAAACTCTGTACCATGGTAGGTCTGCAGAACACATCGGATTCCATATGCTGTAACAGTTACAGTTTGATTCTGTCTTGAATAGTTATTGCATTATGCCTTGTGAATTTGAGAACAGAACTTTTCTGCTTCACTGTTCAAAGCATCTTCTGTCTATTTCTAACATGTCATAATTATTCTTCACTAGATATACAATCATGTTGAAACTGTCATTACAATGTAGTTAGTCATCCTTCTATTTCTGTACTACTTTAGTACTAATACTTTACATGTCTCTCTCAGATCACACTGCTTTCCAGGCAATGTCTGCAGGTCTGTCCTCAACTTGTCTGTTCTAACATGATATATCTTACTCCTTATAGTATGGTTGAAGACTTAATCATTATTGTGAATGTACATGTAACGTTACCCATTGTTAAATAACAAATGTGGATTGAATAACCAAACTTTCATTGCTCATAAACGGTGCACACCCCAGTTCTTCCGCGACCGGGGTCCGTGATAGTCCGTTGTAAAAAAGTGACGAAAGGGTTTTGAGGGTCCAAGTTTGAGGTGACATTTCTTATAAACTGCCACGAAGTATCATTAAACATTAACATGGCTGAAGAGTGTAAGAAATGGTGATTTTGGGGTGAAAATTTCTTTTGGCTCCGAACCTTACTTCCGGGTATCCTTGCGCGCCAAGTGTAATCCGCCCGTTTGACCTAGTTTTCGCTCTGTGGCTTCGTAGGGGTGGATTTGCAACCCCTCGCGCCGTGGACTGTTTAGAAAATTACAGTACTAGAATTTTCTTTATAATTTACTCGGGTATAGTCAAGGCTTGGGTCTTTCTGCCAGCATCAGTCATTTCTGCCGGAAAATTTTTTTTTGTGGGATTATCCTACGCGAAAATTCGCAATTTTGGGCATTAATTTTGGAGTGAAAATAATGTTGTTTCCGTTGATTTTACCAAACTTAAAAAGGTTGAAGAAACCAAACTCAGCTTGTCTTGTAGCTGAAGAGATACCCTTTCGTCCCATATACAGTTATTCTCCTTCCGAATTATTCCACGCCAGAGACGGTCGCTAGATTTGAGGGTGTGCAGCTTCGAAAAGAGGCCCCAAATAAACTGGGGTGTGCCCCCTAAATGATGGCATATTTTACCTATCAGCTGTTTTTGAAATTTTATCATATCATTATGTTGTGATCAGACTGTATACCTTTTCACACCACCATCTGTGACCCTTGCTAGTCTGTCCAGTCCACCCCCAACTTTATGACTTTCTGTACTCATCAGGTTGGCCAGAGATCCATCCTGGAGAAGCTACAGCACACGCCTAAAGACTTCCCCCGCTCAGAGTTCCAGTCTCACATGTACCCCGTCCTGACGGCCCTGGCCACCTACCACGCACACCTGGACCAGACTAGGCAGGTGAGTCAAAGTGTACCTAATTGTTCTATTCGTCATAACTGTATTTGTCAGAGTTACCACCCCTTACAAGGTGATATACATGTACCCTTTCATTACATTTTTGTAGCTGATACAAGGTGGGGTGCACCAGGCCTAGATCTGTCCGGGTGATGATTTAAATCACAGTGTGGCTGATATGAGACAGGGGTTTGCCTGTCTGGGTGATTTGAAGTGAATCACCAACTACATACAGTAGGATTTGGGCCATCACCCACTGGGGCATGACCCTACTCTTTTTCGAAAGTTATGGTGGGTTCTTTATTGTGCGTGGGATGTCACCAAAAAGTTACAATGTTAACAATGATAGAGAACAACATCTCTCATAAGTCATATCTGTCATAAGTCATGTTGTGATATGTTTCTGTGACTTCTAATTGAGAACACTTGTTTAGTGATACAGGATTGTTGATGTTTAAATGGACGACTACCTGACTCGTATGCTCACACGCTAAGCTCACATGTTCCTGTTTAACTGAGAGGAAATGGTTTAAGTGGATAAAAGTCTTACAAACACCAGGTTACCAGATACACTGCATGCTGCCAGCAGGGCTTGAAATACATGAACCACCTGCATAAATTACGCAGGTTACATGTAGTGCAGGTAAAATTGGAGCTGTACATGTATGTCTACCTGCACCTAACCTGCAGTGGGCCATGAACTAGGTTTACATACAAATGTAGGTGTATGTGGATTTCATTTGCTGTATTGACTGTCACCACCTAATAGTATGTAAAAGGCATAATGCCTGAATTCTGAGTGGCGCAGGTAAAATTTGACTTGTGCTTGTAGTTTTCAATGCAGCTACACCAGTGCAGGTGTACATAAAAAAAGGATTTGGAGCCCTGTGCAGGGATACTGATTCCCCAGGAACAGGTCTGCCCTGCTGCAGACAGCACGCACCATGCAGACCTGGGAGTGAACCCTGCCCTCCTGGCTGATGGAACTCCTCTGGGAACACGATCCTAGGGACAAGGACACACCTCGTGTTTCTCCCACAGCCTTGACCCTGGGGGTCAGGACAAGCCTTTTCTATAAATATACCCCTCAACTAGTCTGAAAAACATACATCTTAATCCTCACTACTGTGTGAGTTTCCTTCAGTAGTTGAACTTTTACATATACAGGTCTTGTGGCTGTACATGACATTGTGCCCTGAGACTAGCAATGTACTTCTAGGAATGTCCCAGGAATGTACAACTGTGGTAATATATGAAGAGTGAAGACCCAGTGCCAAATCAATCCTCCTCTATCTGTGGTTTCTGTCCAGAGCTGTGTTGTTTCTGTGTAGGACAGAGAAAAATTAATGACCAGATTTTAACTGGAGGTGGCAAATGCATTCATCTGGTCGTAACTGTCACATTGTTGTCCTTTTCAACTCAAGGACAAGGCAAGTGATTGTTGTAGGATTATTGTGACAGTGGTGTTGAACTCCAACTGAAATGTCAGGAGAGAAACTGTTTATCCTCCACCTCCGCTTCGCAGCTGGAACTTCCGCAGCCTCCCACTCCTTCCTGAACACCTGCTGATTCAGACCACAGAACAGTCCTACTCCTGACAAGATTATGTCAGTCAAGCAGTTACTTAGGGAGTGAAGTGTTGCAGGGTTTCACATCTGTATCCAATGCATGTGTGTGGCCTAATGCAAAAGAAAGAAATTCCTAACTTGTAACAGTTCTCAAGACCACAGTAACATTCTTCCACTGTGGGTTGCAGGATTCTAAATGAGCAGCTTGACGTATCACAACATCCTTATAAAGCCATGTAGATCCTTGTGCTCAAAGAGGCAACTTTATAGAGCTTTCTGTAGACTTATGATTGAGTCCCAGGGGAAAGAACTTCCCAGTAGAGCCAACATTAAACTTCAGGATCACTCTCATCTTACATACAATAGTAAAGCTTGTGCATTATTTTGTATCTACATTTTTGTACATGTACATGTGTAGGTCTGCAGTAAGAGATCTGGACTGTGTCAAAATATCAGTATTTCCAAACCTGGTATTGAATCAGATGCCAACTGACACAGTGTTAAAGAATTCTGCCCTGCCCTGTAGCATACATGTACCTTGCCTTTTCTGTTTTGCCCATTTCCTTGTTGATTGTCGCCAGTCATCTGTAAGAGTAGACAGGTCAAGATACACATACTTCACTATCAGACACTTAAACTTGACCCTCCTCCTGCTGATGTACATGTACATGTGTGCTGTAACCTTGGTGAACGACCTTGCCCACAACAGGGAGGTTAATCTACGTCTGACACAGAGGGGTCAGAAACGTGGAAAATCTGCAAATAGGGGCTGAAAAACAAGTTGACCATGTGCTATAACGATCATTGTCAGAGGAAATTCTTTGAATATGAATCTAAGATGAATGGCTGGGATCAAAGCCAGCACTTAGTGAGTGTAGTTTCTGAAGGACGAGGTTCTACTGTGCAGCTAGAACTAAAAACCTTTACCTGACTATTGACTTCATCAAGCAGGTCCAGATATCAGTTACGTGCTCCCATTATAGACAATTGTAGCTGGAGAATAAATACTAGTAGAAAAAATGTTTTCTTTGAAAGAAAAAATTGTCTTTATATAAGGCATAATTTGATATTAGAACATTGCAAAATCAAGTACATATCAACACCAACCTTTATCATTCTCTTTGGCTTACTTGAGGATTACATCTGGTGACTCTTCATCCAAGTACACAGGTGCACTGCCCCTTACCAGCCTACGTATTTTAATACAAAGGGTGTTAAAACACCCTTTGTATATAACTACACATGCATTAAGAAAAATAAACACCTAAAACGTCAAGAGAAATGCTTTTCTAAGGGTCATATGACTGATTCAAATCATATTCTCTTTATAAGGTGCAGTAAGGTGTCTGGGCATTTTTGTACACATTTTTTTCAACAAAATCTGTTGCCTCTTTTGTTTTCAAAAATCATCTTCAAAGGCTGATTTTTAAAATTTTTTTTTGCTCTCCTGTCAGATCTAATGTGTCACAGAGAGTGTCATCCATCAAATGTACATTGTATGTGGCCTAGCTTGAGGAAAATCAACATTTTTATTGACTTCATCTTCAATTTCCAACAAAGATAGAGCTCACAGCCATTGAACAGTCCCTGTACTAGATCCTCTCTAGTTCTATAAAACAGATGTCTGGACTGCTGCCAGTAAAACTGACCAGCTAGCAGCTCTGGTTGACCTTCACCACAAGTGAACATGCAGTCATTAGTACTTGTCAACATCTCCTTTGTCTGTCACTGTCTGACACTTTCAAGGGCACATTAACCACCTCACCAGTGTAAATATGATCTCACTCTGGAGGATGTACCAATTAGCATCGCTTATAGCATGTCTCAGTAGGGTTTGAAACCAGAAAATGTTCTTCTGGAGTGAGTTTTGCTGTTGCTGCCAGCATGCTTGATGATAAACCATGAAAGTCCTGTCTGAGTTCTAGCATTAGTAGTCACTGCTTTCTTGGAAATGGCATGTTTGTGTAGCTTGAAAAAATAATTTTGCCTCATGAGGCTACCCAAATGATTGTCAAAGAATTAGGATACATTTTGTAGATGGGAACTGATTCTTCAAAGATAACAACCTTGTACATGACAAAGATAAAAGTATTTGGAGGTTTCAGGCAACAGGAGTCATACCATCTTTACCCATTGCAATAAAAATGTTGCTTTAAAATATGCCCTCCTCTTTAAAATATGCCCTCCTCTTTCAGATTCAGCACTTAGAACCTCCTTCCATATCTATACAAAAATGGCACCCTTTGACTACAGTAGATACAGTAATAGTGTACATAATACCTTTGACTATAGTACATAATAACAGATTTATTTCTGGGGCATCATTGGTCGGAGAAGAGCAGGTAGCCTGAGAAGGTTGTGTACCTGCCAGTTTTACTGGGGTTGTAGATGGCCCGATGTCTCCTCAGTCTCAGCCATATCTCATGTCCCCTCAGCACATGGAGAATCGCCGTGTTACTGGCCATGTCGTAAGCCGGTCCATAGAAGGCCGCACCGACCTGGCTTTCATGGTTTTTCATCAAGTCCACGAAAGTTGTTGCAGCCTTGTTGGTACTCATCAGGTGGAAGTGGAAGAGGTAGTGGCCGTCAACTGGTGCCCTGAACACGCCCGTCCTGTTGTTGTAGAAGCCACCTGAGTTACTGAGGATGAGGTCAAAGGGAACAGGTTCATCAGTGATGAAGGGTCCGTAGCTCTCTGTCCTTACGGCAGAAAATGCTACCTTCAGGCGAGATCTGATCAGAGTTTGATCCCCTGACAGGTAGGCGGCTGCCTCCGAAGCGCTGCCTGGCTTCCCAGCATCCCCAGGCTTGCCCGGCACACCCGGCACTCCTCTCCGCCCCGGTCTCCCCCGGATCCCAGGACGTCCCTGTCTGCCGTCCACTCCAGGATCTCCCTTCTCCCCTTTGTAGCCTCGGTATCCCTGATTGCCTTTCGGCCCCATTGGTCCAGGATAGCCGTTGACTCCATTGTAGCCTGGTTTCCCGGGGATACCGGGCGGTCCTGCCTTGCCGTCCCTGCCGGGCGGACCTGGGCTGTCCTTGAGGTTACAGACACAGGGCTCACACACGCCGGCTGTAGAGTCTGGAGGCTGTCCTGAAGAATAGATGGCGGCGGCTCCTTTCCTCTCCGCAGGCACTGAAAGCATTTCCTGTTCAGCATCTATGAAGAAAAGCCCTTTCGCACTCTCCGGTTTTTCACTTGCATAGATGTCTTGACATTGGGTATCCTGAATGGCAAACAGAATCACTACCAGCAATATAGAGTACATTGTGGAAACCTTACAGTGTTTGCTAGACATCATGGCAAACATCTGCTGAAAAACTTTTCAAAAAAGGTTCTGTCACTGTTTCTCTTCCTTGGAAGACTGCCCACTTTCTCCGCACCTGTGCTGCTTTCTGTACCTACTAAGCCTGCAGCTATTCATAGAAACACAGCAGGTCTCAGCGTCTGTCCACTTCAATTGATTCCTGTAGTCATGCGTGCGTGGAACCATACACAGTAGGCCCAAGAAATCCTGGCTTAGCTCCTCATTCAAGTCCGGAGATTCGACCAGGCGTGGTATTACAGCACTCTCCAACAACTTGCCCACAGGATTACAGTCACCTTGAAAGGGCAGCTGGATAGCAGCTACTGTTTATCTGCTTATGCTTGGTTTAAAGTTCATGGGACGACCTTTTCTGTACCCGACTGTCAGGATGTCTGCTCCCCTCAGCATGCCTTTGAACCTACAGCACAAGAGACATGTTGAGTATAAGTGCAAGTCCACACAACATAGTAGCAGCAGAAGTCCCTCTCAACCAAACACTGGACAGAAGACATCAAGTTGAAAGTCATTTTTCAGATTTTAACTTGAACTTCAAGGGCATTATAGTAGAATGGACTACATGTGTGTTTCAAGTTGTTACTGGACGTTCATGAAAGCCTCATCCCAACTGTCATCTGAAAGTACTATTACATCTCTCAATCAGTATGTTATACTTCCTAAATTAAAGTAAAAGTTTACATCTAGGGTGTATTGTGGATTAACGTGAGAGACCACTGACATTACTGGTTTTGGAAAAAAAAGACAGTGCCATGCATTTTCAGCTTATCTTTTACATCAGACATAGGAATTTTGATTCACTCTCAAGTGGGATTCAACCCCAGACCCTACTGATGAAAGGTAAAACTACCACCACTCTGCCTACTCCTCCCACAACAACTCCATAAGGTATCCATGGTGCATTCCAAGGATATATGTTAGCCGTGACTCCAGACTTGTGTTTCATATTATGGCCATTGTAAGATCCAAGTGTAGATACTAACAGTCTTTAAATTAGACATGCCAAGTATTAGTGTTAAAAATTTACTCCACCTGTTTGGTAAAATATGAAGTGTATATGACAAACAAAAGGGATGTAACCAAATACTTTATTTTAGTGATCAATTGTACCAATGACATTATATAGAGAGATATAAGTATGGTAATGTCCTTGATTGTACAATTTGGATTTGTGCAGTTACATATATTGAAACCTCTTCGTCACACTTCACCAATCTAATTATAAAAGTAACTATGTAGTCCCACTTTGTGAATAGTCACACTGGTCAGACAAATGGCTACTGTGTAACTCAAAAGCCCAATAGTGTGCTTACATTGACACAATTAGTTTTGATTGAAAACAATGTCCTCCCCATGAGATGGTGGTGTAGTCCCAGAGATGCGTGACCTGTGTCAGATGTGAGGGAGGATGTGGAGGAAATGTCTGGCAAGCAAAACCATCTGTCAGGATGGAGTAATATACGTTTCCATGGCAACTGCACCTTTTAAATCCCAAACTGTAGCGGAGATTCTGACCTGAGAAATACCACAGGTGACTTTAAGTCTGCCTCCAATTAATCTTTAAGATGTCAACTGTTCCGAGGAACCGTAGCTTCAATGAAGATTTCAGACCTTTTGCGAAATGTTCCTTTCTTGTGTGTAATAATGACATCTTCTGTCCTCCAGAAATAGTGAACTTGTAAACATAAATAAATAGAAGTGAAAGTCAGGTTTTTCCATACATTAGTAAATCCGACACTTCTGATTTGTTGATACCTGGCTGAACAGGTATGATAGATTCATCACATCCATATGAATACAACAATATCAATGAACCTGTCTCGATGTATTACTGATAGAAACAAAATGAACCCCAGCTTGTTCAAGGGCACTTTGGTTCAAAAAGCACCAGGTTTAAAATTGAGATAAAAGTCAAGTTCATAAATCACTAGACCACACACAGAATCTGATGTAGAAAGTGCTATTGTTAATGTGACAGAAGGTTTCCTGCTGAATGAAGAATGGCCAGCAGGTGGGCCTGTGCCAAGGATCTGACATTCTAATGTCCCTGTGCATTGCATGCTTGGCCCATAGCTGTTATAAAATTATCCAAAGGACACCCAGGGGCCACAACACTGAGTGAAAAGTTATGAGATCTATGTATAGATGAGGAAATACTATACATTGTCACCAATTGTAGTTTCATTCCATTCACACTTATATGGCAGTTTCAAGTGCACTTCACTGAACTCGACAAATTTAAAATGACAACTCTATATATCCATACGTTTGAAAAAAAGATATCAGACATATAAATATTAAGATGTGTGCAGTACATGTATATTCAATGGCTGATAGGCCTTAGGCTATTTTGAGAGAAAACTGACTGTTGAGTGAAAACTGACCATCGTACTCTTGGGCAAAATAGCAGGTCATTGACTATAAGCATTTCAAATGTTAGCTTGCAGCTCTTCAATTGCTCATTCTTCCTTTTAATAAGACTTTCTGTGTTAAAGGTTTTCTGTAGAAATTTCAGTAAGAATTTTCAGTAAAGAGTCACGTACCTTGATCTTAACAAGAGCCCACTTCCAAGTCCTCCAAGAAACACCATGAGAGAATCCTGTTTGGATGAATGCCTTTCCCTCAGCAAGTGGAAAGTTTAAAAGTACGGAAAAGTGTGACTCCGGCTAGAGGAAATGGGCTGTCCCTGTGTCTGTGGTGCTGAGGACGTGTTACATTCCAAACTTGACCTCTGGAGCTGGTCACTGCTGGGTGTGATTGTTCGCTGCTCTAACTGCTCTCTGCACAACCCGCACTGGTCCTATATCCACACGCCTGCTGCCCGCTGCCCAAACCCAGGCCCTTTGATAGGGAAGACCTGTTGAGCGATGGTTAACTGTAAGTGTAAGGCCCTGCCCACATCCCCTGTGGGTGGTGAAAACACATCAGCAGTTGCTAGGCAACAAGGCAGAGTCCGGGGTTACCAGCCCTGGCAAGGCCTGAGCAGTGCTAGAGCAGCAAGACACAAACTGCCTCGTATCTCCTGGTCTCATCACTTTGTGTCATGCCAGAACAACTTAGTATGGTGGCTTTTGGAAAATTTAGGGCTTTACAAGTCAGATAAAACAGATATCATAATACATTGGGGATTTCAAGGATTTATCCTGGTGCTTCTGTTACATGTTTCTATTGGCAAAGGGAAACGATTAAAGCCCTAGTTTTGGCAATGGGAAGAGAGGCAGTTAGGGACCGAAAAACCAGATAAAACCGGTAATGGCCAAGCATGAAGAGATGAGGATTCTGGCTTGGTTTCTAAGGTGTCCAGTTTCCAAAGGCAATTTGTTGTGGAGGGCAGGACCAGAAGCCGAGGCTGTCTGTCTGGAACATGCCAGGGTTTATCACCCCTGAAGCGAGACTGACTTAGTCAAACAAATCCTGGCTACTGTGCTTGTTTGGATAACAGAGGAAGTCACACAAAGCAAGTTCATGGTCATGGCAGCAGCACACAGTGTTCTTAGCTATGCTCTGCCATTCATTGGTATAGCAGTGCAATTATTTTGATCAGACAGTAAAAAAACCAAAGTGCATTAGCAGAAATACACAGCATACATATACAGGTGACCAAGGCTGATGTAAAAATGTGACAGGTACATACATGATGTTCATTGTACTCAACAATGAATCACTTTCCAGGTGAATTCCAGATTACAAAAAGCATGGTTCAGAAGAAAGAAGTTTTTCCCACTTGTCATCAGAACGTGTCAGTATGATTGACAGCAAACAAAAGAATGTAGGTCCATTGTTCATTGAAGAAAAAACATCACCACACAGTCCTAGAGACATGTCATTATTACACACAAGAAAGGAACATGACCTGGGTCAGGGGACAAGTTGTCAAACCACTTTATATTTAGTGACTCTATTTGTTTTTATAACTTTTTATTAGAACATGCTTGAGGAAAAGATGTCTGCTGTAACAGCAGATCTGCAGCTGACCCTTAGTGACCAGCAACTCTATCCACACAGACCTGTTGGCAGAGGTTACTCACAACAGGTGAATGATAGTGAGGCTGAGTTGGTATGAAACATAAAAAAACGATGTCCTTGGGAGAGAAGACACATGGGAAACTGTTTAGTTTTCTTTATGATAACTTTATAGTTGGGTCAATGGTTCATGACACCCTGTCTCTGATATGTAGGGTTTTTCCATTGTGTCTCCAACCACCCCCCACCCCCCAGCAAAATGCTTTAAACTCTCATCACTTGTCCGCTGGTGGATGAGTCCGCAGTCTAATTGCTGTACAATGTACGTGAATGTTTATCCCATGTGAATTGGTAGCCCAGCCTTTCCAGCTAACTTTTCATCTTTGCCCCAACTTTGCTTGCCCAGATAGACTCCGTTCTGGCCCAATGAGTGCATTTATAAACACATCAGGTTTGTAATTTTCCGGTTCATAGTGGCATACAACCCTGGCAGCACCCTACATCAGGAAGTGTCATCAGCAGGTTGGACCCCAGCCTCCTCCTGTTACATTTATCTCCTGGCCTCTTGTACCCAGATGCCTGGGCTGCAGATGGATAGGACAAGAACCGGCACACACAAAGCTCAGACCTTGTGATCCATGGACACATTTCCTCCTTTTCTTGTCCTAAAGCCTTTCCATGTGTGGTTCAACGATGAAAGTAAAGAAGGTGATGCAATGAATAACTTCCGTTCGGATTTATGGAGGGTTATTTACTGTCTACTATTTTTGTAGCAAACTTCTTTTCAGTCTTTTGTGCAGGCTTTTCAAAATAATGGAAACTAGCATCATAAGGACAGATTTTGACAAGGTTACCTCAGTATAATTTCTTTCAACTCACAAGACTTACCCTTCATCACTCTGTATACGTACCAGAACAAAGTATTAAGCTGGTACGGCCTAACGTTGATTTGTGTTTCTTTAGCAGATAAGTAAAAATCCCTGTAAAGTCAAGAATTTAGAGTTGACATGTCTACCAGTCGAATCACATTCCAAAAGGCTTGAAATAGTCATACCAGCATCATAGCAGATTTTGCAGCATATTTTTTAATCACAAACCTGATCCCAAATGTTTGCAGAAGGATTGTGGGATTGTCACTAGACTAGCAGGCACCAGGCCTGTCAGCCCAAAATAATGTCAAACAGTGAAAACTTCAAAGCCAGGTAAATTTTTACCATTCCTTAGACAAATCCAAAATGTACAGAAATTCATATCAAGGATTCCACAGTTGTGAATGTGTGGAGTATCATTTAAAGGACTCTCATGAAGTATAAGTCTGTGCTGTAGCCCCACACAAATGTACTGGGATTGCCAGATATGGATCTATTCTGCTACTGTATGTGAGGAGTGGGTGGATGGGACTTCATTGGTTCTACTGCAGACTCATTGGTGAAATGGTTATCTTAGATTCAAACTGGTGCATAGGTTATCCTATGGGAAACCTTCAATCTTGGCACAGTATCTGTAGCAGGAAATTGGCTTGGATTATCTCATTTAAACAAATTAGTCACTTAATTATGTTATTGCAAGATATTTCCTATAAGAAGTTGGCACGGAAAAAATGTGGGTCTGAGCCAACCATTTTGGATAGAAAGCACCCCTCATCTGTCAGAGGAAGGAGTCAGTTTGCCTTACATGTAACTGCTGGAAGAAGGATTTACACTCAATGTTGTCTGTGTCATTTTTATATTCTGTGTAGGTTGCAATATAAACTTACTGCAATGTATTAGCTAGAATGCACCAAGTCAGTCATTTAGAATTGACATGCTTTGTTTAATCAATATTCAAATATGAAAAATTATAATGGTTATGATAGCTCTACCTCATCTTTAGAATAACATACAAGATATATTATTATGTAATTGTTATGGTTCATACTCACAAACAGGCTTGTAGCCACTCCTTTCCTACTGCCTTTGAACTTTGCACATGAGGAAGTGCAGCTTCTGAGCATGTCATGTACATGTACACAACAGACAGCAGACAGACTTTGATAGACAGCTGAGGAACTAAGTATCTCCTTGTCAGAATGTAGAGGTCAGGGGTGAAGGTAGAGTGCATGTGTCAAGACATCTCACCAACCTCCCAAAGATAAATCAGTCTAACTGGTGCATCTATGGATGGACATCCCAGGCTCTGTCCAACAGAGTTGTAAATGAATGTGATTTACCATCAATCTAGTAAAGTATATTTACAAGACAAATGCACGTGCATGACTACCAGTACATGTATGTGTGGAGCAGCTGGATTTTTGCCACATTTTGATAATGTATGAGAAACTTTTGCTAAGTGACACTGACAAAACATAATATGCCTTTAGAATGTCCATTAGTTTTATAAGACTATTGCATAAGTCAGTGCTTTCCACCACAGAGAGAGCTTGTACGTTGCCTGGAGTCTGGCCTGGTGTCCAAGTGTGCGCAGCAGTGTGTGTGTGCCCTGACTGTGTGCAGCCTGGAGATGAGAGACGTCATGATGAGGATGCTGCCATCTGTGCTCCTGCGCCTGTCTCAGATCTCAGCCACAGTAGCCATGGCCATCCCTGTACTGGAGTTCCTCTCAGGTAATGTGTTACAGGTGTACAATGTCATGATATTCTGTTCCTTTCAACCTCAACATGTCACATACTTTGTAGCACAAAATTTGCTTCCAGATATGGTGCAGAAATAGTTTATCGGTATCTCTCCTTGGTGCTGATATAACATTTAAGGCGCCATTTTTGTTTTAGACATTATGGAGTTCTCTTGAAGTTTTTGTGGAAAAGAAAAACATTTTTTCTGTGCCTTTTCAGGTCTGATTCGGCTGCCCCACCTGTATGCCAACTTTGTAGAGGAGCAGTACATGAGCATCTTTGCCATTGCCCTGCCCTATACAAACCCATTCAAGTAAGACTGCTATGTAATGTACATTGTGTAACATCTTACTTGGAAGGAGACATTGTGATGTCTATCTATATAGACAAGAATAATGATGACTGTAAGAAAGAGTCTATCGAAGAAAACCTGACTTCATGTAGATAGAACTTGTCCTTTGTTGCTAAAAAACAGACTCCCCACTAACTGTTGTTTCTCCAGGTTTTCCCAGTACATTGTTGCCATGGCACACCATGTGATCGCCATGTGGTTCATCCGCTGCAGACTGCCCTTCCGCCGCAGCTTTGTGCAGTACATCACCAAGGTGGGCAACAGGAACTCAAGTCTACTGAGGGCTCTTCTCTTCACATTCTTAGAATTTGAATAGGACATTAAGCAGTATTAATAGTACATGTGTCAGATTATATGAATTTGTCACTGTAGTATATAAAGTAGAGTGGATGTACCAGTATTCCTCAAGGTAACAGGCATCTTTCACACTGCAGTCATCCTTCAGTAGAACATCTAAAGCTGCATACATGTACATGTACAAATAGTTCCCAATTGGAGCTTTTATTCACCTTGTCACTTTGTCAGTATAATTTATCAGAATGTGAAGGCTTTGTGCTACCTTCTCAATGCTGCAGGGTCTGAAGTCTAACGTGCCAATAGAAGACCGGAGTGCGTCCTCCCCCTCCTCCCATCACTCCCCTGTGTCCAGCACACAGGAACAGTTCAGGACCAGGAGCGCCAGCTTCACCGAGAGGCCCAGAAGGTCAGACTCTACAGATTTGTTTCTCAGCTCCAGTCAGAGAAAAATACATTGGTATAATGACATCTGTTACAGGATAGTAACAGTTACAGTATAGACAAGGACAGTTTCTGCCATAACCAGTGGTCATTTCAACAACAAAAGTTTTTGAAATATGGGTTGGACAAGTTGTGGTAGAAGTGTTGTATTTTCCTCTATAATATTATTTGTTTTCCTTTTACTCTTATCGCTGGCATCCATAAAGTTGTGTGGTTTAATAAACCCTGATCTTAAGTTAGAGATATAGGCTGTCATTGGCTGTAGAACAGTAGTTTCCTTAATTATTTGTAGTCTAAAGAGATACATGTATTGTTTGTATGGAAAGGACATTCTTTTTTTGTAACAGCATTCATCAATACTAAGGTTGCAGGTGCATTCATCAGGAAATGTCATGTGTAATCATTGCTGATTATGATGCTGCTGCTTCTGTGTGTGAATTCCACAGTGGTAAGATCACATACCAAACCCCACATGTATATAGGCCCTACCCTTAGCTAAAAACCTCTATCAAT
>NW_017802491.1:2807605-2871769 GCF_001625305.1 Branchiostoma belcheri
ACAGGAACAGTTCAGGACCAGGAGCGCCAGCTTCACCGAGAGGCCCAGAAGGTCAGACTCTACAGATTTGTTTCTCAGCTCCAGTCAAAGAAAAATACATTTTGGTATAATGACATCTGTTACAGAAAGCCAACATTTAATACACAGTATAGGCAAGGCAAGTTTCTGTCATAACCAGTGGTCATTTCAACAACAAAAGTTTTTGAAATATGGATTGGACAAGTTGTGGTAGAAGTGTTGTCTTTTCCTATATATTTATTTGTTTTCCTTTTAAGAACTCTTCTTGCTGGCATTCATAAAGTTGCGTGGTTTACTAAAACCTGATAAGAGATGTAGGCTGTAGAACTGCAGTTTCCCTAATTATTTGTAGTCTAAAGCAATATTGTTTGTATGGAAAGGACATTCTTTTTCTGCAACAGCATTCATCAATACTGAGGTTGTAGTAGAACAGGTGCATTCATCAGGGAATCATGTGTAATCATTGCTCTTATGATGCTGCTGCTTCTGTGTGTGAATTCCACAGCAGTAAGATCACATACATGTACCAGACCAGCTTATATAGGCCCTACTCTTAGCTAAAAATCCTCCCATTGTTTAAAATTTAATGAAACTTTATTTTGAAGACAAGCAAACTTCAATGTAGTCTGTTATTCTTGCTTTGATTTATTTTGCCAACTATATGGTATTCCAGCTGAAACTGCACCCTTGCCCCAATAATTTGTGATTATCTGATTCTGATCAGTCGACTTCTCAGTGATCTTCTTCCTGTGGTGTACTACACACTTTGGTAGTCATTGTTTGTCTGTAATCATTGACACAATGCTTACATGGGCCACATGTATCTTCATTGAAGAAAAAAAGTTTGATTCCATTGACCACTCAAAATTTTAATTTGCAATCTAGCCAATCAATGGGCCCATGTCATCAGTGATGTCACAGTGCACTGCCAGGAAACATGGCTTGCTGTTGTACAGATTTCACTGCCTTTTGCCTTCTCGCCTTTCTGCCATAGCTTCAGGCCCAGCCCAAAGTCCAAATTTGAGCTTTTACAGTTGGAACGGAGTTTCACCTGGTAAAACGTCACGGTTTCATTTCCATCCTTTATTTTTTTTCTTTATTTACACAATTCTAAACAGCATGCTGTAAGTATCCGTGCAGTAAGAAAAACTCCTCACATAACCTACATGTTGTAAACACAACACATAACTCATTAATAGCATATTCAATTACAACATGGACAGCATGTTGCATGGATTGTTGTGAAACTTTTTTTCAAATTTAATTTCATTTGAATCTGAATTAATTTGAATGAATCTGAGTGATCACTGTTTATTGCACCACCATTAGCAAACATGTCACAAAGTATGTTACAGTGTCATTACTGAAATTAGGATCTAATCAAAATAACAATGTCTGTGTATGTGTGATTTTAATGTCTCTTTCCTCAAACATTTATGACCCCAATGTTCCTTGTCCAAATCCAGCTTCACAACCCATTTTTTGTGTCTTGGTTCTTGTTTGAAAGTTGATGTTAGCCAAAACACCATGTACTATTTAGCAGTACATGCACACATTGTTCCCAAACAACAGTATTACAGTCATGTAGGTACCGGTATCAACCTACTGGTACTAGTCACCACCATCTTAAACCTTCTTTTGACTAAGTAACATAACTCAACCTTCATTCCCCAGTATTGTATGCACTCATCAGTTGTAGGAATAATACTGTAACAGTAACTGCATGCTCCACAGAAGTGCTGCACTGCTTATGTATGTCACAGTGTGTTTGTGATGTGTTTCAGCCATGCTGTTGTAGAGAACATGTACATGTATAGAACCTTCACTTTTCAGTCAGAGAACAAAGCAAACCCAGGACATAATCTGCTGCATTGCTGTGCAGAACATGCCACAAATTTTAACCGTATAGATATAGTAAACATTGTGTTAAACATTGCTTGCAAATTGCATCATAGCAGAAATCCCCTCATAACATATCCATTCTGACATACTATTGTTTAGTCATACTCATAATAAGATGTGCAATTTTTTTATGTTATACTGCCAGATCTGACCAAGTCTGTGGCATGACAAATCTTCTTTTTCACAATGTTGCTTTGAATATCACATTGATAAGTGAACCCAGCAATTGAGAAGTATTTCCTAATGTGAAATGTCTACAACATCATATATCTATATAATTTGAATGATGGGGTCTTGGTTTCGTAGTATGTATGTAGTATGGGTTGTGAGATACTGACTGATTTATTTAAAGAACTGAATGACTGAATGGGAGGCATTGAAATTACATTTCCTGTTCTGCATCAAACTTGGTCACCTCTGGTGTAAATACTACCTACTGTACCTTACAAAGCTCCCTTGCTGTTTCTAGGCGTGAGACACGACAGTCAGGAACAGACCATGGCTCAGCTGTGGACGAGAGACAGGAAACCTTACTGAAGGTCCACACTGAACTACTGGAGACTTGTCTGGACATGATGGCCAGATATACCTTCTCTACCTGCTCCACTATACCAAAAAGGTGGGGAAAGTCTCTCTCCTTTGTGGTAGAAAAGTCGAAAATCAGATTATATCACTGTACAAGCTTTAACATGTTACATTTTGTATACCAAGTTAGTGCTATATAACCTCTGGCTACTTTTGATTTGAAGGTCTCCTGTTGCTGAATTCTTATTGGCTGGTGGACAGACCATGACTTGGTTGCTAGGCAACCAGCTCATCACCGTGACGACCAGTGGAGGAGGGCTGAGGATGAGGAAGAACGGAGTTTGTGAGAAGTGTGCTTCCCTTCTCAACCTGGAGGAGGACAAGCAGGAGGCTAAAAGTAACTAATCATCCTTCTATGATTAGTCTGCAAATTGTATTACTACCTTCTGCTTTCATGTTGAAGAAATAGATTAAAAAGTTATTGTATGTCCTTGTCAAACACAATGTAGCATAATGCAGCTGTAAGCATATGTTTGCACATGTGCTTTGTTTTTCACAAGAAAGAGAAGTTGTGGTAATCCTTCTACCACAATGTAGTTGTACGAGTAGTACCGGTAGTATCCAGTCTTTGATTATACTGCTGCGGGGGTCCCTGACACGGGGTGGACAGCAGTCAGCCAATCTTCACACCACACCTCCCAGTGACTGTCCAGTGGGTCCACACCGGCAAGGCCGCACTGTCAAATGTCTTCCTGACACAATCCACAATGTCTGTTCTGTATTCAGGTCTTGTGACGACTGAAGAGTATGTGGAAGCAGAGTTCCGTGAGAGGTCAGACTCGGCGTCCAAGGGAACCCAGGAGGCTCCTGGGAAGCTGGAGACACTGACAACGTCACCGTCTATACCTCCAGCTGATAGCAAAAGGTCAGCACAGATTCTCTCAAGTAATGGGAGTCATTGAAATTCCATTTCATGTGGCCTCAAGAGTACTCCCTCAAACTCACCAGTCTTACAACATTGGGAAATGGATTCCATCGAGACTATCAAAGCAGCTCTTCAGTTGTTCTTGGCCACCTTTTCATGTTTGCTTTGGCAATAATGTACTGTCTTACTGTCCTTTGTATATGTAACAATGTACAAGGAGATAAGATAGCCTTAGATAATGAACAGTGATTTACTCCCTTTAGACTTGGAAACTAAATGTCTGACCACAGTTATTAGAGTTATTAGACCATATTTTCATGCTATTGATGTCCTCAGGGAGAGGAAACGATCCAAGTCGGGCGGGAAGTACCTGAGCTCGGCGCCCACCCCTGTGTCTCTGCTGAAGGAGGAGTTCCAGCTCTTCAGCCAGGGTCTGACGGAGAAGACACAGATGGACGTCGGGGAGAAGGCCACCATCCAGGAGGACAGGAGCGGGGAGGAGAGAGAGGAGGTGGAGGAGGAGGAGGAGAGAGAGGAGGAGACCAGGGTGGAGACACCTGAGGAGACACGAGGTGTGATGGCAGGACAGGTGGGCAGGAGAGCAGAGATGTTCCCAGATGTACCCAAGGACCAGAGTTCTCCAGGTACTGGATATTTGGGGTGAATTATCAACACTGCTAAATAAGAAATCTGGGTTCCCAAGAGGAGATCACATTATAGCCTGTTAAACAAGAGTTCCACGATCTCATACCTTCGCCAAATGATGTTAACCCGTCCGGGTGACGAATTATACAATTTTAATCATTGATTTTGTAAATAAGAGCCTCATTCGCATGGATTATATCAGTTGATCATATTCTCCATCCAATGACGGCCTTATCATAACAAAAAGGCTATTATAGCACTTCCTCATAAATTATGCAAATGAGGTCATGATTTGTATAAATTATGTTTATTGATGTTCACCTTCACTTAACTTCCAAATGTGGCAAGTATGAAATTCGGGGTGCAGCAGTTACAACTATGGAATTATAAGAATTTGCCATTAATTATGCAAATTAGGTCCTCATTTACATAATCTATATCCTCAGATGTTTTTCTCGTTCTCAAGTAGATGTCACAAGTGTTTCATAGTTCTATTATTGAACAAAGCAGATTTATAGAATTTCCTCATTAATTATGCAAATTAAGTCCTGATTTGCATAATTGCCATCTGATTATGTCAAGCACCACTTCAACTACCTACATACCAAAAATCACGACAATACGTCAACCGGTTCTTGAGTTATCGTCCTTCGAATTTTTTTCAACAAATGCTCCTGCAGTTCCAGAACAAGGCGCTAGGGGACCCAAACTCATGTCACTTCTTCTCTATCCCAAGAGCTATCTGCCATCCAAAATTCGTGACCCTTGCATGTCCAAATCACGAGATATCAAACCGGAAGTTCTGCTGCAGTACCTAGGAAAGCCGCCAGGGGGCCCAAAATCTAATCATTTCTAGGTCTCATGAAGACCTACCCACCTACCAAGTTTCATTCCAATCCATCTACTGCTTCTTGAGTTATCTTGCTAAACCACACACACACACACAAACACACACACACACAGACAAACGCTACTGAAAACATAACCTTCTTGGCGAAGGTAAAAAAGCTGACTCTATGTACATGGTACATATAGTGGGCTACTTGTGAATAATGTGCCTTCTTTTCCTGATGTCTGACATCTTTTGAAGATATATTATTTTGACACCACTGTTCCCCTTTGTAGCTATGAATTCCAAGACGAAGAGTTCTCCCACCAAGCTGGTAAGCCGGTACGAGTGTAACTGCTGGTGTCAGGGCTGGGCGGAGATCCTGATCCGCCGCCCCACGGGGAACACGTCCTGGATGATGCGGATCCAGAACGCGCGGCTGGTGCAGCCCGACCAGGACTTCCCGCTGGCAGACATCGCCACGCTGCTGCTCGGGCAGAAGGAAGAAGGTCAGCAGTCCTTCCCAACAGCTCCCTCTGTTGATTTTCATCATATCTGCAGCTGTAGTACACTTTCGAGCAGATATGCCACAGAAAATCAATTAGAAAAAGAGAAACATTTGTAAACAACAGCCTCTGAAAAGTACATGTTGTCTTTTCTGGAGAAACTTCCTGAAGGTTATAATATGCTTGAAAATTCTAGCATAGCATAGCAATCATTCTAGCATAGCATCATATCATGCACCATCTAGTGTTAAAGACTCATATAAGCTGCAAAAGTTGGTAGTTTGATACTGGGTAGCTGTACATATCTTGCTGTCTAGTACTGTTTTATCTTACATGTACATGCACATGTCCTGCAGAGAATACTGCTGCCAGCCGTTACCAGAGGTCAGATTCTGCCCCTCCCTCCATGGGAGTCAAACAGGATAGAGCCAGCAAACCAGTACACGAGACAGGTGAGTGAGGAAAATAGTCACATCACTCACATGTGCATTATTTTAACTGATTTTAACTGATGGAAAAATTCTCTACACTTGGGTGTCCAAAAGGTCGTAACCAGGTTGTCTGTCCTTCAGTTTCAGAAGTTGTATATGTGGATGCAGGTGAAGATGATGGAGATAATGGGGATGGAGAAGACAGAGGCTTATTTCACATTGGTAAGTACTACTAGGCATTAAAACATGTGATCTTTTGAAAGAGACTGGCTTTCATGTAACAACATTATATCTCTGACCAGTTTAGGTGTGTTCTCATTTAAGCTTCCTTTGTATCCACTCACCAGGTTCACTGGAAGATATCAACAAGACAGAACCTACAGGCTTTCAAAAGGTCAGTAGAAAGTTAACTAAATGTTTGCAGCTTCTGATTTTGTGTGTTTGCCTGGCTTGGTCAGACATTGATGGTGTTTTGATTCCCTCTAGCCTATCCTTGGAACTTCCCCAGTGGACACCGAGGAGGTGGTTGAGGTAAGGAGACTTTCTCCTTTTCTGTAACCATTTTTGATTTTTTCAGAGATATTTGATATGCTTCCGACAATACATGTAGAAGCTTACAATCTTAGTCTACTACTATGAATGTCATCATTCTTCCATACAAAAGGACTGTGGATAATTGAGAGTAGGTGTTTGCTTTGTTCTTTGTTAGTCTAAGAATGACTTAACTAGGTAACTGCAACATGATGATGATGACATTGCTTGACTATCATTTGCCATCCATCCTTCCTTCTAGCCATCAAAACGTGAGGATGAGTCAGAAAATCAGGAAGACGTGGTTGTTAGTAAGAGCCCCTTGTCTCCGATCCGCAAGACCAACTCATCTCCACAGCTGACTGGAGAGTGGGCGGTCTATCAGGATAAGGAGGAAGAGCAGATGGAGGAACTAGACAATGTCTTTGAGTCACAAGACAACGATGATGAGAGAAAACGACAAAATGTGTTGAGCGTACCAGACAAGGACAGTTACTCTCAGAGTGTGAAGCATGTTCCTCAACCTGCTGTGGAGCCAACACAATCAGAAGAAAGGCAGGGTAGACCAGTGCAGAGGAAAGTTGCAGTTACAGAAAGACAAGTGAAAGTTGGAGACAGGAAAGAATCAACAGAAAAGCAGGGTAAACCAGTGGAGAGAAAGGAGTCAACAGAAAGGCAGGGAAAAGTCGTAGAAAGGAAAGAATCAACGGAAACGCCAGGGAAAGGTTTAGAGAGGAAAGAGTCAACAGAAAAACATGTTAGACCTGTAGAGAGAAAGGACTCTAAGGAGAAACAAAGGTCAGCAGAACGGAAGGATTCTAAGGGTCGTCAGACAGGAGGATTGGCTGGCAGCCGTATCATGGAGGATGTGAAGGAGACTGACCCTCCTCCCAGCATGGGCACTCCCCAGTCCTCCCCACCCATGATGAGAAGACCGAGGGCACAGACTGTGTCAGTTATGACACCTGGAGGTAGGTGCTTCTGCCCATGTTGATCCCATCAAGTTAATGTTACAGCTGCAGTAATGTTACATTTCCTACATTCAACATCATCATCAGGATTTTGTTCTGTTTAATGCAATGTTTGTTTCAAAGGAGATTGATGATAATTGTGTTGATATCTGTCAAATGTTTCAGTTAACAGAAGGGAAGAGTTCTTGGAGAGAAAGCGGAGGATGCAACCACCTGTTAAGGAAGGCACAGGGTCTGGTGTTAGTCCAAGGTGAGCAGGAACCCACTTCTTATCCAAGGAGATTGATGAAGATAGCTTTTACCAGTGATTGCAGATTAATTTGTTTCCTCCATACATGTAGGATTGGTAATATGGTACCTTAAGACGACTGATTTCCTTGAATAGCAAGACAAATCACTGCTTTCTGATCTCTGTAGGTACATTGTTAGTTGCTGATTGTTGTTCCACCTTGTTGTTTAACCACTTTTGCTGTCCTGTTTCCCAGCTTTGTGTTCCTGCAGCTGTTCCATTCAGCTGCTTTTGGAAGTGTGAATGAGAAACCCATCCTGCTACCGAAGTCTGAGGTAAGGAAGGTGTTTGGGGATGGTCAGAACAAACTAGTGAACAGCAACAGGCTTCCAGTTTACAAATAATGCAGCCTGCTTAATATCGTACTTAAAGTCAATTCTATGGTATGTCTAGTATATTTGTGATGAATCATTGGATGATCTTTGAGTTCTAAGGCTAAGAGTGCCATCACTTGTACATTGTATAGAGTTTCCACACATTGTATTCTTATTGTCTTTTGCAGGTGGTTGGGCGAGCTGTGAAGAACTTGGACAGAATCCCTCCCTATGAGACCCACAAATGCGGGGTTCTGTATGTGGGACCAGGACAGGTCAGAGTCTCTGCTGTTCACACTGTTTTTAAGTATGGAATCAGGCACTGCATGTGGTTCTGACTAGGCTTTTAAACCTGTCTTAAAGTTTCTTTTATTGTTTCATGGGTAAGTGATGGATTCATGTGTCAAATATTACTGTACTACAGTGTCTATTTCAAACAGACAGAATAAGAAAAGTGATAGATGAATATTATATTTCTAACGTACTATTTGTTACTGATCTCAGACCACAGACGAGAAGGCCATCCTGTCCAATGAGTTTGGTTCTCTGCGGTACGTGGAGTTCCTGAGTGGGCTGGGACATCTCATCCACCTGAAGGACTGTAACCCAGACGAGATCTTCCTGGGGGGTCTGGACTGTAACGGCAACGACGGCAACTTCACCTACAGCTGGCAGGATGACGCCATGCAAAGTGAGTCACTGGTCTGTTGGTCATGTTTGTCTGTTACATACGTTTTATTTTGCTCAGTTTTATACCAAGGTACATGTACTCAACAGGGTCAAATACTGTCATAGTCAACATGTTTTCTGGGTGTGTTAATATCTCACTGAAGTCTCTTAAAGTTTGTATTTTGTATTTCCTCTACAGTGATCTTCCATGTCGCTACTCTGATGCCCTACCGGGAGACAGACAGAAACTGTCAGAGTAAAAAGCTTCACATTGGCAACGACTTTGTCACCATCGTGTACAATGACAACACAGAGGACTACAAGCCAGATACTATCAAGGTTTTCCCATTCACCGCCCATTGTTTAACTAGTAACCATAATTATATCATGTGTAGCAACAGAAATGTAGGTAAATTTGACTGACACAAATATGTTTTGAATAGATGTCCTTGACATCTTTGCTGCAAGTATAAGTTAGAATATTGACAAGTAGATCTTATTGTTTGCAGACCAGCAAAAACTTGAATGATGTTATCTGTAAACCAAAAGTAATCATTCTTCAAATTCCATCCCAGGGCCAGTTCAACTTTGTGAACATTGTGATCATGCCTCTGGACAACAGCAGCAACCTTGTCACCATTAAGGCCAAGAAAGGTGGGCATGTCCATGTGCAGTCATAGCTGTGTTACTCCAATAACACAAGCATTAGTAATAAGATGAAAGGACTTATTGGTGCACCAACTGTAGGTTATTGACTGGACAAGTGAAAAATTTGTTTGCATGGTCAACACAATAAAACTGGGGGAAGCAAACTGGTTTATAAGTATGACAAAACAGTATTCTGTAGAGCATGAAGTGAGTAAATGAGACCATATCCTGTTGATACAAAGCCATTGAACAAAGTAACCTGTAGAATATTTTAGCAAACATTTCAAATCTGTTTTAATTTCCAAAAGTTCTCTGGCATTGGCCAGGACCTATCATTATATGAGTCTTATGCTATTATGTAGAAGTGACTTTTTTTTTGTCTGTCCCTATTACAGAGGTGGAGAGCATGGTTGGTGACACCAGCTCCAAAATCATCTCAGATGACAACCTGGCTCTTACAGTACGACAGATGGCACTGCATGCTAATGTGAGTACAATGTATATCAGTCTATCTATATTTGATGCTAGGCCTGTGTGTCAGATTTTTCTTTGTCAGACACTTAAGAATAATATAACTTACATCTTCCACCACCAGAATGAGACATTGAAAAAAGGACATTCCTTTAAATCAAATCCAGGGCATTATTTTGATTACTTACACATGTTTTTTGCCCTGCAACATCAAGGTGGTGCATCATTTCAGAGTAAATCTTAAAATACGTTTTGAAAATAATCTTTATGATATTTTCCAACATGCTTGATACTGGTAACACCTGTCGTCTCTTACATCTTCCAGTTGGCCTCGATGATCCACCGCAGTAAGAACTCCCCAGAAGGAGTGTACGCCTCCAAGTGGCTGGAGCGCCTGCGTCAGATCAAGCGTATCCGGACAAAGGTGACCCAGGAGCTGGAGGTCCAGTCCCCGCCGTCCAGAACAACTTCTCCCTCCAGCCCCCGCAGCCTGCTCTCAGACTTCACAGGATTTGTGTGAAGAACTGGACTGAGTAACAAGCTGATAGCCTTTGCACAAGTCAATTTGTTGCATATCTGTGGTCAGTGTATGATAATATTGTACATGTACTGTAATTGCTGCTGGTTATCTTTGAGAGGCAATGATCGTATCGGTTTGATGTGTGCTTGGCAACAGCAGCTGGAAATGATGATCGTGAACCTCCTGTTACATCTTGCAATGCTTCTCAAAAATGATTTTGTGTCAGATGTGGCAAGATGAATTAATGTAAATGTACATAAGAACGGGTACAGAATTTTTGGCTTACCTTAAATGTATATTCATTGTGCAAAATGTCAACCTCTATAAATGATAAATGCATAAAAATTATTGATTAAAAAGCATATCTTATGTAAGTTACAAGCTTGACTTTTCCCCGAAAAGGAATAAGCCTTAACATAAAACTCATTTTAAATGGGCCAAAATTGTTACATCCAGACATAGAAGAATGTTATAATAGTGTAGCAAGTTAGTAAGCATATGAGTAATAAATAATTCATTCTATATAAAATAAAATTCAAACAGAGAGAAATCCTGCTTCTATATCTTTCATGTTCCCTAAGTCAAATTCTTCCCTCTGAAACCTGCCCATTTTTATAGCCATTAATTGCCACACATACATACATACATGTAGGAAATCTAACAGTTTGAGGCACCTGGTTTTGAAATTGCCATGAATCAAAAAATATCATTGAAGTAACAGGACCTGCTTAGTCAACAGCTTAGCCAATGGGAAAGGATGGAGGAGGCAGATGCTGGAAGCAAACATGGCGCCGCCCCGACCCTCAAGGTACTAGTACTAGGTGAAGCAAACTTTATGTTGCAGTACCTCATTTACCTGCTAGAGGCTGCTTTTGATCCAGGTACCTTCAAGTGACTTCAAGCATGCCCTTACATTTTAATAGCAGACCGTTCGTTTCTTACACTAGTTACTTTATTATGGTTTTATGAAGAAGATGATGAAGCCATCTGATGTTATACTGTAACAATGGTCTAACGCATTAAACCTTTCTAAGAAATGCCATGTTGTACAGACACTGCAGACAAATCAAGCAACAGGGATGGAAGCCCTTACATAGACTTGTAATCTGTCCAGTCATCATGCTGCCTTTCTCTAGCTTTATAGTTCAACCAAGGAGGGTATAGGGCATATAAGTTACCTTGGTTCAACATGATAGAAACATACAGGGAGACAGTACTGTTCAAAATGACACTTTTATTTCTCATCAATCTGTCAAACAAAGCACAGCTTCACATGACATTCGTCAGAAGGAGAAGGAGAAGGGAGAACTGTGGTTCAACTGAAGGCTCTCTTATTGCAGCGAGTGCAAGGTGAGAGTGAAGAGCTGGACCACAGATCACCACAGGAATACTTCAAGGAAATACATAAAACATCAATACCACACAAAACACTGAACATAGTACACAGCACATACATCTAGACATTTGACAATTTTTATATTAATCAATAACTTCATTACTTTGGCACTATTTCTTCATATTCTGACAGCAAGACATCAATCATCTACCTGCCTCGTCCAACAATTTCCACTAGGTAACATAGTTTTGTCTAATTCATTTACAGCACAATTGTCAAGTTTTAAATTATTGAGTAGGATTACATTTCCACTATACAAAACAAGTTAGATTAGATAATATATCTTTATATACACACACAAGCAATTCAGTTCTCGCACAGTACATTTTGCTAGGGAATCAAGACTTCAGTTTTCCACACAAATTCATGGGATATTTTACATCTTAAAGATGATTTAATCAATCTGATATCAAACAACAGTAAAAAAAACACATTCAACTGGATTTTCCATGAAGTATGGCAGCTTTTGGAATGTTTTGGAAGCCTCTACAGGATTAAAATCACACTCTCTGATGATGTAAAAACAAGTAAAAGCTGCTGAGCAATTATATACAAAAAGCTCCTGGAATAGAAAAATAGAAACTCTGGAAACAGCATACCATATATACAGCAGACATTTATCAAACCCTTTATACAGCTCTATTCACCAAGCAGGTTTCTTTGGGGTGGGTCTCTGTGGGCCACTTCCTCGTGACCCCTGTCTCCTAGAGCTCCCGTAATCAGAGCTCCAAGAGTGCTCCTTCTTTCTAGCTGGGGAGTTTTGGGTTGACCGTGGGTGACTTTGTTCCCACGAGTCTTCCCTCCTTCTATCTCCCCATGGATCGCTGGCTCCTTTACGAGTCCAACTAGACGATCCCCAGGCATTGTCTTTGTACTTATCTGCCCATGACACTTCTTTGTTCTGCCTCCATGAGGAAGACTGGTCTCTCCTGCTTGGAGGACCACTTGTACTGGATCCTTTAGTCCAGGAATTCTCTCTTTGTGTAGGTAACGCTTTTTCCTGTCCGGGAATACCTTGTGTCCAAGAGCTGCTAGCTTTCAACACTCTGTTAGAAGGTCTACCTGACTTATTAGCCGGTGCACTCTGGGCATCCTTTCTACTAATATTGATATTTTTCTTCTGTTGTGTCTCGTTAGTGATACTTGTCCTCTGATGACCCTTTTGTACCGGTGGATCCTCCTCAAAGGTGGAGTCATCATCCACGTAGTGGCGTAACCGATCGAATGTGGATAACACGGCGTCTACAGTCGGTGTGAGTCTGTCCAGGAGGTACTCCAGGTGGTTTGGGTCCATCTGACCCACCTCGGGGAGATGCCCCAGGCCGACAGAGCCACTGGACTCCAGGCTGATGGGACTGTTTGGTGTGGACACGTGGGAGAGGCCTCCTGTGGTTATAGTTGACCGAGATGAGCGAGTAGACAGTCGGTCCATGCCCAGGAACTTCACATTGTGGCGCCACTGGAAAGAAAAGTAAAACATTGTAAACTTACTGCAAAGTCTGAGGAAGAAATGTCCAGTATTGCCTAAGGATCAAAGACAGTAACATTGAGATTGAGATGTTGTGTATGATTAAACAATCTGATGGTTCAAACAGTACAATTGTAGTACTAACCGCCTTAGGCTTGGCTAGGCCAGTCCACATCTTGAATCTCTTGATCATGAACTCCACCATCTCATAGTCCTGCCGCTCCACAGCCGGGCGGTGCATCTCCTTCCGTACTGCCGTGAACCCGTGGATCAGGACGGCCCCAAACAGCCTTCCCAGGATACAGAACACCACCAGGATGTAGGAGGTGAAGAACAGGAAGGCCAGGACTGGGTGGGCCTCTCTGCAGGGGTCAAGGTCAACCTGGCCGCGGAACATGGCCACCATGGCGGTGATGGACATCCACATGGTGGTGAAGTAAGGACTGTGGTTGGAAAACAGCTGTGGAAAGGTGGGAGAACAATATTATTCTGACAACCTGTTAGAAATTTGGCACAGACTCCTTTTAACAGATAGCAATAACCATCCATCATTTCCTGAAGAATTTATGAAGAAGTTAGAAATGCATTAACTAAAATCTAATGACTGTTCATCAGATTGGGACAAAAGTTCAACAGGCTCCACGGACAGGTGGTTACTGGTACTCACCAGGTAGCCGAGCTGTGCATAGATGAGGATGAGGATGAGGAAGATCAGGAAGCAGCCAGCCAGTTCCCAGGCAACCAGCCTCAGGGCCTTGCCAAATATGGACCACTGCCGTCTGAACCGCATTTGTCTTGCCACCTATGGATGGGAAAAAATCATATTCACTGTATTCAGAATCTTGCCTGTATTAGCAGTGAGGAGCAAATCTGACCATTGATAGAATTGCTTTCATGCAGAAGCTCCTAAGAAAGGACCTAGTGGTAGTGTACATATTTAAGAAAAAGTATAGAGAGACACTTGTCCATTGCTTCATGACAACTAGAGTTTCTATTGTCAAAGCTAGAAAGTCTGAGGCACCTTTATCATGAGAAGGAAGATGACCAGGCCATTGAGGTAGGCTGTGACTTGACCGAGGTAGGCAGAGTGGAAGAAGCTGATGAACTTGGCCTTGTCAGCCAGGTGCTCCCTCCAGAGCCCTGTGGTGTACAGCAGCCGGTGGATGTAGACTGCCAGCGAGGAGGTGCTGATGATGATGATGGTCCACTCGTAGTACGTCTGGAAGCGTTTCATGTAGGGCTTGAAGCCGTGTCTCTTCAGCTGGCACAACTCCACCACGATGTAGTACAACAGGAACAGAGCAAACAAGCCCTGCAGACAGGACACAGTAATGTACATGTAAGTTTCTATATGTTCACAACATATTGCTCTAAACCTTTATATACAGTGTAGTGCTTACAAATAATACTGTGTGTACTACATTTCTAAGATGGGGGTAACAAGGCACAGAAACTTTAACAGCTCATGAAATACCAGTGATGTTAGTGACAGTCTGGAAGATGTTGTGAGACTTTGCTTGCATTTAAGAAAATATATTGACCCGTTTGAAACTCAAAAGACTAAGACAGCCAAAGCCTAGCATGCTGTTTGTACACGACTGGTTGAACTGACCTGCATGATCATGAGGAGGTCCACACCATACCCGTACACCACGAAGCGGCCAGACTTGATGTCATGGGAGGCCCGCCCCACACCAGTGACAGGCAGCTCCAGCAGCAGGGTCACCACACTGAACAGGTTCACGTTAGGGTTGTACAGACTGAACTCCACAAACACTGCTCTGGTCCTGGAAAATAATAATGAATCAACTTCAAAACAGGTCTGCTAATGTGGTTATTTCATGTAAGAATAGGTCAGACTCTGTTCTTCAATGATATCGATATCATTTTGTCTTTTCAAACATGTAATCTTATAGCATCTTAATAAAAAGATGCCTTACCCTCTGTCAATCCAGTCAGTACTGTTGAGTGCTGCTAGTGCAGTGATGCTGGCGTTGTATGACTTTTGCAGGTCAACAATGTACCCATTATCAGAGTAGGATCCATCACGACCATAGTACATCAGCCTGAAGGACAACAAAAAATGTAAGCAATCCAGCAATCAAAATCATGTGTGGAAAACAAAGCAGGAGTGCTACTTTAGTGTACTCGTTATTCCAACCTTACCCATTGTAACTGTTGGTTTCACTGTAGGTCCAGTTGGCTTGGTTTGCTGTCCATGTTTCTCCATAGCTGCTGCTGTCCTCTGTAGACAACCTGACACTGGAGTAGCAGTCCCAGTCTGCTGTCCACAAGTTGGGATAGCGGTTCCCTCCTTGCAGGATACAGGTTTCTGCAATGACATCAAAATGATTTTCATTATCAAAAGTGCTATGTTTGTCCCTAAGCTATTATAAGCTTTGATAACAACAGAGAAAGGGGAAGGATACAAATGCTGACTCCCAGGGATGAAACCTGAAGGCCGAAAGGTCCAGGACCCATTATAAGGGATCGTTTTCAACTTGACATTGAAAAAATTTAACATAATTCAGGCAACAGGGCCCACCTGGAGTGTTCCTGATCTGCCTGAGCCTGACCCCGCCCAGCACCACGCCCTCCAGACTGGAGTCAGTGATGGCGTCCTGACTGGTGTCCAGTAGAGTCGGCAGGATGACAGAGTCCATGTACTCCCACCAGTCCTCACTCCTGCACAAGGAACGAGACACAAATGGTCAGAATATGCTGATTCAGACAAAACTATATAATCATTACTAAGTCTTAACATGTAGTCCTAAAGATAAGAACATACATTCACTTTTTATTAGCATAAACTGGAAACCAGTTTTACATGTGGTACTTCATTGAATGCTTTTTTAACCTTTCTAGTTCCTCCTGACTAAAACTTTGGTGCCAACTTTGCATGCAGATGCATAAGGTTAACAATGGGTTTTGCCAATCCATTCATGGTCCTTTCTGTTATATAACTGTAGATCAATCTCCAGTTAACATGAGGGAATGTAGAAGAGTGACGTACTGTGTGATAGTGAGGAAGCTGCGGTTGCTGGTCCCAAACTGCGGTTTGACCAGCGCGTCCTGGATGCTGTGGGTCATCCTGTAGGTATTGAGGTCGTTGTCGTGGAAGGCAATGACCAGCATGGTGAGGATGAAGAGGAGGTAGAAGATGCACTGGTGGATGATGGTGTACATCACGCGCACCTTCCTGGCCTCCTCGCGCGCCTGCAGCAGGCCATAACCGTACGGAGCACGGATGGCCTTGGACTTGGTACGGTCATCCTGGTTCTCAACCACAGGTCTACAGAAAGAGTTTCACCCACAAGATTTTTAAAATTTCTAAACACATCACCAGCCTGTGAGCTTTACAGATGGAAACATGTGAAATTTCAAGTTCAGGTACAAGAATGAAACAGACTAACCATTTTCTTATTATCAAGAATCAACATTTAGTAACCTAAAAAATGTCTTATATCATCCTTACAGAATTTAGAGAAATAATCATCAGCTATTAATTACCTATCCACAAGATCGTCCTCATCATTGTGGTCAGTAGGCTTGCTGATGGAGGCCAGGAACAGGGCGATCAGAATCACCCTGATGGGCTCCATCAGGAACATGGACTGGATCAGGGACAGGAACATGGACAACACCCACTTGGTGGCTTGGTCACGCCCAAAGGCCTGCAGAAAAGAGATGGGCATGTAAGTGGATCCTCAAACAAGGACATCAGTCCAGCAGCACTCAGACTTATGGCCTATCTTTGCATTGTTAAAGTAGCAAGTGAGTACAAAAGGATGAGTCAGAAATGTGTGTTATAAAATTATCAAGAGATCTTGTTGTTAGCATTAACCTTATTAAGGTACAGGGCACGCCTGTAAAGCAGTATATTGTACTGAGTGCGTCTACCCTGTATAAAGAAGACAGAAATAAATAAATTAAAAACAAGGTGTTTGTGCTTACCTGTCCATACATGATGATGACAACCATGCAGCCAGCAATGATGATGGCACACAGCAGGTAGGCGATGTACACAAACCAGTAGGGCAGCAGCCACTTCCCCTTGTCATCATCACTAAGGCTCTCAACTGAGGGGCAGCAGAACATGTTTGTTAGATGAGTCCCTCTGAACCATGCAATTATATATCATGTCCAGTTGCCTAAAAGACTGTCAATACCTTCTGGTTTTCTCAGAGTGAACCAACATACAAATACCAAACTGGAATAAAAAAGAAAAGTATAATCCTCAGCTGATTTACACACAAAGTTTCTAAGCTATTGAAGGATTTGTCAGCTGACCTGAGCTGCTTGAGGCTGGCCGGCGGCGCTGTGGAGAAACACTGCTGTCCACCGAGGTGGTGTCTGACTCCAGCAGGAAGGTCTGGGTCTGCTGGCTCTGGTCAGACTCCGAATGGATGGACGGCTCCAGGGTCTTGTGTATCGGATCCCCAATCCCACTGAAACATGGAGTGCAACACCAAATTAGGTTGGATGATTTTATTAGCCTCTTTGGGTTGCTTCATCTTAAAACTTAGAACTCACTGCCCTTGGGAAATTCACTTGACATGACTTTACTCACTTCACTCAGGTGAAAATTAGCGTAAAATTTACACTAATGGAGATGCTAATCAAATAAAGAAACAAACCTGTCAAGGTCAGCATCAGACCTGGGCGTGAAGCTGCCGCTGGACTGCAGGGTCCGGCTGGAGTCCTTCTGGTCAGACGTCTCGTCCATGATGGACGTCCAGAACTCGTCTGAGGTCAGCAGGTCATCCACACTGTGGGTGCGCGACATCTTCCCATCAGCTTGGCTTCTGGGACCAAAATGGTATGGGTACATGTATTATTAAAAAAAAAATGAAAATGGAATATTAGTATAAGTATTTACCTCATTCATATATCATTTAATACTTAATTGAATCACAACAGTTACTGAAGTTGTGCCAGTGGTCCCTGGCATACTTACTTTGTGGACAGGAACTGGCCAGTCTGCTTGCTCTTCTGGGTAGGAGCCGTCTTGCCCCAGGAGTCATCATCATCATCATCTGACAGAACAGCATCCACATGGATTCCCGGGATGTCTTTCCCACCATAGCGACCCGTCTTCTTCCTCTTCAGCTGAGACTTCTTGGGTTTGCTTGGTGCCTGATCTGTGTCCGACCAGTTCATGATGCTTTCATAGGACCAAAGTTTGTTCCGCTCTTGCAGAGTCCTGTATGAACAGTAAAATAACTTGCCATTAAAAACAGCACTTTTGTGTAATTCCAACATACCCTTAAAAATCTGGACTGAATTGTTGTTAAGTTGATATCAGAGTGCTCAGTTGTTACAGAACAGCGATCAGTGGTAATCTTACAGTGTTTACAGTGGGCTTTAAATGAATGAAAGACCTTTATTGTACATCTATGCCATTACAAGCTAGGTACAGGTCATGGTGATAAAGTTCTACAACAATAACAGTGATACGAGTCGTATCTTACTACATCTACAGTATACCTTTATGTACAGGTTCAACTTTTTCTCGCTTCTTAAGACAGTTGTTTGTGCGAAAGCAGATAGAGCTTATAATACATCGATTATCGAGTTGCATGAGGATATTCCTTAACACTATTTCGTACGATGTATGACTGTAAAACTTGTAAAATAGGCCATTAGAAAATAAGCATTTATTCCAGTGTATATACTGTGGCTGAACTGACCTCTTGTCCTTCCTCAGGTCCTCCCAGCTGTCCACAATACTCATCTTCCCTCCCCGCGGGCGGTACTCCGTCTCATCATCACTGTCATCATCATCATCCTGCCAGGCACTGCGGAAACTCTGAGAATGCTTCATGTTGTTGTTCTGTGAAGGTAAGGAGGTGATGAGTTTCGCAAGTATATTTTGTATTTTGCATGTCACATCAATGAGTGTTTATGCAATGCAAATTTGCTAGTTTAAGCATCTTCATTTGATGGGCACATCTCTTTGCTTATCAAATAATAGAATTTGTGTGCAAAAAATTACTGTTGAACTGTTTCAGGCAATCAGTGAGTCGTAAGCTAATTGAAGATGAATGACAGTAGAAATAAGTCATAGCCTAACCCTGTTAGTAAAAATAGATGATGTCAAATTGTCTTGCAAGTTACTTGTGTCCAGCCAATGACTATATATATGTAACACTTAATACTTGCTGGATGATAAGACAGGACTTACAGAGATGGTGCGATGGTCAAACAGGGCGAATGGATCAGTCTGCCCTGACATGGTGATGAGGGACTCCCCGTTCTGGGATGTGTTACACATCACGTCCATCTCTATGGTCTGAGCTGTCTGTGCCCGCTGTGCCACCGGCTGATAGTAGTCGGTTGCTTTAACCTGTGGATGGGGGAAACAGATTGATGTTATACATTTAAATGTACTCTTTCCTTCCTAGTGCCACAAAAGTTCACGTATAAGTCTCCCAACATCTGACCAGTTTTTGATAGAGCTGTAATTGTATCATTACTTGACACAGATGGAAATATTACCTGATTCCTTCCCTGAAAAGAAAATGAGAATGCATACCTTGCTCTTTATCTTGCGGAACAGTGTGACAATGAGGAGGTTGATGGGGAAGACCATCAGGTTGCTGATGATGCCCACTGCTAACTCCTCCCAGGAGAAGGCATAGTACCAGATCTCCACATCCTAGACAACAACAGGGAAACCACATCAGTCTACACTTAGGCATATAAACCAGACCATGGTACAAACTATGTTACATTTAATGGCACAATCAATAAGCAATGCAAATAAGTGCAGCAATGCTTTGATGCATTAATTCTTGACATGTGCACTATATGTGTTTTTTATAAAAACAACACTAACTGTAACAGTATTCTAGATATATGGACTGAAGAGGAAATATTTAGCTCTCTTCTACTAACAACTTGAAGATATTTCGTACCTCAGTGTTGGTCTTGATGAGCCCGTACCACATGGCATTCACACACATGAAGGAGTAGACCAGGGTGGCCAGACAGGTGACACGCTGCACGCGGGTGAAGCGGTTCCTGGCAGGCCGTTCCAGGATGGAGAGCCACAGGTGCTGCTCTGACAGGCCACGAGCTGTCTCGTTCTTAAAAACTGTGGAGAACTTCTTCAGGGCATCTGGGCCTAGAGAGATGAAGAAACAAAGTATCAGATCATTGTGCTTTTACTTCTGTATGAAAATATCAAAGAATTTACTTTCACCCTTCATTATTCCATTCCTCAAACTAAGCCCTAGCATTGTAAAATACAATGTCGTATACATGACAATTACAATACAGAACTAAAAGGAACGGGCAATATAAAATATACTGACTTGCAACATAGACGTCTTTTTCTACAAAGCCATCAGGCTCCTCCAGTGAGAACCAGCTGTTGGCTACAAAGTGGTAGCGCTTGTCAGTCTGAATGTCGTGTACAACAAGTGATTTCAGGTTCCACGATGGGTCCAGTCCTGTAGGAAGGAATAAATTCTGTCAATCAACTTTTATGCAAAATGTATTACTAATTATTCACTAGCTGTCAAAATTTTTCCTTAGTTACCATATACATGTAATGTATATGTGTTGTTTTTATTGAATAAACCAGCTTTTAGGATCAGCAGCATAGAGACTCCTTGCTCACCTGTGTTGTCGTGCCAGATTTTGATCTTGATGATGTCACCCAGGCTCCCGTCCACAGCTATCTGGAACACGTCCGTGCTGTTTCTCTGGAAGGCGTTGGGTTTCAGCAGAACACGCCGGCCACTCTTCTTCCCATTGGAACCAAATATGTTCAGTCCAACATGAGCAGTTGTTCCTGTAAAGGACACATTGGGATATAGTGCGTCAACTACTGGTATAAAGCTTTCTGTACAAAAAGTGTCAGGTTAGAATGTTATTGTTTGATCCTATTGACTGTTCACTTAATCCTGAACACAACAAGAATTCTGCTGACCTGAGCCTCTGGTCATTCCAGTCATCACGGAGATCTCGTACTTGTACGGACCGTCCCGGCCGCACAGCGGGACCACTGCCACTTTCCTGATGTCCCGCAGGTCCAGCTTCCTGACCACAAACCCAGCCACCAGGAACACCAGCAGCCAACTCATGCAGGTAATCAGAGCTACAGGGTTCTGGGCAATGTCCTCCAGAGTCTGCGGAAAATAACACAAGGTTAGGCTTTCGATTACCATGGGTATATGTGCGTAAAATATACTGAAATTAATGTAGCTAAACATTCAGCACAGAGGCACAATTATGAAAGTAGTCACCATTTGAAAGAGCCATGGCATGGAATGAGTAAATTTCTAGTCATATGCAGTATTTATTGATAAAAGAAATTTTTTTGTCTCTGTCAAAAGACTTCAAGTTAACATAGGTGTTAGAAGTGTCCATAGATTGCTCCAGCACTCGTGAGAATGGACTTTTGTTTTCAAAGGTATTTACTTGTGAAACATCCTCTGTTTGTTAACACAGTCAAGCTGTAGCAAGTCAGCCCAACACATCGTGACCAGCATAATCTCTGCGGTCTTCTCCTGAAGCCCTTACAGGACTTAACTCCCATTTTGACAACAAAGGCTGGGGAATTACCCATGATCACACAATGATCAGTTACCATGGTGATGCCAAACATAAACTGGAATCTCGGCAATGAATACTGAGATGAGATGATGTACATGTTGTTGTGATATGCAGGTGTGTCTTCTTTCAGTCTAGGTTTTTGGCTGGTGACGCAACTAGTATATCCACAACAGTCTTTATAATATCAGTCACTACACAATGAAATTAAGATTCAGTATTAAACTTACTGGGAAGTCCTCCAGGGTGATGGCATTTGGTGGCAGTAAAACAACAGCCCCAAAGGATGTGAGATGGGAAGTGTAGCACACAGACACAGTTGCAGTGGACTCAGAGCTGGCAGTCACACCAGCGTCATCCCACTGTTCAGTGTCCTGGTTGTAGTACAGACAGGAGGAGCAGTAGAGCCCTACAGACAACTTCACCCCCTGCTTCTGGTAGTTGTTTGTAACAGTCAGGTTTACTTCTGACATCCCGGCACGCTCACTGGAACAGACAAGGGTTGAAAACTTCAATAGGTGCTACCGGCATTAAGTTTGAGAAAGTCAATACTAATTATCATGAAGCAACAGGAAACTTAAGGACTAATAATTCAATGGTTCTAACTGCTGTGGTAGATGGACCCTTTCATTTTTCTCACCTTGGTTCGAAGAACAAGGTGTAGGCCCTGTGGTCACCTGTCTGTCTCATCAGATCCCGGGTCAGCACCAAGGTTCTGTTGTTAGTCCCTACATACCAAACGGTGACCGACTGATCATCCTCTGTACTCCCTGCAACCGTTTCGTTGTACCTGACCTGGATGTACACAGCACCTCTACAGTCTGTTATGTTGACGCGGACGTTAATGGCTCCGCCAGCCTTGATGGATCCATCAGTGGTGCTCAGTCCCTCCGAGGGATCGTAGGCAGGACTGCCCACCAAACTGCCCCCTGAGATGGGCTTGGGATTCTGGGAGCCTCCCTTGAACATGAAGACCTTGATTTGATCGTCCTCAGGCAGGTCGTTCACACCCACTTCTGTCTGGTCGCTTCTGGCAAACTGCAGGGACATCATCTGGGAGGAGATGTGGTCCTGGTGACCCCAGGTGAAGGGGTTCGTGTCGAAAACCATCTCAATCTGACTCACCACCTCTGTAGACGTGCCCAACACACTGCTGGGGACGACAAACTGACTGCCACTGATGTTCTGGGCAGTGCTGACGACGCTGGCCTGTGTGAGCTTGGCCCGTGAGGAGACGGTGGGTGCAGTGATGACCAGGTCCTCTTCTCCCTCCACCTTGTTCTTGAGCAGGGCATAGTTGTACCTGGAGGCCAGGCTGTAGGACTTAGTCACCACTGCCTTCCTGTGGGTTTCACTGTAAGGCAAACAAACAATTGTTTATTATTAAGTCTTACAAATCATTTGCCACCAGTCTTATCCATATAACTAATAAAGTGAAAGCATTATATGATTATCAAGTAATTTAGTAAGTGATTATAAGCCTGAAATAAATTCCAAAACATTGGTTGGACCATGCAACCAAGGAACAAGCTGACTCTGGTGTATGTTCTTTTTACTGCTACAGTATATTCCTAACTACCATAGACTCCATACCTAAACATATTGTGCGCTGTATGCTAGTTGTCTTAAGACCAAGGTCATACTACAACACACTTCCACATGTACCTGAAAGTGCTGGCTTTGGCTGCCTCAATGATGTTGGAGATGATGTTAAAGATGTTGGTGGCCGTGTCCTTGTCCACAACCTGCCCCTCTTCAGCCTCTGCCTCTTGTATCTGCACCATGGCCTCCAGCGCACTGGTCAACCCTTGATGGCTACTTTCTGAGATCATCTCTTTGGGAAACTTCTGCAAATGGCCACGGTGAGGGGTTAGACTTCACTATACCTGGGGCTGCATGTACCATCATGTGGGAATACTGCATGATATTTCTAGCACCTTTTGCATTATGTGAAATAAAGGTAACTATCCTCAGCTAATATGCCCCCTTTGGTGACCAGGTATGATTGACACATTTGTAATGGAAAACTTTTCCAGGACAGATTTTTTTTAAGTTAATTCAATTATCGAGGTCCCTTGACTGCCCATATTGCAATAATGGTAACTCCCATTACTGACTACTTAGTAAGTGATGATGCTATCGTACAAATAACTGTGACAACATGTTGAGTAGTGGCAAGTACATGTTAATTTTTAAACTCCACTGACATTTTAGTGCCTCCCTACTGTTGATCTAATGCCAGTCTGGAATGTGTGACGGGCACAATTGTGTAGCAGGAACACAGGCTGGTTTGTGCTGTACTGGTGCCAGCGTGTCAGTGCTCAGTAAGCACACAGGACGGGAAATGAAAAAGCTGTGGATTTTTCCCCCCACTTTGCTGTTACAGGTGCATTCCTCAAATGGCATAAGTAGACTTTGCAGAGTTTTTCAAAGTGGCTTATCAATGCATGCCGGGTTAGAAGTCACGAGGAAATGAAAATGAAAAGCAGACTACGTGCTGCTCCAGATACGGGAATGTTCTGATAGGAGGGGTTAGATGTTGGTTTTGCAGTGGTGCAGGGGACCTATCTGAAACCAAACAGACAGCACAAAGGGGTATGACGCACATTCATTGTGGGGTACATTTTGTAGTTATTCAGGGCTGGGTTGTCCTTTCTTCATGGACACAGGCCCTGGACAGGAAATGCACTAAAGGTGTTTGGTCCAGATAAAGGTAAATCTGACTTGATGACAGACACGGCTTCATCGTTTTTTTTCATTACTGTGAGAAGAGGGGGCAAGGAAAAACAGAATAACCCCAAAAATATGCCACAAATGGCCAGTGCCTGCTAACTACTAAGTTTAGCTATATTGTGATGGAAAACATATTTAAAGGAGAAACAATAATGTTTTGAAGGAAAGTGGAAATTCACAAAATTGTGGTGCTCATTATCCTTACATCAAAAGTTAATGTACAGTTATGAAGTGTCACCCATGGGACAGAGTGGCGACAGGATGACTCAATGGGCTTGTTATGGTACAAGTGTCATCTGTCGTGCAGACTGACAGACTTTCTGGCGTTATCAAGGGAATGTCTACACAAACAATACCACAATGATGTCATGTTTAATTTTGTGTGGTATAGGTACACAAAAAAGGTTACAAATGTCACCACATTTCAGCCTCAACAAGGGCTTAATTGACTTTAGACAGGCACTAGAAGAAAGACAAATATTTAGCTTAATCAGACAGAGTGGTTGAGATAGGACTCAGCAGCAAGAGTCTTTGTTGACTGAAAGTTCACAAGACAGGTAAGACCAACAGTTCCCATATGTATGATCTGGGTCACCCAACACACACATGTAGCAAACGGTTATGAGGGAGAACTGAGACTTGTTTTCTTTTTCAGGATACCCACAACTTTCTGCAACCTAGATGTCTGACATCCTGGGAGGTTAAAACTATTATTCTTGGCTGTACTTCCTATTTTCATAATACTCCAGAGACTCTTCATATTACACCGTATAGTACCCTAAAGAACGTTGACACCACTAGAAGAATGACCGAACATTAGCGTTGATTTCGCAATCCTGTATCACTATCAACAGATGGCTGGTACAGGCCTTCAACTGGGATACATGAAACCGTGGGTAAAAACAGAAGGCGGTTACGAGGAGAATAGGGTTCCTTTGACGAGGTGTTGATTTCTATTAAAGGTCCTGGTTAAGAACACAACCAAATTCTGTGGCCTTGTTCTGACTAACGTTTCTTCCCGTCTCCAGTTTCTTTTGTGTAATAATCCTGACATCGTCCAGGTTTCAACAAGCTTTTCAAGTGTCCCCAACTCTACATGAAAGGGAGCCAGATTGAGTTTCCTGCCTTCCCACACTGCCGCGGCACTGGACTCATGTAGGGAAGCACGTACTGTACATTTTTCACAACAGATTCGACATAACCTTTACATTGTACAAACCCAAAAGAGCATTGTACTGGTACAAACCAGCAACCATGGGCTCCTTCTTGTTGGTTACAACTTATGCATTGTACAAAGAATGACCTTGTAAATCCTCTTGAACACAACGTTTTTGTGTTTCTTGGTTGATGTTTTTGTTTTTGGAAAAAAGCTCAAGATGGTGAATAATCACTGCTTTCTTGTCTGTTTAAACTGAAATAGTGGCTGATTCATACACAGACAGGCAGTGAAAACAGAGGATGGCATTAGTCCTGCTCCAATAGTTTCAGTTAATTGGATCAACGAAGGAGGAGGAGCTCTACTTAAGGCCTACAACCAGCCTGTCCAGGTAACAGCCCCCTAGGGTCTATGTCACTTCTTTACTACTATACACAACTGACCAAAGCTGACCAAAAGTTGAGATAAAAGTGTCAATAACATTCTGCCATCACACAACACACCATAGAGATCCAGGAATGGTAAATAAGGCATCAGTTTCTCTGCACTTTGGTGACATCTGTCTCTCCTCTGCTTCTTTTGATATACAGTTGCAGAGTATACTGTTATCCAACTTCAATCTGTTCCTAAATCAGCTGAACAAGCTGTTTGTCCTGACTTCATGTTGCTTCTGCTTCTACATGTCTGCAGTACTTTCTTTGTTCTTGGCATAGTGTGTTTTTAAGGGACACTGTGTGTTGAAGGGATTTGTTCCTGGGACTGCTCCTGAAGAGATTGCTCAGACACTAAACCAGGTACAAAGACCACAGGGGTTCTGTTTTGACAGCAAGCAGCCTCAGGTGTTGACAGATTGAATACAGGTTCAGAGGACGAAAATCTGTATCTGTAGACACTACCTCGATTTCAACACATTTATGTAAAAGGATTTATTTCAGCGCATGCTCATGCATGTGTAACATTACAGCCGGTCAGACATGCATTGTTAACCACTTCTTATACTTCTTCATTTTTTATACCTAACGCACCATTGGGATTATCCTTATATTGAATTTTAGGAGCATTCTATCTTGACAGTTGTTTCAAGTTTCCTGTATATATTTTTACTTACATGTCTAAAACTCCACTCACAATCTGCCTTGGTGACAGTTTTGAACTCACCGTGCACAGCGACAGAACAGCAGCAAACTGCCTGATGTCCTCCTTGGTGGTGACAGACCCTGACAGTGACGTCACCTTGTCGAGGATGGTGCTCCGGACACTCTCCCGATCGCTGAACTCCCCGTCATTCGCATCCCTTGCCCAGGCCCACGCAGACTCGTTATTCAGAATCGTTACCAAAGCAACTGCTGACCCCAGAACCTGCTGAATGTCGCCGTCCTGTTCAGCTGTCTGCAGGTCTGTGGCTGTTCTGTTGGACAGCCACTGTACAGCCGTGTCAAACCCACCCAGGTCCGTCTGCTCTGGATACTCCACAGTCATGGTGCTGTGTGCACACAGAGAAATGGATCAATTTCTTGCACAACTGACCATTATGAAAAAACTAGTCCTTTATACTGCCGTTCGCCTGTTGTGCAAATATCATCACAGCTAAAAGCAATCCAAAAAATTCCAACTGTCAAGCTTTTAGATGACTCTTGTGTAAACTTGAATAGCCAAAGTACATTGTTGACTTTACCTGTTACACAAGAACAATGTGTATTTCTACAAACTGTGCAACAAAAGTTCAACAACTCAAACCTTCTGCTACAGAATTTCAAAAACTTCAAAACTTCATCTTCTGCATTCTATGTCTGTACCCAACAACCAAACTACACAATCCAATTGCACCATGTTGGATAATCCTTTGATAAGTCTAGACCAGGATGTGCCCTAAAAGTTTATCCAAAGAGTCAATATGTACCCTGGTAGCCTTAGTCACTGTTCAGGTTCCCATTTCTGCCTTTTGTCAATCCAATCTCTTTTGAAGGCTTCAATATCTATAGACCAATTATCTTCTAAAAGCTTTTCATTAGCTTAATTATGAAGCTGTCATTAAGCTCAGCAAGACACTTCTGTCTGCCATAACCACCTAATTAGCAAAGCAAACATACTGACAGAACAAATAAATCAAATGACTTGCTTGTCTGCTTTAAAGTTCTTTAACCTTCCCCTGCTGAGTTCCACTTCCCTACCAATTTAGCACATGGATGCACCCACAGCAGGGGGCAGGTTAAATGTCTACCAACCACCTGCATTCAATCAGACTTTCTACCACTCCAACCAGAATGGTACAGACTAGGCCCTGTGCTTGTTTTTGCTCTAATTTTCTCAAATCTAAATTTCTATTCTTGCTGAAAATACATTTCTCAGATAGGCTTGATGAAATGGAAAATAAAGTTAGATTGTCAATAGTATTTACCAGCAAAAGAGACTCAAAAAGATATTAAGTTATTACCTGTTGAATGCTTCAGTCTGAGCTCCCAGCCGATCCTCCAAAAGGATGACCAGTCTGACGTTGTCATTCCGCTCCTCCAGACCCATGGGCAGTGTGGACTGGTACGTGCTTTGTGTGCCCCGGTAAAGCAGGAAAGACTCGTAGCTGTGCTGCCCAGTCTGCCTCATCACAATGATGTTGATCAGGAGATCTGCATAAAATGTTGTTATTGTCGTTCCATCCCGAGCACTCAAAGGTCACCGTGGTGTATGATGCTATGATTTTGGCATCATTGGCACTTGCAGTGCAGAATCCTCCGCTAGGGGGATCGTTATGGTCCAGGTGTAGAGTTGCGTATCCATGTTGGAGACCGTCGGTAACAGTTAAGGTGAAGGTGTAACCGTGACCATTGGCCAGAGCACCTGGCCGAAGTACGAGGTTCTTAGAACTGTCTCCTGTTGTTGTGGTGTATTTGGTAAGCTCCAGCACGCTGTTGTCGTCTGCTCTCACGTCCCATTTGTACACGGCATCTGGGTTGCAGTTCTGGCACTCCCCTGTCACTGTCACGTGTTGGTTCCAACTGACAGTCATGGTGTTCAGGGAGATGCAAGACACACATGTGATGAACACTGATGGGACGTTCTGCACGTTTACCTCAATCTGGAAGGGAAAGAAAATCACAATCATTCATCTGGAGAAATCCATCAGCTTAGAGTGCAACAATAAAGTCGTTGAATTTTGTTGACTGATGAAGAGAAATTTGCCCTGTACATGTGTAGTTGACGTACAGCTTTATATTTGCCAACACAAAGATCCTGACAGTGTTTACTCTTTGTTTTATTCATAATACACCCTAAAGGTACATCAAACTTTATGTTTTATCTTTTCATATACAAAACAAGCAAGTCTAGTGTTTTACAAAGAATTTGTCTAGCAATGCCTGAACAATCTAAAGGTCTGAATTGTGACATTTTTATATTGTATTGTGGTTTGCATGCTGAAAGCCCAAAGCAAAGACTGACATCTTAACCTATTCAGATCTGAAGTGCCCAAGCTAGCTAATTTAGCCTTTTGGCAACAGAGAAAACATAGCAGTAGCATATCTCCCAGGTGATGACATGTCTCAGAGACAGTTGACGTGACAGAGACAAACGCAGCCTTTCCTGCCTTATGGGCAGATAAAGTTCTAGTTGGCGGGCAGTGTTGAGTGACAGGCGAACGTGCCAACAACAACAGGGCGAGCACAAATATGGGGAAATCAGACACCTGCTTTGCAATACTGCCAGACAATGTTGCTAGTGGAAACATACACAGATGGGAATGACCTTGCGGGTTGCCACAAGACCACCAACACGGCGGCACATACAACGTCAACCAACGATAGACTGGCTGATTGTTGTCATACCAAACATGACTTGACCTATATCATTCAAGGTAAGGAGCCTTGGTGACCTTCAGATACTGTTGCCTCCTGGGCTGTGGTTTAGTTTTGCATGGTGATTATTAAAAAGAAGTCTACACCAGAGGCTACCAGGATCATTTGTCAATGTTATTGTCACACCTTGTAATGTTAAGTACACCACAAGTTAAAGGTATATCACATGTTCAAAAGCAATTTTAAAAACAAACAAACCATTGTGTGTATAATAAAAACATATGAGAGTGTCAAACTTCCAACTTACCCCCTACCTTCTTTTTTTCTGCTGCAGCCCAATTTTGTTTAGTTTGCCTATCCATGTTGAAAGTTATGTATTTATCAAATGTGTCAAAATAAAAAGTATGGAAATGATGTTGACATACCGTTTGTTGTGCAGACTGAGGGACGCGGTCCTGTTTCCCAACTGTTAGATTCAGGAGCAATGTGATTCCTTCGGGCAGTGTGTTTGCAGGGATGGCCACCAAGCTCTTGTGCTGCAGCGTGGTCCAGTCAATGAGACTGCATGGGTTGGGATGATTCTGCCCAACCTGTCAAAAAGTGGTTCTGTTTTAGCATCCCTGTCTGCCAACGCAAATTGGAACCTAGGACCATAGTTGCTCTGATTTCTATTCTATAGCCGAAATTGATACTGCAGCAAAATACATGTACTTCTCAAAGCTTACATATAAATATGATAAATTTGCACGGCTATCTACATGTATACATACAGCAAAACCATAAAGCCACCTGATGTTTAAGTCCAAAATTAAGTAGATGTAACATCCCTTTCAAATGTCTAGTACCTATATACATGAGGAAGGATCACCTGTGTGCATTGCCACTGGAAGGTCAGCCCTGTCTTGTCCGGAGTGTCGGGGTCAAAGGACGATGTTCCATCCAGCAGCAGCTCCTGTGTGGACGACTGGGTCCTGGTGGTGCCTCCCTTGATGAGAGGTGTGAGGGGAGATGCCTTCACACGGAGGGAGAACCTTACAACAGACAGCACTGGGGTGTCCTGGTAAACAATCTGGTACTCAATGCAGTAGAGGTCATGGTCGAGGGTTTGTTCAGGCAGGACCAGCCGTGTAGATGCACGGTTGACGGATGACGGAAGCGTGATGTTATTGACGCCACACTGGCTGCCCTGGTACACTGTCCACTGGTGGATCACTCTGTACTTGGTACAATCAAAGGTGTTTGTGTCCACCTCCAAGTATGCTTCACTGGACCTCAGAATTTCCTTAGTCGTGAGGCCAACTCTGTCCACTGTTGGTTCCTGGCACATCAACTCCCGAATCGTGATGGCGATTTCCTTCACAACCAGACTTATGTTATTGAAGGCTTTGACTCTCACAAGATAGTCTCCGGCAGTGGGGAAGGTGCGATTTTGATCAGACACTGAAGTTTCAAAAACTGGAAACCCATCATTGAATGTCCACTCGTAATAGACATCACTCCCGGAGGAGATGTCCATGTGGAATGACACGGTGGCATTCTCGTACAGGTTTATGATGTTGCTTGTAACCAGCTCTGCACTTACAATCTCCTCCTGTACTGTGAAGGTTTCAGTCACAGTGACACTGTTCAGCCTATTTTCAGCCATAAGGCTCACTGACTGAACGCCCAACTGTGCTGGTGCAAATGTCATTGTCTCGCCTGTCGATGCAACAGAAGTGCCATCTTGTAGTATGACCTCCCACGTAAATGCGATGTTGTTTCCTGCTGCCCATTTGGCTGCATACTCCAAGTGCTCCCCAAGGCTTAAGAAACCATTGGCACAGTATGGCATGCTGCAATTAGTGTTGATGGCTAGACCTTCAATACGCTGTAACACGGTGATATTGACAATATACTCCTCTTGACCAACAAAGTTTCGCACCTTCAGAGACACATTATATGTACCGGTTTTGGAGTAGCTGTGCAATATAGGTGAGGGCAAGGAATTTCCAATCATGGGCGGTCCATCCCCAAAGTCCAACTCATATTCCAAGTCTGTACCTTCCACTTGATGAGTGAAACTGATAACCTCCAACATTTCCACATACGATGCATTGGGCCTCAGACTGTAAACAGCAGGCCTCTTCTGTACCACAATTGTCCGTGTGATATTCTGATGGCTGACATTATTGTCAGCACTCAGAGAAGCCGTTTGGTTACCAAGACTATTGTACACCATTCTTGCTTCGTCCAAGTCCAAGCCATGGGATGTTGTTACTCTGCCCCCATCAGTAAATCTCCAGCTGTAGGTGACATTGCTGCCACTGGTAAGTGTTGCTACAAAGTCGGTGAATTCGTTCTGACCAGCATAGTTGTTAGTGTCAGTTGTGGTGATTTCCAAATCAAGCCCAGAGATTCTTTCAAGGATTTCCACAGGCAAGGAAGTAGACTTCATTGAGCTTAAGTCATTGCTGACATTCACTGTGACAAGGAAGGTACCAGCAAGGTTATATTGGTGCTGAACTTGAGGTTCTGATGTTTCAATGTTCGGACTGCCATCTCCCAGGTTCCAAACAAATGTACGGTTTGTCCCCATAGACACTGCTGTAAACGTCACTTCTTCCTCGTTGCTTGCCATTGTTTTGGAGGCAGTGACTACCACATCAGTCACCAGCTCAATCACATTCACAGTCACACTGGCTTCGCTGTCACTGACACTGTTACTCACCACCACTGCAACATCGTACTGTCCAAAGTCTGGGAACGTAACATGAACCTCAGATCCTGTAAGGCTGACAACGTGGGACCCATACTTGCTGACCTCCCACTGGTAGTGGTCAGCCCGTCCCTGGGTGACATTGGCAGAAAACGTGTATGCCTGGCCCGCAGCATGCAGGGACCCTGCTGATAAGTCACCATAGATCTTTGCACCTTTCACAGGGTAAATGACCGTGACAGTAGTTGACACCTCCTCGCTGCTGACTTCATTTGCGACGTTCACAGAAACTTCAAACGCGCCCACATTAGCAAATGGTCTTGTGATGCTGTCACTTCCGACAAACGATGTGCACGTGCTGCACAGCTTCCATGTGTACTGTGGGTCAGTACCAACTGTGATGGCTGCATCAAAGACGACGGAAGAACCCACCAAGATCTCAGCCGTTGCATTGCTGCTGAGATGTAGACCTTGTACGGTATCTTGTACAGTGATGATTTTACTGTTAGAGGAGCTGCTTACATCATTTGAAGCATTGACTGTGATGATGTAGATCCCTGGTGCATCATACTGGTAGGCTTGGAGATCCCCAGATACGACAGCTTGATCAGAACCAAAGTTCCAGGAGTAGTCCACTTCCGTCCCTGCTGCAACATCAGCCTGATATGTGTAGATACTTTGTGATCTAACAAAGTCTTGGTTTATGCCATTATGTGTTATACTGATCCCTGCAATCTCTTCTACAACTCTGACTGTGGTTGTTAAAGATGTTGTTGTAACTTCGTTATGTACAGTAACGGTCACATTGTAGTTCCCAGCTGACCCATAGACATGTGTGACTACTGAGCCACCATCAAATGTCTCAAGAACACCATCTCCAAAGTTCACACTGTACACATAGTGAGAGCCAGTTGTTAGTACAATGTTAACTGTTGTCTGATGACCCAACGCAGTGGGCCCGTTGTTTGTGACAAAAACTCCACTAATCGGCTCCTGAACACAGGCATAGATCGTTTCCCGCAACACCTTCTGTGTGTTCTCCACCTTCAGTCCAACCGTAAAGTTGCCTGTTGTTCCATACCTGTGTGTGATGACGGGGGACCCATGTACTGTCATGGTATTGTCATCTCCAAAATCCCAGGTAAACTGCAGGATGCCTATATTGTCTGTTGTTATGGATGCCTCGAATGTTGTGATCTTCCCCAGCTCTGTACAACTCCCTGAGCTGACGTTATTTATTGTGAAGGAGCTGATAACCATCACTACAATAGTCTCCCACTCAGAGCTGATGTCATTGAAGGCTGTCACATTTGCAGTGTAGTTGCCAGGATATGTGTAGGTGTGCATGATCGGGCTTGTTAGGTTGTAAAGCACAAATCCATCCCCCATATCGGAGTTAAACCGAAGGTCTGTTCCAGTTTGTACTCTCGCAGTTAAAGTTGTGACCTCATTCATCTCAGTCACTTCTGGAGCTGTTGACAGTTCCAAGCCAGTGACTTTAACTTGAGCTTTGACCAGTACAAAACCCACTGCTTTACTAACTCCGTTGTCTGCCGTCACGGAGACATTGTAGGTAGCAGCAACTGCGTAGGTGTGAATGCTGACATTTGAGCTGCCTTCATCTGTTGAGGAATCATCAAAGTTCCAGCTATATGTGACATCTTCTGTAGCACCTTGTGGGGTAGCAGTCAGAGTCACAGGCTGTCCTAGCTCAACTGCCACTGGCGAGGCTGTAACACTGACTCCGGTAAGCTTTGGACGGATTTCAACTGTATGCTGGGCAGATATGTTTCCATAATCATTGAATACAAGGACATTTGCAGTGTAGATTCCAGGGGTAGCAAAGGTGTGGTTAACACTCTCTTCATGCTGCACCAAGTATGTGTTGGCAATAGGCGCTGCACCAGTGTAAGGGGCAGTGGAGGATGTTGTGTCACTTTGGCCGTCCCCATAGTCCCACTGCCAGGTAAAGTCATAGTAAGAGTCCACTGCTGCCGTGGCTGTGAAGGTAACAGCATCACCAGTAGCCACTAAGGCCGGTGGGTTGACAAATGACAGGTCTTGCATGGGCTCCATTGGGTCGATGGTAATGCCTAGACTTGCATTGGCAGAACCATGAGGATTTTCGATTTCAACATAGATAGTATGTGTTGTGGCTTCAGAGAACGTGTAGAAAAATGATGCACTATCTGCATTGAGAACAACGGGGTCGTCGATGTACCACTGGTAGGAGTTGACTGACGTCCCGGTGGCATAGGTGACGGTGAAGGTCTGCTGTATCCCCACAGCAGTTCGAGGGCTGGAGGAGGTGATGGCCACACCACTGATGACCTCATCCGCCTGAACATTACTTGTTACAGCTACTTGACTCACAAGATTTGTCAACTGGACTCTCAAAGGAAATGAATTAGCGTAGTTGTCATACTGCTTGGTGTAGAAAGCGTAGCTTGTAGTGTTTGATGTTGGAGTACACTCCTGAGGAAAGTCTTCAATGTCATCTGGACAGGTGTCTTGGAAGGGAATCCCTGCATGTGCTTCCCCCCAGAAAATAAAGGTAGCAGAAACGTCAGTTCCTTTGGTGATCATGACAACAAAGTTGTACTCCTTGCCTGTTTCCAGGTGGATAATACCATCAGCACCTGGGACAGGGTAGATCAACTCAGCACCCTCTATGGCATCTTCAAAGGTGATGGTGCAGTTGCGAGAAGTTCTTTTTGTGACTGGGTTTTCCACAATGGCTGCAAAGGTAACAGTGCCAACTGGCCTTGCTTTGATAATGTCAGCATTACTTGGACTATATGAAAATGTTTCACTGACAGTGTACATGGCTCGGATTTCAAAAAGCGCGTAGTCAAACCAAGTGTCTGGGTATTCCTCCGGGTATGTCCACGGCCCGACCCAGTCTTGTTGTTCCATGTACAGAGCACTTTGTACCCATTCAGACGTTGAGGAGTTGTAATACTGTAAAGCATCCTTGCTATCAAACTGAATACCAATGATGTCGTCTTTTAACACAGTGAGTGGCTGCTGAGAGATGTCGACTCGGACCAGGGTGCGCTCTGTCACACTGATTTGCAAATTGGTTTCCCCAGCGAGGGTGTAGTTGGGCTGGGCGTTGATGTACCGTGGTGGTAGGGTTTGGTTCATGGCGTACTGACTGCAAGGCTCGGTAATAGCCTGACAGGAGGATCTGAGGTAGCAATACTGCTGGCCTGCAGGACAGCTGTCTGTGGTGTTGCAGAACTGACCTGACACGCAAGTGGAATAGGGGGAGGGCAGGGTGGGACATCCTAGAGGGGCCAGAGAGAGATCATCAGGTAACAGGTCTTAGCACAATTAAATTTTCAGCACAAGAATTCGGGGGGGGGGCTGCTTTAGGAAAAGCAGCAAAGATTAACATGCAAGGAAACATTGTGGTAGAATTTAATATGTTCAAGAACATGCAATTGTCAGAATTTAAAGGTACGAATATGGGCAAGTCAGAATGGATTCTTTATAAAGTATCATACAGAATGGATTCTTTACAAAGTATCATGCATATATTGAACAGATATCTACCAAGTTTTTCATTAATTCTCAGAAACATGTATGGGAAGATGAAACACAGAGAAAGAGTTTGATGCATTGGGTGAGGAAGGCTATTTCACTGCACTTCAGTTCAGTTAAACCACACCACAGGCAGTTATCCTTCAGATCAAGTCAGGGTTATGTGCATCACATGACTAAGACTGTTTCACTATTTGTCATTTCTATGTCATAACCAGCCAGGCATTTGGGAGAAAATGTCAAAAGATTTGTTTGAAATTCTTCCTTCATGCATTGAAGTATACAAATATACATTTGTAGTTGTAAGAGACTTTATCAAAAGGGAAACATGCACAAGTTTACATGACATGAGGTCATATCGTAGGACAGCATTGTCTGGATTTTAAAAGGACAGGATTTTTACATCCAGTTAAGCTTGAAGAAGAGGTGGCAAAGAATGTGGATAATTACAGATATATACATGTACATTATTCACTGAGTCAGAAACCATAAGTCAAGTATGGGGATATAGGGAAAACTACATGCCATGGCTCTGGTATTGACAAACTGTGAAACAGTCTTGCAAACAAACAAACAAAATATATCACACCAACACCACATTTGTCATCACTCTACAACTGCTATATCAACAAACCAGTCCAACAAACACAAAACACCTCAATCGTTACAACAGACACGATCGTGTATACACACACAGTGGTAACAGATTTTAGTCATGTTAAGGCTGTGGGCCCGCCCCACTGCAGATGCACGTGGACATACCAGGTAGGTGCAGATATGAGCCAAACAAAGGACAGGTGGGTCGGTACACCTGCAGGCGGATGTTGGATGCACCTGGCACAGCCACAAACTCCCAAGTGCTCAGCAGCCCTGCATGGTGTCATAAATTAAAGTTGAGTGAACAGTGATGAGTTGAACAGTCTCTTGTCTGAAAGCATCAATAAAGTAACATCGAAGTCAAATGAAAATGTCTGAGAAGAACCTGTCCTTCCCACACCTTCGTGCTGGAACCACATCCCAGGAAACAGCAGCAATCTCTTAGTGTTTGCTGAGGCTGCACCTTCCTGTGCCGTCATGTTTACTGCAGGAATGTCCACAGAATCAAAGACCACAGATCCCACCATGAAATACTGTCTGTAGTCTGCATCTGGTTCTGCAAAAATCAAGAGCAACACAAATTAGGAAAGTTCACTTTAAGAGCGCTATGTGACAATCTTTAAGTTTAATAACTAATTATTCTATGCTGTGTAATTCGGCAAAAATGATATGACGCACTGTCAATATTCTTCAATGATGAATAACATGCTTTGGTTTGGACATTATTAATCTTAGTTTCCATGTCCTCAATTTCAAGTTTTCTACTAGAAAGCATATCTCACTCTGGAAGCAACTAAGGTAGGATTAAAACTTCTCAATAGGAGTTCAGCTGTGGAAACTTAGGGTTTATGCCACAAGATCATGAGTCATCCAATCATCCCCAAACTTGAATTTGAGACAACCCCTCATCTCCCTCCCTCAGGTCTTTCAGAACATCCTGTACTGAGTGTGCATTTGAAAGTTTGCCCAGTCTTAGTAGACTCTCTGTTGATTGTTAACTATCATGTGTGCCGCATCAGTCAGAGGTTTGCACAGATATTCCAAGACAAACACTTGATGTCAACACCTACAGTTGGAAAATGATACTTGTGACTTTGTCACTCGCACAAGGCTTACCAGGGATAAGAAGAAGCCGTGCAAGGTTCTAAGGGCCTGTGAGACACAAGGACTCTTACAAACACACTTGACTCTGTAGAAAACGTTGGGCCCTTTAAGTGAGGCAAATACAGCTGTCTTGCTCCCCCAGAAAAGTAACATGAAACTGCAACTAATCACCCCCTTTAGCAGGAGTGAAAAGCAGGAGAGCCTGTAGGAACTTAGTCCTATTACACCAAATCAATACCAACTGCTACTGGCAGTGTCTAATAGCACATAGAAATCCTCTCCTGATGCAGCATAATGAACTGTATCAAGCACAGTCCTGAGTTAAGACCTGCATGTAGGTAGGTCAGAAGTGCCATGTCATCAAATCAATGTAAATGTTGACAGTGTCAAATTTTAGCCAGCAAACAAATTGGCTTGCTAAAGGTGAAGAAAAAAGTCCTGTTTTCACAGTATGTGGTTTCCTTACAAAGGCATTTTGTGCCAAATGTCAAACTCTAAATATTTGCAGTACTGCCTGGCAACTGTTGAAAGGGGCCAATTAATTACATGTCTTGGCCAATGTCGGCCCTTGGCATGTTACAGGTGGTAATGTTGTAGATAATGCACAGCCTATCACTGTAATCCTTGCTTGAAAGAAAGCACCACCCCCTGGAATTTCCTTTCACAAGTCAAACAAGTTTGTCCACCATCTATGTGATCCAATCTGTGGTGACTGAGAATAGGGGAGCTGATCAGTCTCAGTCCACAAAGAGAATCCTGATCATAACTTATCCTAACAACTAGCACTGTTTCACTAAAATTACTGTTGCATACTGGTGTTTGTCATAAGTCAAGAATCTGCTTAAAAAAAGGCTACAATGTCTTTAGTACTGAATTGAAAAATAAAATGTTAGTTACCATCAGTGATGAATCCTGCTCCGGCATAGTCAGACACAAGCCACTGCACACTGATGTTATATCCAGTCCGTGCTTCCAAGGTCACAGCGAAAGCTTCACTTCCCGTGTAGTGAGAGGGCGGACATGTCAGTGTCACGCCTGTGATGGGTGTCACTATCACTACCGGCATCATTGTGGTGACAGTTGTGCCATTGTAGCGTCCTTCCACAACAAGAGGGTAAGTCCCATCAACGCTGTACTTGTGGTTGACTGACAGTCCTGTCTTGTTGACTAGTGGTGAGCCATCACCCAAATCCCAGATGTAAGATTCCATCGAATCAGTGAGTATTCCAGTCAGAGTAAACTCGATATCCTCATTGATGGAGTAGTATGTTCTGGCGTTCGCGACATGAAAAGTTGGGAATGTTTTGAAAGACGATGGAATTCTCATGTGGCCCTCACACACACTGGACGATATCGCTACTGAGACGGTATGGACCCACTCACACCACAGGAGTTTGCATCCTGAATATGTAAAGAAGGTTTCAGCTAATTCTCCACAGTAACAAATGTCTTGTGCATCTGGTAAGCCGCCATAGGTGTAGCCTTGTGCATAGCAGATAGCATTGCAAGAAGCTATGTCATGCGATCCACTTTGCTCGTACTGAAAGAACACCAGACTTTCCTCTCCAGTGTCACTGTCAGTATAGCAAGCTCCGTAGGATTGAGCTGAGGAGAGAGAAGAAGAAGAAGACTTAGTCATTGAACAAATCACTAGGTATAAGAGAAATTCAGAGATTTTACAGATTTCACAATTTTGAATAAGACTGTGATGGAAGCAAAGCTTAGCTGAAACTATTCCAATTCGATTCTGACTTAGAATATTAAAATGCACTGATTTTTCAGTTTTCCAAATTTCACTCGGTGACAAATCGAATTGTTTTAAATCTCTTAATTTTTATGTGTTGTGCAAAATCCCTGTCTACATGGTAGTCAAAATATTTGATAAAGTCCTATTACTAAAGTCTTGCACGTTCATTGTACATATCCTATAATTGATGATTTACAGTTTCAATCAGTTCTTTTTTTGATGAAATACTTCAAAACTGCTGTTACACCATAAATGACTATTATTTACAGTCTAATATCCATTCTATTGGTGAATAAGTATGACATCAAACTCTTGTGAAGACTGCCTAAAATTGCTACATGGCATGCAGAACATTAAGCTTTGCAGGTGATTTTCTAGAAACATTCCTGGCAGCAAGCAAAGCATTGTGCAATGTGACCTTGTCTACAGAACAATGTGTGAATCACGCAATCAAGTGCTTTATAAGGAAGATAACAGGTAGCCTGGATGCCATCTAGATCAGTTTTAGCCTTTAACTGACAGGAGCAGACTGACATGTGGACCAGCTGAGCAAGGTGGCATCCTGGCCAAATATTAGGGTACATGCATCTAAGATGAGTGTAGTTTACAAGAGGAGTCTGCATCTGTGATGACCAACTGAACATGAGTTCTCACCATTTCTTCGCCTTCTACTACTCCGGTGTCTACTCAGATTATGTTTCTCATGCCAATGGACTTTGCTGTGTCTATGCTTCCTCAGGATTGCTAATAGCCCTGCTGAGAGTTTGCAAGGCTCTGCAAACAGGGGGAAGGGGTTAGCATGTTAGCATTAATGCACACAGATTAAATGTGAGTGACATACAAGTTACTCCATAGCAAAAAACTGTTAATCAAGCAGTTACATTCCGCCTGTTTAATATATGCTTGTATGGCAAAATAAAACAACAGAAGGCGTTAAAAAAACGACATGCATTGACAAACACATTACAAGAGCAAACTGAAAAACAAAAAAAAAGTGTGGTATGTCCTCCCTCAACCCTAATGACTTTAGCCTTTAGAAGAAATGTCTTGAAGTTGTCCTTGGAATGTGATATTGATTGAGGGAGGTATACACAACTTGGCCCCATGCCATGCAAATAAGGAAAGATAACAAAAACACTTAACATGATCTATTGCAAACAAAAAAGAGCCGTAACGAAAACAAATTAAGCTGATGAGTTGACATATGATGCAGCAACGAGGTCAAAGGAGCAACACATTCCCACCATACGACTAAATGTTAACATCACAGTTTAGTTGTTACAGGTTATAACACATCTAACAGAATTAAAAAGAAGCCTTCAAGAAGATTTGGAAAGCTGAAGAAAAGTTATATCTTGTATAGTTGTAACAGACCAACAGTTTAAGTCTAATAAAAAGCCTTACTGCAGTTGAGGGGGCTAAAGTCAACTTCAGCCACATTTTTGACTGTGTTGGTTTCTGGGTCCACACAGGTGATGTTGGGTCGGTCAGGCAGGGTGATGTTGGTTTCTGCGGCCACTGTGAGCCACAGGGGCAGCCAGGACAGGTCACAGGTACACAGGTATGGGTTAGAGCCAAGGGACCTGTGGGGACAGGACACACGTGTAATGTGGTCAGCCTATGGTTCTGCATGTGATGGGTAAAGGCATTGGCATTGACTTGGAACAAAGGGCAATACAAAGGGCCAAAGCACGAGCACAGAAAAGGTTGTACAGTCGTACATTTGTACAACATACATTTCCATACACTTTGTGTCAGTGGACACTTAAATAATGATACTGAATGATAAGATATTTTCTTTCATATACAAGTATATTTTGACCTGGGTCCACATAATAAATAGAAAATTAGTGTCAAACAGAGCAATCTTCATCAAAATGAGGGGTTTGCCATCTGTCATTGTATCAAGAGTCATACGGGTTTGTAGCCGTCTACACACACAACCTCCTTATTGTATTGTCTGCAGCTACTTAAGAGACACCTCTCTAGATCCAGTGGACTGCAGCCTTTATGATGTGGTGGAAGTACAGGTTTGACTGCATACACATGTACGTCTAAGCCTTTGTGAACAGTGGTAGTTTTTTTATGTTTCTAAGTCCTTTCATCCTTTCTGATAACAATGGTGGCTCCTTGGGATGGAGAGGCTACTATTATTATTCAGTCTTTATTTTGAACTGATAGGTATGTTTCATTAAAAGTCCAAAAGGAAGTAATTAAATGATTAAACAGTTCAGCCTATCTGGCTAGTCTGCTTAGGCAATGCATTATGAGGATACTGTGATGCAATACAGCAACTCATTATTGTTCAAAGGTAATCCTGTCTATAACAAAGGCCAACACGTCCCTCCCTATAGGCAAACCGACCTATCAACATCAAAGGCCGGCCGCTCGCAGAAACGTGCTTCCCCTTGTTTGCACCAGTGGAAGCTTTTGACCTTTGGAATACAGAGGTCTTAATGATATACCTGTATGCCAGCTAATGGTGATTGTATTGCCAACAAAATGCCTGAATGTCACCATTTCGTGCACAGAAATTGTTTTCGCTCTTTTTTTACATGACATGTCTAATATCATCACATGATATGTGATTTTACAAAACATCTCTCAGAACATTAAATATATTTTGCACATGATTTTCCACTTTCAACTCAGAGACATAACAGTGACGTGAGTTAAATAAGTTCTATTGAATGATCCCAGCTGTTTATGGTGCAATTTTCCTGCTGCCAATGAATGACGTAAGTGGGACACGGATCAAACAAGTCGTTTGACATCAGTGGCTTTCCGAAATATAATGTCAAGGCCCCTACATATGATCCCAATAAACATCTGGTTTTAGCTCTGAGGTTTTAGTAGCTGCGTCAATTTTGTGACCCTTGATCAAAGGTGAACTATTGAGCTTTGCTTTTGAGTAAAATTGTCACTCAGCTCATCATAGAGCTAAAGAACAGGTATGGCTAACCTTTTTTTGCACAATGTGTAACTTTTTTTCGTAAGGCTTTGTTTCAGAAAATGTGTCAAAAAAAGGATATGCAGTTGTCCTCACTCTTCTTCCCAAAACAACCTCTGTACAATCAAACATTCCAATCACCCACACAGGAGATCAGGAGATCATGTCACGTCAATCAACAGGAATAAACAGGAACACATCAATATTTCACAGATGACCCTTTAAATTTGCAGAGTGGTCCATAACTGCAACAAACAGGTCCATTTAACCTGTCAATCATCATTATTTTCCTGTCATATACAAACAACTTTCACTAGTCAGTTTGGATGCTAATACCGGTGTGTCATGGAAACCAGGATGCGTGGACTTGACTTGTAATAGCATGGTGGGATTAGTTTTGGAGGGGATGATCCTGTCATGGGGCGTGTGTGTCACTGGTACTGACGTCACAGCTTTGTCACTCTCCAGACTGAGCCAAAATTTATGTGAAAAGGGCTATGTCAGAGATTCCTCCAGCCCACCTGTATCTTCACCTGTCAAACTTCAAAGTCACGACAGACCCACCTGAAGTCTGAAGCATTTGCCCTGCCGTGACAATATGTCCTTCAAGTAATAAATACAGCAACCCGACAGCCAAAAACTACTTAAGAATCAGTGTCCACAAAAATTGCACTTGGTGTTTGTTATTGGTTGATCTGCTTTAATGTCTGTGTGTATTCGTGGCTACTGTAATGGAACCAAGACTTTGCCTACAGGGCACAGTCTCAGAATTGCATGCTTGACAGTAGAGGACTTACATACCAGCCCCCTGGTGAGATTACTTAATGGACCAAAACATCCTCAAACTTGCCTCCCAAAACTCCTCTGCATGATCTGTACCTGCTGTGCAGTTAATCCTTACACCCAAGGAGTCAATTAGGGAGTCATTATCAGCTGATTATCAGGCATTAACAGCAAAATATGTCCCCAGGGGAGGATGTTTTCCAAACTTCATTAAGATACATTAGGTCTACTTACAGGCTAGTCAAGCTTGAGTTGCTGGCAACAAGGTCATCAAACACTCCATAGGTTAGGTTGTCCAGCGCATTGGAAGACAGGTCGCTGTAAAGTCAACACATTTCTGTCAGCAAACTGGACCAAAAACATTTACTCTTTTGGTATGTAAACATAATCTTCCAACGAAGCAAGGAATAAATCTTCAGATGATGAACAAGAAAGCTTCAAGCATCAAAAGATATACTTACAGAGTATGCAACATGTGAAGGCCTGTGAACAGTTGCTTTGACATGGAAGTCAGGCGGTTCTTGGATAAATCACTTTGAAAGAAAAGAACATTGAATCAAACCTTTGTTTATTTCTATCAAGTCTAAAAATCAATAGTGAAAACTCTCTAAAAACGAAACATGTATCAAAAATGTTGTAACAAAAGAAACGAAACAGACACAAGAGCTACTTCAGAATAAATTGCTGACACTTACAGCTCTTGTAATGAAGTAAGATTTTGAAACACATTTTCAGGAAGCGTAGTCAGGAGGTTTTCACTAAATGACCTGTGTAGAAAAAGAAAGAAGTACCATTAAGACTTCTTTACAAACTCTCTTCTACGGAAATGCCAGTGATGTAATCAGATTGTTCTAAAGACAGAATGTTCAACAAACTTTATGCAATGAAAATTGAATTCAGTTGAAGACTGTCAGTTACATAACAGTTCTTTGTAGGGAGGGGGTTGTAGCATATTGGCTTCAAATTGTTGTATTATTCTAATCTATGGTTACTGGTAAAAAGATAAAGTGCTGTAAAGAAACACTTTCTCTTTGTTCAAAAAAATACAAATACTTCAAAGCATATGAATCAACAAAGAAATCTATTTTTGGACTTACAACACAGCGATGGCACTTGAATCAGCAAACAAGTCATCAGGCACACTATTCAACTTATTACCCTGAAGCAGCCTGATAAGGGGCAGAAAAGGGTAGCTTGTCAGATATGAAGTCAAACACTCCAGAAAACAAACTCAGTTTGGTGTAGACAGGACATCTTTTCATGTAACAGGTGATTAAACAAGTCAACATGTCAGGACAATTTGTGCAGTAGTAGCCATGTACTGATAGACTGACCAGATGTCTGATTCTGGATAAAGTATTGTTGGTGTAAGACAACATCACAGTCTGCCCTTATGCCAATTAGCAAAGATAAAATGCAACTCGAAAATTTGGGGAGCCAGACACAAGTGGTGCTTGAGGAGATTTGGTCCTGTCCTTGGGAGTAGGTGATTAACAGCCTGGCAAAGCTTGATGTTGCAATGCAAATACTACAAGAGGCACAAAAACCGTCAGCGGCCACATTTAATTAACTCTGTTAACAGCACAGCACACATACAAATGCTTACAAAAACAGTTTGGAATACTTTCATTTCTTTTACACAATAGAGTCTGTCTCTCAAATGTGCAACAGCTAGTCACCCACTTTAATTATCAGATCCATACGTGCCTGATACGTAAGTCATGAATACGAAGTCCATGTACATTCTAACCATAACCTTGCACATCTTTTCCTTAATTTTGGATATATCTTTCATACCTCTTGAATTCAAACTGTTATTTGTCCTTTCCTTGACCTACTATGTGTAATAACAACTAGCTTCCTACTGATTCAATGTTTGAAATTAGGTGGAACAGGTAAATACTGCTAAGTGCACGAGCCTCCACCCAGTTTTGTTTTGTACTGGTCCAACATGCAGAACAAATAGCCCCCTACCAGGGCCCCCATTGTTGGAGGAGAGACTGTTAGCAGGGCTGGCACAAAAGGCAGGTACTTACAATTCTTCTAGGGACGTCAATCCTTCAAAACTATTTACTTCTAATGACTCTAGGCAATTGTACGTCAAATTCCTGAAAAAGGACAGAATCAGTTAGCAACTGCATAGTATGGTATCATCATTTATGTCAAGGTTTCTGGGGAGGAAAAACTTGAACATGTCCTTTTAAGATTCTTCAGGTACTAAGTAAAAACCTGCAAATCTCTGACCTCTGTCTTCTTTCTTATTGACCTGAGCAGACATTTTGTCATGTTGTGTGGGTGCTGTGTGACAAAAGTTTCCAAAACACACACCTTCAGATTACAAACTTTGAAGCACAAGCGTCTCACACACAGAGACAAGTTCACAGCAAGGTATAAACTGCCACATTCTCACCAATATTGATTTTTGAAACTTTGCCATGTAACATGACAAGGTGATATTAACAACAAAACTTCTGACATACTTTCATTTCAAATATGTGGCTCTTCAGATAGACCAACATTCTGTCTGTCTTCCTAGTACCAAACCAAATAGTGACAGGATCTCTGCAACTTTGCCCCCCTCCAAGCCTTTGACTTTATCAACCGGATACCAGGTGGACATGAACAAAGGTTGCCTGCCTGACTGAACCAACCACAGAAATTCTCTTACATGCCGTTTCATCCCTCCTCATTCAGTTTGTAGATTTGTTTTCTGCAAACATAAAGCCTTTCCTAGTATATTGGCTAGGACCCGACACAGGTGTAAATCAGGGGGACAATGGCCAGGTTTTGTGTTGGAAACAAAGCCTTTGGGGACAGTTCCCAGAGAACAAGGCGTGAGATGGAATGTATTGATTGTACCCACAGCCCTGAACCGATCTCTCCGCCTCAGTATTGACCTTTACCAACCAAACCACCGCAACATTCCCACATTTCAATGAGAAATAAGGTCTACACATAAGAAGTTATGATATAAGAAATAAGAAACTATGTTTGAGCAAGGAGGTTTGATATGTACCATTCAAAGCATTCAAATGCCTTTATTCCCATCAAATTGTTGTTGCTGTTAATGCTCCAAAAGGTATTCTGTGGAATATACAATCCTTTGAGTGAATTTTCTAAGTTATTTTTAACACCTCTGTGCTACAAGATGAAGCTTGCTTATTCCCAAACTGAGTATACCATGTAGCCATCAATGCTATACACAGAGTTGGCATACCAGTCACCCAGAAGTCATGCAAATTGAGCATCAGGAGTGTGCCCAGGCAACATTAACCTTGTATCCAGTCAGCCATGGAAAAGAAAACCAACCTGTTTCCTAGAGGCAAAATATCACTCTTGCTCCTAGTGACCCGCTCGGTCTCCTATCAGATACCATGCTGCACTCCTGTCACAACTTTTAGTGCTCAGGAAAATGCTAATTTATCACTTTCCCTGTATGCCTAGCCCCTCACTAAACAAGTGGACAATTTTGCTGCAGCCAACTTTGCAAAGGTCAAGGACCGATATCCAAAGTAATTGCTCCCCATTCTGCGACATAAATCAAGATCAGCTAATTGCATGCAGGTGAATACATGTAATAAAAAGTCTACTAACACTGGCATTTTACACATCTAATTATACACGTTTGCAGCTATATTTGTACTGCTACCACATTTGTGGAGGTCATCCAAAGTGCATGAAACATGTAAAATGGAGTTAATCTACTGTAAGATAATTGTGCTTTTGGCCTGTGGTTAGTTAATGTACTGTAAATGCATATCAAAGTTGTCAGGATTTACTGCCACAGGCATGCTGTTCACAGCCTTGGTTTTGTTTTAAGATTGAAGTTGGACACTGCAAAGGAGGAAAACTGCCCTGTCCAATCAAATTTGTAGACTTCCTATGATTACATTAAAACACCTGACAAGTTCTAAAGATTACGATTATGGTTAGTTGTTGACTTTTTTTGTTTGGTCCTATTACATTAACTTTAAACAATGTTGACCTTGGAATAATGTGTCTTTTTTAGTAAATCTTACTGACAACATAGGATAAGCAATTATCATGGGAGTAAAGTAAAAGAAAAGAAAGGTACTCACAAAATCTTCAGACTTGATAAATTATTAAATACTCTGTTGGGAAGACTGCTTATATTATTCCTATCCATAATTCTGTAAAGAATGGAAAAGGACTGAGTTAGCTGAATATAAAACCAAGGTACGAATGAGCTACCATGCATTACTATGTTACCAGATCTTAAAGCAGAAACAACAGTCTAAGCAATCATTCCACACAGGCAAATATTATTCTAGCCTCCCAGTGCTACCTTCCAGGCAAACAACACTACTTTTTGCTCTTCAGCGTCATCAAATCTAATGTCAATGTGCTTGAGTCAACAAATCAAACTAATAATTGTTTAAGAAGGCAAAGGTGGTGGGAAAAATGCCAGTTCGAAACGGAAACCCCTGCCCCAGCCTGAAATCAAAGCTTGCCTAAATTCTACCTTGTGATACAAATGTTTTTGATAACATGTAATTCATGTCTACCGTTATCAACACTTAAAAATTCCATTAAGCATTCCCAAGATATTCAACTATGCTACTGCTATGTTGTGTACAGTTTCTGTCTGAGAATATACAATTGTGGACAGCCAACATGTCCGTTCAGTCATGGAACTGATAACCTTATTATCCTAACAAGATCAACATAATTACACAACACACAGTATGCACAAAATTTCACACAAGAACACGGGTACTTACAATTCTTCTAAATTTTGTAGACTCTTGAAGGCATCTCCTGCTATAGTGGACACATTGTTCTCCGACAAGATGCTGTAAGGAAGGAAAAATGGGTCAGCTAGATGCAACAAACGGGGTCATGGGGATTTGAGGCTTGAACAAAAGGATTCCGTATGAAACCACCTGTTTCCTACAGGGTCTTGTACACTAGTAATGGGATAACAAACATAGATGTATGTGCAGGAATTTGCTCAGTAGCATATAACACAGTAACATGATAAACACTGGCAAGATTGTACTTTTGAAGAACAACTAGGAGGCTCTGAACTGGTGCAGCATAGGGTAGATTTTCCAAGAAGACATTATTGAATATGGTAATTATTTTCATGTCCTTTCATTCAGTATCTATAAATAGAAACACATACAAAAAATTGTTAAGTTATTATTTATGGAGTAAATCAGTACAGAAGATGATGGAAATATGATTGGCAGATGTGAATTCTTAAGGAGATATAATAATGAATGCTTGAAGAAGGAGGCAGTAACCAAGAGAGATGCCAGTTTCTCACATACATAATGAATGCTCTGCATGAAAATATAACATGAGTTTTATTTTGAAGAGTCAAATCATCGTCCAGTGAATATTTTTCTAAATGTACTGTGACGCTGAGGTTTGTTATCTTTAATTATCCTCAGAGGTAAAGGTGATCAAGGGCAGCCCAAGCCAGCAACCCTGACTGATTTGTCTGCCCACAGAAGGGACAAAGGCAGGCTTTACAGACACTCTTTCTTCCCACAGGCTGGCATCACAAAGTCAGCCTTAATGGCCTCTTCCTTACAGGGGCACAACCATGAATAGTGAGTCAACTTCCTTGACTATAAGTCTTTTCTCAGCCAGACATCTTTGCTGTAGTTTCCCATGTAGCTAAGAATACAGTTTGTCCGTCCCAATCACTGTCAGTGCGGAAACTCTTTCTGACGTAGGGCCGGCTGATTGTTTGTGCTTTAGCAGCAGAGTGACATGACAGGTCAGTGTAAGGTAACCAGAAAAAAACGAATTTGGCACGACACCGAGGGGGGTTATATAATGCAAACTGTTCCAACCTGGAGTAATCCTCCACTTTCAAAACAAACCTGTTACTTTTCCACAACCTGTCCTACAGCACTACACTATGAGGGTGATGCTTTGTGAAGTGCATTCTTTTGTACGTGGAGGTTTATCGACAACTACGTTCCCACACCGATGGACAATGCCACACCATTGGGCCGAGATGCACAATTAACAGTCTTCCAGGTTTGGTGTTTCACTGCCTCGACAATGGACTACGTCTGGAGTTTCCATCTGAGGGCAACAGCCCACCTTGCCCATTCTGCACAATTGTAAGCATACCTGGCAATGCTTTTTTAAGCACCAGTGAATAGAACAATGGTCCTGAAAAGCATCCACCAGGCAGAGGGTGCCAGTGGACTTGAGAACTTTGTTTCACTCAAAGCACCGCGGAAATTTGGACCTCAAGCGAGCTGTTTGAGGAAGTGAAATGTCATGTTTGACTACTGGTACTTGTGTGGCAATCAATGGAGGGGTACGCCCTAGACAAACTGAGCTTTTGATGTGAAATTTCTTGTCTTTCAGCAGGGCCCATGTTGTGAACAACAAGGCTGTTTTTCAGCCTTGACAGTGACAGCCTTCCTTATCTGTGGCCTTGCCAGGGTTTGCACCACCAGCATTTAGTAAAACTCCTGTGATACAGTTTCAACAAGGGATGTCCGACCCATCCCCATCCAACCATTCAAAGGAAAGAGTATCAAAAGAGGGACATAAAGTTTGTCCGATGGTTGTTCAAACATACCAGACATAGCAATAGTCTGTTTCCCTGTCTTTCAAGTGCCCTAATCAGAGATGGGGGCAGGGCAAAGTTCCTTTAAACAGGGCACATACATTGCCCTAAATTAAGTTACATGCTAATTATGTTATAGATACCAGGGGGTTAAGCCATCATCAAGGGTGAAAACAATCCTGCCTTATTATTCAAATTTTCTTTACTCCACTGGTGTTCATTAATTAAAGAACTGTAGAAGGTGGCAGACAGGTGCCTGTTCTGACACAAATGACCTGGCTTCATTCTCAGTGAGGTCTACTCCAGAAAAGCCAGGGGCAGCCAGAGTTGATCACACTTAATCAAGGGATGATGTACGACACACTAACACGCCTATCAACCCAGTCCCACAACCACTCCAGCTCGAGGATTCTGCCACAACAGTTCAGGACCAAACTGGGGATGCAAGAGGCTTGTTTGTGCTGCTATCACCCGTGTTTGGCCGCCAGGTAGGAAGCCAGACAACAACTTTGTGTTGTGTGATAAGGCTGCGTAGGGTCCCTTTGTGGCTGTTGGGCAGCATACCTCCCCTTCCAAGCATACTGACCGTCATCTTAGCTATGCACATTGCTGGCAGGCAGCCTACCATGGGCAGTGCACGGCTATAACATTGTGACATCATCCTTATATCAAAACTCCAAGTGTCCAGTTGTCTTGTACACCACACAACATCACTACAGTAAAGGTACGCCTGCTCTATACTTCACAACTGAGCAGACCCAGTGAGAATTGGCACACCTCCAGAGTTAAGTAAGCACAACAGTGACCTATTTCAGGAAACTCAGAACCTATTTCCACCATCATTAATATATTGATACTGACAACAACATATTGTATCACCCGTTTACAGAGCCAGCTTTTTAGGTTACACCACTAACAACCACTGGTGCATTTGGGGCATGAACACAAACATGGCAACACCTTCCATGGGATACTGCCTGTGTAAAGATCTGTGCTTTTCAGATTTTGTTTTCATAACTATTTCTGGCAAAGCATTTTAACCTGCCACAATTGCGAGAGATGGGTCAAGGCAAATGTAGAGAGTCGGGCATGCTTACAGCACTCATCAGCACTGTAGCAACAAGAAAACTGCTCGGAGATATGGGTAACCCTCACATGCTGACAGGATGAATTATAATGGGCATGTTTGGTGTAATTAACTTAGTTTCCTCAACATTGGGGGAAGTGTTGCCAAAGTCCAACTTCGAGACATCAGAGATGAATAGGAAGAAAGTCTAACCAGACGTGACAGGCAGCAAATGTTGTAGAGTTGTTGACCTCCTTTCAACCAGCTGTCACCTGGTCTCTGATGACTTTTTTTATTAAATTGGGGCTCACCTTCCAATACAAGTGCAGTTTTGTACTTAATACAGTTAAGTCTTGGTTTCAATATGGTTATGAACAAATAGAAATATCAATGTGCACAAGTATTACTACATGACTTTTCTCACTCCCAAATCACTAGCATGTACACTTCAAGTACACCTCAAACAAAATCAACAAAAAAAGCAAAAAAAGCTTTCATAACATGCACAGCTACAGGAGAAGCAACTGTGAAAAACATCCTTTCCACAAACAAGCTTTTGAATATTACACACACAGTGGTAGAAATACACTGTGTTTCAATTTGTCAACATACATTTTGTACAAACATTCAGATACACATGCTTCAATGACTCCCTGGAGAGCAAATTAAGCTGCTCTCAATTTGTTCCAAGCTGGGAGTTTAACTTTTGACTCCCTTGTGATATTTCTCTCTCAGGCTGTCAGTTACGGTAACATTACTCCTGCCTACATTAAGTACCAGAATGATAGATTGGAAAGTCACAGTTGTGCTCAGAACGGTAGCTGGGTAAATGTGGGAACCAAGGAAAAGCAGATTATCCCACATGTACATAACAACGCCACTCAGCTATTAAAACACATCCAAATCCCTGGAGTAAACTACAAGCACACTGAGAAGGGGAAAAAGAACTCTGAAAAGTCGGTTTGGGGGAGGAAGTGTGGCATTAAAGCGCGTTACGCAGTAGTAGGAGGTGAACTGTATCAGGTAACGCATTGCGTGCGTGTGAAAACTCGCGATGGGGTGACAGAAATCTCAACTACTTAATAATCGTTTGAGGGACTGCCCCACTGATTGAAAGGGTAAATAATACTAATCTGTTCTAATCTCATTCACAGCTGTTTATTACCGCAAACAACTAGGCGTGATCTTATCGAATACACTCCTTCCCTGGTGTACTTTATGGTGGATGCTACGCTGCGAAGTTTATGCGTTGCTTTAAAAATAAGTTTTGTTACTCAACTTACATACGTGCTGTGAAGACGACACCATTATCATTATGTATCTTTCCTTTTATGAAATGCAAATGAAATTGAAAGAGTGAAATGTCTTTGGGTGACTCAGGGAAGGAAGCAGCAAGAAGTCAACAAAACACCTTCATCAGCTGAAAGAGGCGGAAACATGCCTGACTTGTAGCGGTTTGACTCGAGCCACTCCTGGCCGCCTGGCGGTGCCAGGCCGGGGCACCCCTCCCACAGGAGTTCTCTAGAGTAGTTACAACATATCCAGGGTGAATCACAATAAATCTACCCTCCCACACATGTTCAGTTTGTAGGTTATAAGAAATGGTGGTAGGTAGTGTTGTACTTACAGTTTCTTTGTCGGGATCGGTAGACCCGCAGGGCTTGGCACTTGACGGAGCCCCTGTCCTGAACAGTCGACTGTGCACGCCTTCGGGACGGCAGAACACAGGCACTTGTCGGGACACGGGGTCTCACAGTTCGTCTCCGTCGGACCCTCGGTAGGGGGAACCTCGGTGGTGTGTCCGAGGGCGGGCCGGGGCCCGACGCACGCCAGTAATCCACATAGCAGGTAGATCCAGAGGAGCCTGGGCCGGAGGACGCCATGTTTCCCGGTGACCAGGACATCGGGTTGCATACTTCAGACGTACGCTAGCAGCTCATCTTGTGTACCGAGCACTCTGGCCAGATCTAGCCGTGGGTGGCGACACCGAGCACCGAGGGGAGTCATGATCTCAGCCGATTGTCCCCGCAAACTCGTCCCGTCCGCACCGCAACCTCATCTCTTTGGCCTACAGTACACAGGGCAACACAACAAAACAGCGTCAAAACGGTCGACTGCCTCCGCGGTACCGCCGAAAGAACCTACAAAAACACACAAGGATTCCGCCACAGCTGGCGTTCTGGAGAAAAATCCGGTTCTAAGTACACCCTCCCCACCAAAACGCCACACTCACCCTCCCGTTACCTACATGGATACATAAAGCAGAAGTGTCGTGCCGGGAGTTGGGTCCCTGTGGATCGCCGCTGCGCCTTCCCGTGCGATATGGAGATCTGGGGTTCGCTTTCACCGTGTCAACTTACTATTCAACAGCGCAAGTTGGCTTTTCACGTGACCGGCGGACAAAAGGCCCGGGCCCTGGGACGTGTCCCTATTGATTCGTGTTGGTGTTGGCCTGCGCAGTCATAACGACTCTTTAGTGAGTTACGGGAGACACCTTGGAAACGGTTGTCCAGCTCTGCTTTCACGTCACCGTTTTTCATGCGTACAAAAACAACACAAGGCGTGGATAAAGGTTAATCTTGGTCGGACTCGTTAGCGCGATGTTTGCTGCCGCTAGAGAGGCTAGTTTTCACGCCAAAGTTTTTCACCTGCTGAAACACGCGCTGGAGTCAAAGACCCCCATTGACGTTGCTGTCTACATCCGCATCCACGATCGATATCAGACAAGAACCGTTCAAAAGGGATGCCGAAGTTAGCTGGAAACCGCCAAAGTAGCTGTGTGCCTGACACAAATTGAGATTGACTAGGCGCCCCGCCTCGCTATAACGCCAACCTCCCAGAGTTTTACTTGGATGACAACATGGGCGGGCCACCGCCATCCGATCTGTTGATTGATCAATTTTTTGGAGACCCTAATAGTTGCCCCATGTTAAATTAACCCCGCACGCCGTATTTACCGTCATAACAGTCAGAAGTGATCAAACACACGGAGTGCGTGTTGCCTCAACATTTCATGTAGACCGAAGTCCGACAGTACAGCGAACCGTACGTTTACCAATCTTACACCAAGTAGCATTATGGCAATATTTCAACATGTCTCTGAGCGTGAAAACTTCTGATAAGGCTCAAAGATTAAATGAAACACGTGCACGAAACTCACAACGCAGCCAGTCTATTGACACTACCAATCTGACTTCTCCACATTCATTGTCACGTTTAAACGGCCAAAGTGACGTTCGCTATGATAAAAAGCGATATAAAAGTCTCCCAGTAGTTTCTTTTGTTGTAGACCCGGATAGGAGAAATCCCCGGGCAACTAGCCACGTCAAAGCTTTTAAAGCCATGCATGGTGTGCTCAGGCAACTGAAGTTCGCCAAGTTCCGCTACTGGGCACCCATTGTCGCGCTCAAAGCCATCGTCTTTTGGTCCCTTCCGAGGGCGGAAATCATGTTGAATCTGAGTGATGTGGCGCTGGGGCAAACACATCGCACGCAACTGAGGCACGCCTGGCTGGCGTGCAGTGGCAAATGTGTTCTGAGTGAGCTAAAGTGGAAACCAGGCGTGGCGGTCTGATCCGCTGACCCTGTAACTCACTTGTACTTTGGTACAGTGAATCTGCAATACACAGCTAATACACATCCCGTGAAGTGCGCAGCCTAGAAAATCAGACAATCCTATTTATAAGTTATTCGCCTCCCGCCTATCCCGGTAAAGTTTAGTGACAACACAGCAAGAGACTAGACCAAAAACGAGTACTACGAGATTTTGCTAACGCTCACTCAGTGATGATGATATCCGAAAAATTATTTGATGGGTGAACGCACAGACGTCACAGCATGCAGTTGCAGCATGTAGTTGCAGATGGGGGACATAGACACACGACAGAAACTTCTTTGGAAATGCACCATGTCTTATGTTCGCTTCATGTGCCCCTCGGCATTGTACACATATTGCGAGAACAAGTTATCAAGGCATTATATATGCATTGCATTACATATCAACAGGCTGTTTCAATCCAATGGGTGTTCCGGGAAATACAGAATCGAATCGCGGTTACAGCTTATCAAGAAATCAAATTATCAATTCATATACCTTTGATGTTAAAGATAGCTGAATTTCTTACCAATAATTTGTTCTACAAATCTCAGAGATGATTATTTTATGATAGACGGCCGCTTTTCACTGTCAGAAAAGAAAACGGGGAAGTCAGAATATTGACTTCCCTTCCAACATCTGCTTTGGGATGAAAGTTAGTGCGATACATTACGCTACGTATCGCACTAAGGAGGTTAAAGGTATCACAGAGCACAGTCCTTGGCCAAACTTCTTGTCAAAGTTCTTGTTGCCGATGGGTATATTCTCATCGACTGCCACATCTTGGGCCCACCCAGTAGAATGCTTATTCATCACTTACAGGCGGTAACCACGACGCCACAATACCCACCACAAATATTAGCCATGACACATTCCACATCCTTTCACGTAACTCTGCTCGGCTGACATTGAGCCATCACGGCTCGGTGGTCTCGGCAGGCCGTGAACTTGTTCACAAGTCGTGCGCGACCTTTTCAACAAATATTTCTGACAAGGGAATGTACGCAAGGACAGGCCGCGTGTGAAGTAATTAATGGACCTACACTGTTTTTACTCTCAGCTAGAGCAAGGGGGCTCAAGCCTTGTGTGGCCGCAATTGAATAGTTCTGTTTAACAGTTCAAGTAACATCAGTCGTCATTGATCAAATTTTAGTGTGGTCTTCTTTTGTGAACATAGAGGGCCATGGCATTGGTTCTACTCGTCACTCGTCGCTTGTCTTGACAGGCATTGTGCCAGTAACGCCGTATCATCTCTGCAAATAGTTGCACTTAGAAGCATACCTCAACTAAAATGTAGCGAGGACGACAGAAAAATAATTCTTGTAAGCTGTAAGCATCACATTGTTTTTTTTTTCTTTCACAGTGACAGAAAACCGCCTGGTTAGTGAGTAAATGTAATGAAGTGCATAGATTGTGATCTCTCAGAATGCCTTAGGATCAATGTCGTGACTTTTCTTCTGTTTTTTGTGATGAGTTTGTAAAATGTTCAGTATGACGTGGACGCAACCTGCAGACAATAAGCACAAGTGTAAGGATGTAAATATTTAGTCGTTGAAATGTTGGCAAAGTACGGAAGCGCGTAAACAGCCTTGGTGGTCCGGGTCAATACCGGTATTGGAACTGTCCACTTTAGTTTTGTTCGGAGGACAGAGTTGTGTGGCACGGGAAGAAAGGACTTGTTTAACTGCAGGGGAAAAGTCGTCAGACGGTCTGGGGCCGGTCGAAAATAGTCCCCCTATTGACAGTAGTGCGATGGCGAGGACCACAGGAGCGCATGCCACCAAGCCATTGATACGACAGGAGGAACTGTCCGCTTTTTCATTGCAGTTCGGTCCTAATGAGATGTAACTAATCTGGCTTCCTATCGTATTTTCTAGGGTTCCAGTCAACAAATCTCCGGGTCTAACATAGCTGTAATAGAGTGAGCGAAATACAGCATGAAATTCTAGTCTTAAATATGATATCTTGGTAACAAACTGACTTTTGTGCGTCATGGCAAGTGAAGTGGATGTTGTTTTCTTGGTAGGCGGAGAAGGGCTCTTGAACCCATTCCTGGTCCACACGTACGCGTACTGTATGAGGGGCAAGCTACTGCAACATATACTTCAGAGGACCATCTTTCAACGTTTCACCAGACGTTTTAAGACAGTTTGCCTAGCCTAACACTAGAGGTGGATCATGGAAACGATGTTTTACAAAATCAACGGTATTCAATGAGACAGTCGACGCAATGCCAAGCCGACATTTCATGATAAAGGATCGCCAAGTTTTGCTATCTTTGCGGTTGTTTGAGAACAAGTTACGCCTTACGTTACAAATACCGATTCCCATAAATTAAAGGCTGTTTCGGGTTACGATTTATCCTAGTGAAGAAGTGATTCAAATGTGTGCCCCTAGTGGCTTACGTTCGCTCTGCAGCTGTTTGCACCTCTCTTGTTGAACATGATATTCCTGTTACTTTCTGATCGTAATGGGCTCTTGGTGTCTATGAAGTGATTGATTGTAGCCCCCTAGCAGCTCCATTTCAAACTGAAGCGATCCCTTTTTGTTGTGTAAACAGCGCAGCGCAAACCGCCATCGATTAATTGTCATGGTTGGAGATAAAGCATAACGACATGCGGAATATATCAAATCATACGTGTAGCAGCCTAGCTTTGATCAGTGTTTTTGAAGTTCTACGGACATGCAGGTAGATATCATAAGATATGGATCAGCAGAGCGAGTATTCAACTGAACCGACGTTGACCCTGTTTTACCAATGATGATGCTCAACAACATAGCAGGCTACTTCTCATGTTTGGGGAATGTAGAAAATAAACCGATGTTTGAAGTGTCAAAGCGACTTTGTCAAAACTTTAAGCTAAAAGAACGTCTTACCTGTGCTGCGTGTGTGCCCCAAGTCAATATAATCCAGGAGAATTGAATTCAAAGAAGTTAACAGTCACAGTTCCTTCAAACGTTATTTCCCAATCGGCAAAACTCTTGGGCAACATTCGCGAGCATTCCAACGTACGGCGAGCAAAGATGACGACGTCAACGTGTGCTTGCTCGGCAAGGTGCTAACAAAATAATACCTCACACGAGTCGTCTACTCAGCGCTCTACTGTGTTTGTCCTGCTTTTAGCTGTTGTCACTGAAACGGTCGGCGGGAGGTAGTATCAGGTGGGCTTTAATCTCCAACAACAGGTCGGCTGACGTCTACAAGAACTCCGCTAGAACTCCTCTAACCTCGCAGGTCGTCAAACACGTACTCCTTGCCTGCCTGGCCAGTGGAGTATCGTACGGTTCAGTAGGTCGCGGAGTCGTTAAGTCGTCGGCAGATTCCCTATAAGCAAATCAATTACCTCCGAAAACGATAGGACCTTACTGCAAAGACCCCCCGCAGCCTTCTAAGGCCCGCACGCCCCCTGACGAAAAACGTTATCTTGACTAGGGTAATAGAAGTTATACACGTTCTATTGTTTGAGCAAATTGTGCCCTGTTGGCAGAATGGTCACTGGTTAAACAGGGTCCTGGACCTTTCATGACTCATTGTGTAAATGTTTCAAGACCCGGGGTCAGACTCCTTTTTCGACCCCCCCCCCTTCATTTCTGCCCCACCCAAGACAGCTGGACCCATATAGTCAGACATAACAATGTTCAATCGACCTGAATTTTGTAGGTCATTAGGGACATGTGTCGGCAATGTTATCGGTCCTTATCCACGTACTTGGTGAATTCGTATCAGCAGATGTTTCATAGACATCAACCTTTTGTAGCATGACAAGAGGTACAGGTGTTTTGGGGGGATGGCTTTGGGATGTAGTTTGCCAAAGGATAAAATGCGTGGCACCTTTGTACTTTTATTATATGTTTAAAGCAATAGTTTTCCTTAGCTTGTTATAATAAAATATTCAGTCTTTGTTAATATTAATACTGGCGTTTATTTAATTCATTCCTGTGGCAGGATTTCGCTGTGTGTGATCCGAACAGCTCAAGCCTTTCAGCTCAGAACAAGCAGTTCGCTGTTCGGCTGTGTCCATACCACCGCCTTTTCTCCCGTTGTCCCGGTTAGTCCACTGTCCCGAATGGCATAATGACTTTATGGTCCGCATCCGTCATGGACTGTTAGCAGCAACTATTGTCCAGAGTAAAGAGATGTACACACGGATGGGCGTGGACAGAAATATGACATACTCAGCAATCTACACGCAGCGTAAGGCATAGTAAAATGACTACACGTACTGTGGCACCTGACGGAAACAATGCAGCTTGACATCTGTTTGTATCGTATGTTGTCTACAAAAGAGAAACCCATAACGTCTTTTGCGGAAGGAATTCTTCTAGTGCCCATCAAGACTTGAAACACACTGACATACACTGACACACAGTCACGCCTACCGGCATACCTCGCCATTGTGCACCTAGGGCTTTTCAAGTAGGCCGCCCCACATCAGGAAAAGAACAAACTATCACCTGGGGCCATACGTGAAAGTTGTATGGGTACAATTATTTGCCATGCATTGGAAGGAACCGTACATGTTAAAGTGCGACCTAGGAGAAGTCCTGATGCTACTTTGCATGCATGCCTGGGTTAGGGAAGCTCACAGAAGGAGATTGACTACTTCACAAAAGGCTTCAAATAAGAGGCCATATTTGTTTCAAAGTGGAAAGGCGCTGAGGCAGTGTTCTTTGTGCCTTCTCACTGAGGTGTGCCAGTCCGCCTTTCAGAAAGGGCTCCAAACACATTCTAGAAAAATAAAGGGCGTCAGCACACAGCCCCAAGTCTGACAGCGGGGCCAGCTAAGGGGGAACTTCGGATGGAGTCCCATCATGATAGCCCAGTCTTTCTGGCCTGCGATCCTCAAATACTTTGTTACATGTGTCTTGTACTTGTAGGGCAGTTAAATATCTCCTCCTGTTGTAACTTCCAAAAACTTTTTTTTTTAATTTTGGCCATCCCTCTATGCGCAAGAAAGTTAAGAACATGTTCTTTTTTAAGTCCTCAGACTCAGAGTCATCTCCACTAACTGACATACAGTTCTACACAATTAATTCTTTTCATGGGTTATAAGCAAACATTGTTATACGTTTTAATCATGCATCTAACCCTCTGATGTATAGTGTGTACACAATAGCCATTTAATACCAATTGATTTCACGGTATTTTGCTCATCAATACTGTGACATATTCACTCTTCTCAATCTAGAAAGTTACTGGAAAACATCATGTCAATCACTTTGAAGAAAAGTTTTACTCCACACTCGTTCTTTTACAAGCTATAAGTTGTCTTAAGGTTTTGTCTTGGGCTTGGACAGGTGTGTCAGAGAGGTGAGTTGGGTTTAATGACTGTAATACAAGCCCAGCGGCAGTATGCCAAAGGACAACACATCAGGTATCATAAGGTGGCACTTGTAGCGAAGTGATATGTATCATAACCTGATCGTGTATCACTGTAGACTTTACACAGGTCTATATGAAGTGGGCACAAGTCCTGTGAAATGGATATATCAACACTTACATATCATTAGAGAACTGGTTTAAAGAAGAGTTTTCATGTATCTGGCCTGGTGTTAAGGCTTTTCACATTTCACACTGCTAATATGTAGTTAAGGGAAGCACTACTTAGAGTGACACAGGGTGCGAGTAGTCATGTGTATTGTTTTTTGCAGTCATTAAACAGCAAAATAGACACTTAAGCATAGACAGCTACTATCTATACATCCTGCAATGGTGTACCAGTATCACAGAGTAATCACAATAAGAGGAACACTGGCAATGGCTGAAAATATCACCTTTGACCTTCTTAAGGTTCCACATACCTGTTTGGTTGCAACCCAAAGTACAATGACCACAGCTGTAGCAGGACAAAGACCTGCTTTCACTTTAGCAATTACTTGTCTTTTATAAAGTCTTGCTGACATTTCGAGCCTGACAAAATTGTAAGGAAGTATTTTCTCCTAGGGACTGAAATTGTATCAAAGCCCTACATGGATTACTCTGTTTGTGGTGTTCTGATCCACAAAATCCTATCCCGGAGGATGACAGGAAAGTGTGAGGACAGATTTGGATGCCACGTAGGCAGAAACTAAATGCTGATGCTAGTTTTTGGCTCAAGGTGATGCAATTGGTTCCAAGGTGCATGGCTCTCTCCCTTCATGTGCTCCTCCACTCTCTAAGTGGTAATATTGTTTCTTGAATTATATACCGTGACTGATTATTTCAGAAGAGACATAAGTAAATAGCCTGGTAAATGGTAAGGGTATGATAATGATCCAAGGTAACAGGGGCTGAGAACAAAGTGTAGGTGACCATTTGTCCAATACTCCATTTTATAGATAATTGGTGCCTGATAGTCAAATGTCACTTAGACTAAGATCCAATTTGATACATCGCACTTTAAATGTGAACAGGGTTTTCGAGCAATACCTGGAAGTTTAAACATAATGTGAAAATCCTTGTGCCCAGCCCCCTCATCAGGGCACATATAACCCCAAAAAGACAAGTTGAGAAGCACTGAAAATCTCTCAGATAAAGGCATTTTGTTGGAATTCCAAAGGATCATTGTTGTGCTGATACAAAACAAATAAAACAAAAACAACCCACAAATTGCACAAACAAGAGGTTACACATACATGGGACATCCTGTCTTAATCATACTTGTACTGAAATAGAACCTACCAGGAGGTGGGTACATGTACACAAAACCTCAATAACAGGAGAAACCTTATCTTCCAAAAGACCCAAGAAATGTGTTCTTTTCAAAATTGAGCTACATTCTTCCAGCACAGCTCGGAGTTTTCCCACAGGCTTTCTAAAAACAAGCCTGCTGGCTTTTCTTTATCCCCATCTCAGCCATGAAAGGTGGGAGGAAATTGGGCACCTGAGCCTTTTCTGTGGCATCCCTGGTGGATGGAGACCTCACAAAGTCCACTGGACTGTGTTACTGTCACACCCTCAATGGGCTGAAAGGCAGCTATTGGCTCGTTTTCTATAGCAAAGACAAAGATCACAGCAGATCCTTCATCAAACACAATGTAGATTCACCATGATGTGTTCAAGATGTAGAAAATGGTTGGTGATGGTCAGTTGGATGATGGTAAAATATAAGTCATTTCCACTGTTGTCATCAGATCTCTTACAATCACCAAACACACTGAGGCAAACTGTCTTCAATGATTGGAACTTACCTTGTTGCAAGTTTCAAGTTGTTACTGACTCAGCAGAATCAAGACAATGTTTGAAACTCTTGTTGTACATGGTTATTATATAATAATGATGTCAGATTGTGTAAATAATGTTACAATCTGGTGGCGAATTTGGAAGTGTGATCCTTTGGCAGAAAGATACAATGTTTTTCTCCTGGTGATGCTGAAGTGACAATGAATGCGAAGCAGGTGTGTGCTCTCTGGGATGACATAACATCCTCACCACTGCTGAAAGAACTACATACCAAGGAGATCTTGGAAGCTCCTTCATTATCTACAACTGTTGTTTTAAGTTGTCTGACATGGGAAAGTAACTTTTCTGCTCAGAACACAACGGATCTAGACCTGATAGGCTGGTGATGATCATGTTGTGCTTTTCTGGGTTGCACAGTTGCACTATATTGTGGAATGGTTAGGTCAGCCTTTAATGCTTCTGAATGTGAAGGTCACTGAGAGTCACCTTCATGATGTGGATCATGGGCTGGTGTCAATGAATCCGATAGCCTGAACACATTTGGCACAAAAGTTCTCTACACATACATTAGAGGCAAATTACATCCTGGAAAATAAGGATTACCTACTGCCCTTAATGCCAGTCCCGGGTTACAAGGGTTATGCAAGTTAAGAAAATAAGGATAGATAAGAAAAAACATAAAGAAATATGTAGTAATTTTTTGTCAATAGTGTTAGCTTATGCAATGTTTTGTGAGTACAATGTATCTGATCATATAAAGATGAAAGACATATCTGAACACCTCAACTACTGGGGGTTTTGCTAACAAAATGTCCATAAAAAGTAGCTTCTTTTCTCTTCTAAAAGTATAGCAGACACATGCAAAACTGGCAAGGTCACACAAATATTTGTAACGAGCAGTGAAAAATACTCAGCAAGCATCAGTTTGACTTCAGGAAGGAACCATTTTTGTACAATGACTTCACATAAATGGCTGCTAACTGATCACTGCTTTCTACACATGAAGGTATGGCAGTTATGGCACAGCAAAACATGAAGCTGCACAGAGGAGAGTTGGACAGTGACCAGCTCTGTTCATGTTCACCAGGTCCACACAATAAATAGGTCAGTGGTGACATCACTGTGCTATTTTCCATACCTGCCCTGCCATTGATGTTTGACGAGTGCATTATACCACTGGCAGTCATCTGTCAAAAAATGTTTCACTGGTTTCCGGGCATTGTTATTTTCTCAGACTACCAGTGGCACAAAAATAGCATTAGCTAAATTCCTATTTGCCAAACATCTTTGTTGTTGCAAAGAAAGGTATTTTTTCTCTCACAGTCCTCACATAACATGGAGATAACATGACCTTTCAACTGGCAATGGTAGCTGTCCCACAAGCTTGGTCATGGTCAGAGTTAAGTTAGCAAACATAAAAAACTCAGTACTACTTGCGTCACGATCACTCAGGCAAGCCAGGAACAAGTCAATCAAGTCTTATGCTGCACAAACGAAGCATTATATCTGTTCACCCTGAAATGCAATACCATATGATGTTTGCTGACAAGAGTGAGTTTTCAGTGCTTTTCCTTCAGTATATGTTCCCATGCTTCACAGTGCATGCCCTGGTACACCCCCAGTTTGTTGACTTTTTGTTAACTTGAGCAAACCTCTTGCATATTCAAACAAAATAAGTGTTGATAGACAAAAAATGGATTGTTAAAACTTTTCTGTACACTGACCTGAGTAAATGTTCTTGCAGTGTTACAATCCCTTTGGAATTAAACAATGCTTGGTTGACTTTCATTAACCATTAGTTGGCACAATCATAAACATTAACGTTACATATTTTGAGTGATAAAAGAAAAGTATTATGTCAACACACATGTACATGAACTAAACGATATTTGATGTAATGTTATATTAAAAGTTAACAAACTTCAAGTCACAGGACGTGTAGTTCAGGAGCTTGGAAATCGCTCCCCTTTCATGCATGTTTCACCAGTGGTAGAGCTGTATAGCCCATACATGCATTGCCACATTGCCCACATGTCAGCATAGAGCAAACATCTATCCACTTAACATCCTTCACCAGTACTAGTGAACACAGCAGCCAGCAGCACACCCTCAGTGGCAGCCAACATGATCTGAAATCATCCATGACTTTTGCACCTGCCAGTGGCACTTTCTATCTATATCAAGGAAAACTAACATTTTAAAAGCGTTACCAAGGACATAAAGTCACTACTCTATAGCATATCATTCTAAATATTTGACATTTTGGACTCCAATGTACCTTCAGTGGAAAATTATCCCTATGATCCTACCTCTGTCCCTCTTCTCATCTTGTGTCGCCATTTACTCCTAATTCATAAGTGTATCAGCATTCAAATGAGCAATTTGAGCATATCCACTATCAAAGGGACAAACGTTCTGATCGTAAAAGTGAAATTCTTCAAGAGGCCTGTTCCTTTGCAAATCTATGGCTTTACCACGGTGCAAACACTGCAAAGATTTTGAACCTACGCGGAATGCACATGCAACGTTACATGTTAAATAATCAGAATCGACAGAGGGCGCTGCTGTATGGTCAATGGGATTTCTGATGGATTTGTGACTCGACCAATACTACATACATTCAATCTAAGAAGTTTAGTGAAAAGATCGATGTGCACAATCTGGGTGGTTTGAATTCAAAGGGTATCGAAACCAGAAAAATCAGTTTCATGTAATTGTTGCAGAAACGTATATATTGATGATAAATAAATCAAAACGTTCACAAGTGTGGGCGTGTCACATCACCTTGGCACTACTATAACTCAGAACAAGAGCGTGAAGATTCTCTGAACACAGTTAGTGATACACAATTTAAGGTACAGACAGAGGCTTTTACTCATTACCGGCCATTCCAACCTTTTAATATTGAATATTCTGGAAAAAAAACAAGTAGGTTAGCTGGTTGGTTGATTGTGTGGAAAAAGTTATGAGTTATAGTCGGTGAGGCTGAATCTGAATAATAATTCAGGTCAGCCATACAGGTCAGCTGGCCATGGGAGAACACTTGCTGCCAAAGCCCTATGATACG
>NW_017802491.1:2877477-2935054 GCF_001625305.1 Branchiostoma belcheri
CGCGCGCCCCTGGCGTCCTCGCTACCTGGTTGATCCTGCCAGTAGTCATAGGCTTGTCTCAAAGTTTAAGCCATGCACGTGCAAGTTTAAACTGTCTCAGTGAAACTGCGAATGGCTCATTAAATCAGTTATGGTTCCTTCGATCGTCACATCCTACATGGATAACTGTGGTAATTCTAGAGCTAATACATGCGGAAGAAGCGCCGACCTCACGGTCTGGCGTGCATTTATCAGACCAAGACCAACCCGGGGTTCGCCCCGGTCCCTTTGGTGACTCCGGATAACACAGCCGATCGCGCGGTCTTCGCACCGGCGACAGATCATTCGAATGCCCTATCAACTTTCCGGGAGTGTATATAAAAGACAAATAGATTTTATATACACTCCCGGAGTGTATATAAAAGACAAATAGATTTTATATGCACTCCCGGAGTGTATATAAAAGACAAATAGATTTTATATACACTCCGGGAGTGTATATAAAAGACAAATAGATTTTATATACACTCCGGGAGTGTATATAGCCACGTTTTTTTTCTAGATTCCCCCAAAATACCGAAAAAGGTATTCAGGTTCCGAGTCATCTTCAAATGCTCATATTTTGGCCCCAACAGTTGAGGAAAGCCAGTCTTCCTAGTTGTTAATGTTTTCCCATCAATGCAGTGCTGAATTCAGATGTTCAAAATTCATTGTTTGAAATCGTTTTCTGATGCGAGAACCGACAACTGCTAAACCCATACATACAATGGCCTAGCCACTGTAGAGGTAGCAATAAGCATCTACCGGCGCCACACTATATTGTCACCGTATCACAGCATGAACGTACAATACAATTTTTTCATTCATTTCAATACATGGAATAGTACAGAAACGACTGGTCAGTGTTGAATACTAGTACTAGTATACAAGATTATCGAGACACGATACGGGACTTTCTGGAAGATGTGGGTGGCCCTGAAAAGGGCCGGGGTATACTGGTCGGGCGGTCAGACAGTTTACTTGGAGCTGGTGTACTTGGTGACGGCCTTGGTGCCCTCGCTGACGGCGTGCTTGGCCAGCTCGCCAGGCAGCAGCAGACGCACGGCGGTCTGGATCTCCCGGCTGCTGATGGTGGAGCGCTTGTTGTAGTGAGCCAGGCGGGAAGCCTCAGCGGCGATACGCTCGAAGATGTCGTTGACGAAGGAGTTCATGATGCCCATGGCCTTGCTGGAGACACCGGTGTCGGGGTGCACCTGCTTGAGCACCTTGTAGATGTAGACACCGAAGGTCTCCCTCCTCTTTCTCCTCCTCTTGCCCTTGGCTCCAGCGGGCCTGGCCTTTCCGGCCTTCTTGGCGGCTTTTCCTCCTCCTTTTGGCGGCATGTTGTTCTCGATCGGTGAACAGAACTACTGGCGTTAATCGTGTGCACAACCTATTTATAAGAGAGCACATGCAAATTTAGGATCCTATCCGGTTGTTGCGGACGTGGTAGGAAGCAGAGCTGCTGCCAGTAATGTCGGCTCCGCAAGCAATTTGCATGGTGTTTGATCAAATATTGATGATATACGAAAATTCAAACTTTGGTTCACGTTGTATACAGTACGTTGGACAATTCAAAATGTCTACTGACGGATCTGACCTCCGAACAGATTCTCGGGGGTAAGGGGAGTCTATATTGGCCGCCTGTAACCATTGGTCGCCCGTAGATATGGGCAAAATGTTTGATCGTCCCCTGCATGCCCCCGAACGAATCCGCTGGGAGATTAGGGCTTTAGTATACGGACCTAGGAGAAGGCGAACATGGCGGTTGCAGGCGAACGTTAGCATAGGCACCATGTAAATTTATGAACGACGGGATTTCAATGTCCAGTCGCACTACACAGTATGTTAAATCATGGGTTAAATTAAAAGTAAGACCCAAAGAAGGGCGAAAATGCATTCGTTTCTGACAACTTTGCTCAGACTGCTGTTTCTGTCCTCTCTCCCTCCCCACATTATACACGTAACGTTACATGTAGCGCGCAAATAAATAATAGGTGTTGTGTGTGGCACGTGTTTCTGAATGTACGTTGATCAGTCGACGCGTGTTAAGAAGGGATAACATGACGACAACATGGTTCTTTTTGGAAAATGTGGGTGGCCCTGAAAAGGGCCGGGGTTACTTGGGTCAGGCTGGGTGTTTAAGCACGCTCGCCACGGATACGGCGGGCCAGCTGGATGTCCTTGGGCATGATGGTGACACGCTTGGCGTGGATGGCGCACAGGTTGGTGTCCTCGAAGAGACCGACCAGGTAGGCCTCGCTAGCCTCCTGCAGAGCCATGACGGCAGAGCTCTGGAAGCGAAGGTCGGTCTTGAAGTCCTGGGCGATTTCCCTGACCAGGCGCTGGAAGGGCAGCTTGCGGATGAGCAGCTCGGTGGACTTCTGGTAACGACGGATCTCCCTGAGAGCCACGGTGCCGGGCCTGTAACGGTGAGGCTTCTTGACACCTCCGGTGGCCGGGGCGCTCTTGCGAGCGGCCTTGGTGGCCAGCTGCTTCCTGGGGGCCTTCCCTCCAGTGGACTTACGGGCGGTCTGCTTGGTACGAGCCATTGCGTGTGTCTCCTGTGCGAATCGACAAGAAAAGTTACCGCAAGAGGAGGTGTTTGCTATTTATTTGGTGGCGCTTGCATATATTCCCAAAAATTGAGGCCAATGATCGGTTCCTCTGACCGCACTCCTATTTGATGTTGCCGAGCAATGCCAGATGTGGATTGGCTGATGATGGCCAGTGCTGAATCCAGGATTTGCAGCAAGCTCTGCACGACGACTTTTTTTTCGTGTCCGAATGTGGTCAGCAAATGACTTGACGGCAGGAAAATTCGATGAATTTGAAAATTGCTCGTCATATCGTGGACTTGACCGAGTCGGACCTATTCTACTCTACACTAAAGTTGTTCTTTTACTGAGTTTGACCTTCAGGGCACTTTTGAATGACCACTTTCCGCATCTCCCATAAATTTTGATGAAATGATAAATGTCTTACTTGGTTTGGTGTTCGTGGAATTAAAAACTTGGTATCGCTTGCGCATGTAGACGATTTTCTCCTTGTTGTCCTGTAGCGCATGTCAACCCTAAACCACTTTTCTAATACATCTACAACTGTCTTCAGAAGCGAGAAGCTGAACCTGGAGAAACTACTAGTTTTCTATGGATGTAGTAAGATATACCAGACTTGTGTCGCGTCTGTGCACAGACCAGGGCTGGTACAAGTATTAGGTTTAGCTATGTCATTCAAACTACTAGTAATATCGTCCTTTTCGACTTTTATTTTATTTCCCTGTTTATGATATGCCAAAGTGTTAAGCGATGTGAAATAGTACTTCTGGGAAGATGTGGTTGGCCCTGAAAAGGGCCGGTGTAGTATTGTTTTGGTTGGATGGCTTCTTACTTCTTGGCCGGCTTCTTCGTCGCCTTCTTCGCCTTTTTGGCGGCTGGCTTCTTCGCCTTCTTGGCGGCGGGCTTCTTCGCCTTCTTGGCAGGAGACTTCTTTGCCGCCTTCTTGGGAGACTTCTTTGCCGCCTTCTTGGGAGACTTCTTTGCCTTTTTGGCCGCAGGCTTCTTTGCAGCTGGCTTCTTTGGCTTCTTCGCCTTCTTGGCAGCGGGCTTCTTGGCGGCGGGCTTCTTCTTGGGCTTGGCCGGCTTCTGGGCAGCGGCGCTGATCTTGAAGGAGCCAGAGGCGCCCTTCCCCTTGGGCTGGGTCAGAGTGCCCTTCTCCACCATGCGCTTCAGGGTGCGCCTGAGGACATGGCCCTGCTTCTCCACGTCGAACTTGTAGTTGGCCGCCACGTACTTCTTGATGGCCGCCAGGGACGTGCCTTTGCGGTCCTTCAGGCGGTGATGGCCGCAGTGATCATGTCACTGCACGGAGGATGGGCTGCTGGAGCCTTGGGGCTTCTTGGCCTTGGCGACCTTCTTGGGAGAACTTGCGGTATCTGCCATGTCTGCAGTCGTATCGGGATGTCGAGACGGAAACAGAGAATTAGACTCGTAGTGGTGCTGCACCGCGTTTATACTTGTATTGCGGACGTGGTCGGAAGCAACACTTGATCTTGCGAGCCCTCCTCTCGCAAAATGGCTTCCTGTGCAAAAAGTTGTGCTTCTCTGTCCAACTTCCACCTTTGCTACCCGGTCGGCAAGCACGGATCACACACTTTCTTGCGCCCGTAAGGCGGTTGAGGAATCGTGCTTCACGCCTCTGGCAAAATTTGTCGGCGTCGATGGTTGTAGATGGCGACAACGGCGACTTTTGCAAGGGAAGCGTTGTCGCTCAGTGAAGCTTTCCATCTCGGGTCTATTTCTTGCCGTTTCTGGACGCAGTGTGCACTTGGTCGCGATTTCATTGTCGCAACCTACCCCTTGGCTAACGATCTGCGTCGTGCTGTTCCGGATATCGTGTGATCTGCGAGGAAAGTGCGCCTGATAAAAGTTGGGTCTCACACACTCCCTGTGCTGTCATGGCGGCCGAGTCTCGGAATGTGCGGGGTGAGCTGTCAAGTTACTGGCCGCCTTGTCAACAACCTAACCTCTCTTTTGTCGGTTCCAGAGACCTTACAGGGCAGCGAAAATCCAGTGACTAACGGTAGGTCATTAATGGTGAACATGGTGGCTCGGTAACACTCCACAAGCCCACTTCCAACACGATCTACTTCGGCCGGTGGCGGTCGAGCCGAGCGCCATCTTGAGCCCTCAACTGATCGAGTACAGTCCCAGAGCGCGGGCAGACCCCACGCTACAGTTTTCTCTTTTGCACGGAACACGCACACAGAATCGGAAAGAATATTGTAGTTTCCTCAGACAACATAGTAGATCAACCAGTGTGCTATCATTAGTAGACTTACAATATTAACGTTATATAATCTATCAAGTTGGCCCAAACCCTTTTATAGCAACCAAAAACCTTTTTATTTCCCTCAGAGTCAGACCTCATCAATGACCCCCTCTCTTATCGTGTGCAGTATCACACTAGTCATCTTTTCTGAAACAGCTTGAATTTGATTTTTATCCTCCTTGCCAATACCATTCACTACCAGACAGATGAACATATTGACACTCTGTGGACAGAGACTAAAACTTTTCAAAAGAAAACACTTTGGACACAAAAATGGAAAAATCTACACATTTATTTAAATGCAGACAGCTGCTATTATAATACTTCTGCCACAAAAATAACAGCTATTTCTTTAAAGGTTGGCACCATGCACCTATTTTGTTTCACTGTTCTGGTAGCAGCAACTAGCCTAGTGTGTGTATATAGCACCTAATGGGATGTGATGAAGCTTACAATTATCAATCTCCTATTGCGGTATTCGAGATATGTAGCATTCGAAGTAGATAGACAGTATTGTGATCTCTAGACATGCCATCATCACAAAGTCATGTTAGAATTACTAGTATATCAATGAAAATCACTTGGCATGTCCAGATGCATTTTGGCCAAATCAATTTAACTTTGCAGTTAAGTTTAAAGTTATCTTCTTGTATTTTGTATGGAGATTGTAGCCTCATACAGCATGTACATGTAAGCTCCAGTATTCCACTAGAACTGTGTATACAAAAGTTACATCATACCAATGGTATCTAAAGGTGAAGACATATACAGACAAGAACATAATCTCTGTAATCAAGGACCACTTCAATTTCATACATCCACTAATATTGCAGAGACATCATCTACATGTACTTTAAGTATTGCAGTCTTACTCCCCACCTCCCATCACAATAACCTTCAATCATAGCTGACATTGAACCAGGCTGGTGGATGGAATTTATCCTGGGTGCCATCGCCTTTGTATAGCACGGCTCCCATATTCGCTCACTGGGAGCCCTGGTATACAAACAGGATGGCACCATGCTAGACAAAATCAATCTGTTGCCCACTTTTGGTCAAACAAAATCATTGAATCTATATTACTGCACACAGATTTTAGTCATCCACTATTCCCAGATCTTGGTATTAATTAAAGCCAGTACATGTATGTACTAAAACTATATTCCCTTAGTAAGTTCTGCTGGATGGATTTATGACAATTTATTAGATAATCCCATCAGCAATTAATCCTGCAGTATTGCAGCTATTTACACAAGGCAGTACATTTTCCACCAGAAAACTCACTCAAATTGACCTACAGACCTCTGACATCATAATATTCTGCATGCTTTCCATCTACATGTATGTACAAGTCTCCTTTGAGCACTGCTACTTCAAGAGCATTTCTGATAGCCTGCATACCATCCTCCACAGGTACCGTTGGCTCTCTCTGATTGTTGCTGACTACCCAGGCTATGGAGGATGGTACCCAGGCTAGCAACAAGAATGAGCTGGTGGTATCTATGGAGGATGGTACCCTGGGGCTATGGGGACAGAGGTATGAGTATGGTATTTTGTTTCCCTATTGAAGGAATGATTGTTAAAACTATTTGTTACAATTTGTTTCCATTGCCCTCTAATATGGTACATCTACATTATTTGTGTGACACACCTATATTGTAAAATAATCTTTACATGTGTATTATTCAAACTCTGATCTGATGGCATCCAGGAAGCTGGTGTTGGTTGTTGCCATCTTCTCCTGCTGTTCTTGATACGAACGTTTCCTGTCCTGGAGCATCAGGTGGGAAAGAAAGTATTAGAATCTGAACAAAAGATTGCTATCTTCACTGTAGATCTTCACATCATACCTGTAAATCAGCTCTTTTGATGATGGCCGATTATTTAGATGTTTTTACTTATTTGTTCCTTAACGGTCTACAGAATTTTGAGAATGGCCACCCCTGTATTCATATTCCAGATAATTTCTGAGCCCTTACCAGAAGAGCCTCCTTCTCTTTCTTCTTCACAGCTTCTGGCAGAGCATCGTCCAACTTGTCAGACTCCTCATCTTCATCTGAACCTTCTTCACTGTCCTTAGCAGAGCTGTCCTCCTCTTTCCCCTTCTCCTCTGTTTTCTTAGGAGGCTCCTGTAAAATTATTAATTTGTTCTTTTATCAACTCATAAAAGTTGTCATTGTTTGAATAACAAATTAATGGCATAACCTTCTTTCAATCAGTGATAGGCAAGGAATTGAACAGTTCTCTTTCTTAATTGAAAAAATCACAACCACTGTGCAAAACAATACATGTACATAGCAATAAGACTATAAACCAGACTCACTTCTTTATCATCATGCCACGTCTCTGTTTCTTCACTTTCCTCCACTGGCTGGCCAACATCAGCATCTTTAGATGTTCTGTAAGATAATAATACAACTTTTCACTTGTGAGCACATTTCATTGTCTGGTAACTAGCAGATGTTCTTACACCTGTTTTGCCATCTCTTCCATCTTGTTTGGTGAAGTGAAATAAAGAAAAATAGTAGTCCATTTGTATGCACACAGTAAGAGGTTAGGCCAATGCTCAGTTCCTTACCCTGATGTCCTGAGCAGAGTGAGGGAACTGTCTTTCCTCTCCAGTTCCTTCCTGCATGTTTGCAGCAGCTGGGCCACAGTGTCATGCTTGTACTCTTCTGCCAGTTCAAGTGCAGAGCGCTCCATGGCATCCTTGGCGTCCAGTGAGGCACGGTTGGCCAGCAGCCATTTGCAGCACTCGGGGTGTCCGTTCATGGCGGCCAGGTGCAGCGGGGTCTGGCTGTCTGCACTGCGAGAGTTGATGGGACATCCCATAGCGTGCAGAACCTGTCAGGTAAGAGTACATGTATGCTGTCTTTTTTTCCTTTTTTTTTCATTCTTTCAGAATAGTTTGTATTACCACTGTTGAGAAAGGAACTTTTCACTACTGTTCACAGTCTAAGCAACAATATATATCTAGTGGTCTCAATTTGTAAGACGGGAAGAAACCACCACCACCCACCATCATACAGTTGACATGGCCGTTCATGGCAGCTATGTGCATCGGTGTGTACCCAGTAGGTGTCTCCTTGTACAGGTTGGCTGTCTTCACAGACAAGTGCTAGTCAGGAGACAAGAAGTGTACACACACTCAGTCTCAGAATGTTACAACAAAATGACAACTTCTTAGAAAAACAGACAAATAAGGAAGCCATACAGTGACTATACACATAAACTTCAATTAAGCAGAATAATACTCTCAATGTAATAGTACAACCTTACGACACACCATCTTACCTTCACTACTTCCAGCCTGCCATTAGCACAAGCAACATGGAGGGGAGTCCAGCCTCGTTCATCCATTTGGCTGGAAGAAAGAAGACCAGGGTGAAATTAATGGCTTTGTCAACTCGATCCATATTCTGCCATACTGGAATGTTTAAAATCAGCTCCAAGTAATTCAGTTGACACTTGTATTGACCCACCCACCTCACAAGCTCCTCTGAATACGTGGCAAGCTCCTTCAGTCTGTCCAAGTCCCCTATCTTGGCCGCCTGGTGTATCGTTGGGCCCTTTTTGGGATGGGTCTCCTCTGTGTGTAGTGATGCCAGGCTTGCTGAAGGACTCGCTGTTGACATACTTGACTTTCTGACTGCTTCAAGGCCCGCCTAGAATACACAAAAGTTTGGTGCTCATCAACCAACATTAACGGTGCACACACCAGTTCTTCCGCGACAGGGGTCCACTATAGTGCCCGGAAAAAAAGTGACGAAGGGGTTCCGATGGTTCATGTTTGAGTTTACATTTCTCATAATCTGCTGCAAAATGGGATTAGCTACTAACATGGCTGAAAAGTGTAAGAAGTGGCGTGTTTTGGGTGAAAATTGATTTCGGGCCCGAGACTTACTTCCGGGTGTCCTTCCGCCCTGAGCGCGGTGCTTCGGTTTGACCTAGTTTTGCCTTGTATGCGTTCTGGGGGTGCTGTAGCTATGCCTCGCGCGACGGGCTATTGTGATAATCTGAGTGTTAGGATTTTCTTTATACTTTTCTTAATAATACATAAGGGTTTTCTCTTTCCGACCATATAAGTCATATCGGTGGCAAAAATCTGGGTGATGGGTTTAATTCCACGTGAAAATGGCCAATTTTTGGCATCATTTTTCAGCGAAAAATTCTTTTCCCCCCTAAAATTTGCTAAAATGTGAGAGGTGAAAGAAATTGAAATTCTTTTGTTCTCGTAGCTAGAGGGATATCCTTCATTTGCAAACAGAGTGTTTTGGCTTAAGAGGTTTTTCCTGAAAGAGACGGTTGCTAGAGTTGAGGGTATGCAGAATCGAACTGAGACCCAAAATAAACTGGGGTGTGCCCCCTTAAGAGGAATCTTTAGTATTACTTTGCACTGTCCCACATTTGATATAGAGAGCCAGCTGTAAAGCTTGTACTGGTATGTATATTTACCCCATAATGTACCATAAATTTCAATCCTTTTCACAACAGATTAATAAGATTTTGATTTGTCTTTGATACTCACCTTAAAACCTTCCATGAAGACACTACCAGCTTCTTCGGGAGTTTCTTCTTTGTTCTCATTCTCTCCCCTCTTCTCGATCTCATCTCCCTTCCCGGAGTCCTCCATTTCCTGCTGCCCACTATCTACTTTTCCTTGTCATCCTTTCCAATTTCCACAGCATCCTCTACTATGTTTCCCTCTTGTTTATCATCTTCATCACCCTGTCCTTCAGTTTTCTCCCCAGTGTCATTCTGTTCTGACTGCTGATCTGCATCCTTATCTTCACCCTCTCCATCGGCTTTTGTGCTGCCCTCCCCGTCAGCGTCACTCTCTCCACTGCCCTGCCCCCTCTCCTCCTCCCCCCTCTGTGACGTCTCATCACTCCTCGGCACAGGGGTCTCACCACTGGTCTCCCCAACATCGCTCAGTCTACGCGAACCAAGACTTCCCTCAGATGCTTCAATGGTTGGGGAGGTGGGTGGTGTGATTTCGTTCAGGTCTTCAGCTTCTTGCTGTTCAGTTTCAGTCCTCACACTTTCACTTGGAGCAGTTTCCGTCCCCTCAGGCTCACTTGTGACAGTCTCTGTCCTCTCAGGCTCACTTGACACTGTCTCTTCTCTTTCAGGCTCTTCCTGGACAACTCCTCTTTCAGTTGGTGTAGGTACATGGACCTCAGCCACAATAGTCACCAGATTTGCGCTTGGTACTTGTTTCAGTATTGCCTTCTTTGGAGGCGGACCATGGGCCATGGCTGGCTGCTGTACCACATGCACCATTTCCACCTGAGGTTTTTCTGTTTCCACTTCTGACACTAGCCTTGCACTATGGACAGACTGAGAGTCACTGCTGTCACTGTCCTCTGCCTTTGCCCCCTCCTCCTCACTGCCGCTGCCCTCCCCTTCTCCTGCCGTGTCACTGTAATTCACCAGCCTCCGTGGTGTTTCCTCCTGCTGTTCCTCATTAATGTCTCTATCAGATGGGAGATCTTTCTGGTAGTATGGCTCATCCTCAACATCTGTCAGACTGCTGTCTGAACTTGGTTCCACATAGCTCATCTTTTCACTGCGGTCAGTTACAGCCACAGAGTCATTGTCTGTGGCAGAATATTCCACATCAGATTTTGCTTCTTCATCTGGATGCACAATAAGTAGCTGGGTCAGCCCCTTCGTTTCACTGGAAGGTCTTCGCTCAGCATCAGAATTTGAGTCTTTTGGAACCTTCCTGCCTCGTGCAGTTTTAGGACGAACCACAACCTCCCTCTCAGTCTCCCCTTCCTTGTCTGAATCCAACTTCCCATCATCAATCCCAGAATGTGACGAGCGAGACTCTGGCCTTTTGTGTCTTCTTTTCCTTTTGCTGTCCAAGTCAGGTGAAGGTGTTCTCTTAACAGGTTTCTCTGACACTTTCCCTCTACGTTTCCCAGACCCTTCACTTGATTTTGATCTGGATTGCTCACTTATTCTTGAAACATTGCTTCTTGCAGATTCTTCACTTTTCCGTGATCCTACACTTTTCCTTGACCCTTCACTCCTTCTGGATCGTTCACTTTTCCCAGATTCTGCTTCTGACTTCCTTGATTCTGCCTCAGATTCTGACTTCTCTGTGGCAGTCTTATGAGATCCAGATCTTTCAGATCCTGATGACCTGTGAGATCCAGACCTCTCAGATCCTGACCCAAGAGATCCAGATTTCTGGGAGCCTGACCTTTGAGATGCTCTGGATCCCAGCTCTGATTCTGTTTCTGATTCCTCAGAAAAGTCGCTCTCAGAACTTGAGCTTGACAATGTCTTGTCTGATTCATCTGTAAAAGAAATGTTGACATAATACACAGTTATGATTTAGATAAAGTGTTTGTGTGTTATTGTGCACTTCACTCAGGGTGACACGGCTACATATATACATGTATGTACAAATAAGCAAGCAAAGGAAAGATACAAGGTACGGTTATTTGTGGATGTAGACAAGACCTTTGCACTGTGGATAACATAGTGACACAGGAATGCATGTTTCTGTGCTGAGTGTGGTGAAGATATATTTGAAGTTATGTGAAGTTACATGTTTACTCTTCTGTGTTTTGATACAAACTACAGACAGAAATGGGGACAAAAAACTCTTACATGCAACAGTTAGTAGTAGAACATTTTGGACACAGATAGGCACAAGACAAGACATATTAACAACACCTTGTAGCCATCCTTTCCAACCCACCTGGGTAAACCTCACAGGGCATTCACTCAAATGACTGAGTGAAATGCATGCAGTAGGCAGAAATGAAGCAGATGGATTGTACATTGCATAGACAGACATGAAGGTGTTACAAAGAAAGCCTTGAAGTTCATTATTAATGTAATAACAAGTACATTTCTACACTCATAAACCTACACATATAACATTCTGTAACAGAGTTGAAATGCTCATAGAAATGTTTATTAAAGGGTCCATGTGATGGCCAAAAAATTGTCCATCAAATTTACAAAGCCTCTGAGTTAGCCGAACACTAAGCTGTTTCAATAGATTGTGTTCGCACTGCTCACATTCAGTCACATAATCTTCTACACAAGTACCTAGTTCAGTTGAGCACCAGTTCAGTGGTAGTTCCATGACAGCTTTGTTGTCTTCAGCAGACAGCTGACACTTGCAGAGAAACTCATACGTCACAGCTGGCTCCCTCAGTCTCTTCACCACAACCTTGTCCAGATACCAAACACAATCTGGGAACAAGACATACAACAGTCAGTACTGGGTGGAGATACCATAGCTGTAGCTGGTTTAAATTGGACACTTCCATTGGACATTATAACAACGTGTCTGGATGATTTTGAATCCAACTGTTCTTTTATTATCTGAAATCCCTGCTGAAATCTAAAAGCAACACTTACAGCAATACATGCATTAATTTTTGGTTGCATGAGCCACAGGTGCAGTGCTTCTCATGAATATCTAAATTAGCTTTCACGTTGAATTAAGACTGTTAATGGTTGGTAATTTAATCTGGAATATAAGTTGTTCTTACCTGTGTCTGTGTGCCTGTGGCCTACAGTGATAGACAGCAGTCTTCCCACATCAGTAGTCTGAATATCAAACCGGTCAATCTGTAAGGACGGAGACATACAGTATAAATTTGCAAACAATTTTCTGTCATATATTCTGTCAGCAGTTGAAATGATACCAGAGTTTTGCAATCCAGGCTATTGTTTACATTAGCTCATGATAGAAAAAAAAAGAATTCAAGATCAAATTCTGTCTGTTCTGATCCCCTTCCCCTGCTTATCATCATCAATAGTATGAGAATTGAATTTTATTTTATTCAAATGCAACTTCCAACATGAAACATGGTTAAAGGTTAATTGTAATGATAGTTATGACAGTTAAACATATTTTGGTGTTTGGTGTAGTGTTTCAAGAGACAGATTTAGAGACAAAGCTGCATGGGGTATTTGGTATAACTACATACATAACAAGAAAGACATCTGACTTAAAAAGATTTCCTGATAATGTGTGGCATCAGACCTGGATTATGTTTTCAGGAGAAACCCGGCCATGTGACCTTTTAAAATTGCCACCACTGAGCATAACTTATCCCCAAGCTACAGTTAGCAGGTGCAGGTCAGACTGACGACGGCTTTTAGTTGCATTTTGGCCAACATGAAAGGTAAGAAATAATTGCCTGTGTCTTTGTGCTATCATCTGATAACCCACAGATTACTTTCAAGTTGATACTAATTGAAGATTTGATGCTTCACGACCCCAGGGCGACCAAACCAAAACAGACGTCTAAAGAAGAGGAGGGCATAAAGGCAAAACAAGCCACACCTGTCCCTTCTGGAAGGCCATTTTGTGAGTCTTGGACTCTTGTAGGATCGCCTCCTCTGTCTCCCCCTTCTTCCCATGCAGCTGGACGAACACTGAGGCCTCTGGGTTCAGGCTGGCCGCAGGGCGGTCAGCAGTGTGGACGGACACCTCATAGGCTACCTCTTCAGTCACAGAGGGTTTGGAGGACACCTAGGATCATGAAGAATATCAAACAATTGTTGTGGTTCTCACATAGATGAAAAGACGAAATATCAATGACTAACTGTCCAGAGTTAACCTTTTGTAGATGGTCAGAAGTAAACGGTGTATTTCATCCTACCTTTCCACTATGCAGAGTGGACATTCCACTGTCCTCCAGGTCTGTTTGTGTCCCGATCTCCTCCATCGTCTGTGTTGCCATGTCGATAGACTCAGGTGACCAGGCGTATGGCGGCACCCCTGCAGGAGGGGAGTTGGGCGGGAGGTCCAGGTACATCTCGGGGGGAACAGGGGGATAGTAGGCCGTGGGGTGGGCGGAGTACGGGCGCTGGCTGCGAGGGGAGGTGGTTCGCCTGCCTCGCCTCCACTTAGCTGACTTGGGCCTGACCTGCTGCCGTGGATCCATGTCCAACTTGGACATTTGTAGCCTGAAATGTACATCCATGTGCATCACAACAGGCTCTGAAAGATAATTTTTTATTGATATCATATGGCACCCATACAAAGAGGAATAAGTTCCAGAAAGCTAATGCTACTTACTGTAACCACTCAGGTATATGTCTGGTGGAGCCATTGGACACAGCAATGTTCATGCCGTTGTACTCAGCAGGGACAGGTTCCCTGTCGGGGTCCTCGTCACTGCCTGGCTCCGTGTGCATGTACGGTTCTACGGGGACACGGCGCCCGTTGATGTCCCATGTGTATTTCACTCTCCGCTTCTTTTGTTCCTTGGCTGGAGCACTCTGCATGAGGTAGAATCAAGGTTAGAGAGTGATTTAAGAACCAATCAAAGGGCAGCAATGAAATTATGAGCATAGCAGAAATAAAATGCCCAATGTCAGATTTCAAAGATGGGCAGGGGAGTCAAGCCTTAATGTCTCTATTGTCAGAGTACTACAAAGTACTGCAAATATGAGGTAGAAAATATTGAACTGTACCTGTGGTCTCTGAGGAACTCTTCCTCCTGCAAGAGTTGGAAGCCTTCCACCTGTGACCTAACGAGTGAAGGAAGACACAATTGTTAGTAAGTTATCAGGTCCTGCTGTTTATATTAGTTAAAGCATAAATCGACAGAGAAAATGTTGTGAACATAATGCGTCATGGCAAAATGGATGACACTTAAAAGTTAAACCATTGACAAAGAGCTTGCAATTCTAGTCTTACCTCAGGGTATGAAGCAGTCGGACCTCGGTGATACCCAGGTAGTGAATCCAAATCCACAGTTTCCTGAAGAAAGACAAAATATACGTTTATGATATATAATTCAATTGTATTCCACAAGAACTTGAATCTACAATACTCAACACTTTGCTGAGAGAGTTTGGGACACCTACTGTTGCCACAAGTAACTTGGTTGCCATGGAGACCAGTCTCTGGGCCTCACCCCTGGTGATAGTCGGGGGCGGTGACCTCCTCAGCACCTTCTTGGCGGGACGAAGCCTTGCTCTGAAAAAGTGATATCGTAAATCCCAGTATTAAAGACTAAGTACCACTTGGTTAATTTTTCTTAAAAAATGGATCAAGTTTTCAGTTGCTAGCATGTCTTGGTGCTAGGGAATCAGTCATGTCAGGAAGACTGTCATGGAATATACCCAGCATTACTCAGTCCCTATTGTACGTACCTTCTGCTGGGAGAGCGACGCCTGCCCCTGGGAGAGTGGGGTGCATTGAAATCCTGAATCAGCGGCTCCACAAACTGAGTCTTAGTAACAACCCTGTCAATCCGCCTCCTGAAGGGAAAAAAGAACAATAAGATTTGTACATTGAACACTTTTAGCTGAATGCTGAGAACCTTGCGCCCTAGACTACGGCTCAAAGTTGGGTCCTTCCCAAGGGTGTTTTAAGGTACCATACTACCATGTGATGCCACTTATTGTATTAATGCAAAGTTCGTTATGTAAGGTATTGTCAGTTACCTGACTTTTCCCTCTCTCTGATTGTAGGGAGACTTTGGCGGACCCAGCTTCTGGATCTTAGTCTTGACATTAGGGCTGTGGAAGTAGTGCTTCAGACTGCGGTCATGCATCCTCTCATCGTGGTACAACATGAGTGGTCTCTGAAACAAGGGAAACAACATGAGCATACAATCTACATCCAGGCACTCAAGAAGAACTCAGAACAATCATTATGATGCTCCATCCTCAGTCATTATGCAGCATTCAAGTGAAAGGTAGGTGTCAGCTCTTATTCATTGGAAATTCACTTGCAACTCAATACTGTTATGTCTATGATATTTCAAAAATTATGTACTCCATTAAAAAAAAGCAGTATCATTAAAAAATCACTTCAGAAGTGTTACATGTATATGGTAAATCATAGCTGCTATTGCACAGGGGACAGATCATTATAATGAGTATATATAGATACATAGTTGTATCTAAAAATGGAGGCTTGAACTGGAGTCACTCACTCTCTATTCCACCTTGCACTAACACGCTGCATTCCGTGACATTGATTTATACAAAAGTAAGCCTTGTTCTATGAGTCAGCACTAACATTCAGTCATTAATAACATTAGGCCCACAAATTACTTTTCTTTCTGTTGCTGCCTGAACCAATGAGGTTCAATCAAACTTGCATGAACTGAATAACTTCGTTTATTTGGTCAAGGAGGGGCTAACGTTACATACAAAATAAATTTGACATCAGCAGTCAGTTTTTCATTCAACAATCTTTCCCTAACAACTTTCCTTTCAAGAGAAAGTCTTGGACATATGATTATTAGTACACAAGAGTCTTTGCACTAAATGAACTTGTGGTCAGTTGCCTTTTCACTGTGTATGTAAACATGGTGACCTAGCAACTATCTCCTGTCCGTTGTTACCAGTTCACTCAGCTGCCCTTATCAGCTGCACCTTTAACCCTGGCACTTTTCTGACTGTAGAAATAATTAAGTAAGTGTTAAATGAAGGTATATCCTCAGGACAAACAAAAAAAGATGTTATCTTTTGGGAAAGATTCTGATTGATAAGTCTCAACAAAAATGGTGACGCCGAGGTTTTGCAGAGAGTAGTGGTATTACTGAAGGTATTGATGAGACACAATTGGTAAGAAATAATCTCAGAAATCTGAATGATCATCTGACAATTCCCTGGTAACGTGAGGTATGCTGGGTGATGTCCTGCCCTCTTGTTTCACCCTCAGGTAATGCCATTATTTTGTCATGCCAGGATAGGTCTAAAATATAAATGCAATTATGACCAGTTCAGCAGGCTTAAGTCCTGTCACTTTCTTTCTTCTATTTTCTTCCAACACCACCTGTACCATGTTATCATCTTTCACATGTGTCTCCAGTGAAGCACAGGTATGTAGTGTGTAAACAACCACATAATGGAAAGCAACAGCTTGGTTGCTTACCTTTTAATTAAGCGTAAAAGATGAGAGAACTCATGCAGCAACACAAAATTACATTGTATACTTTCAAAGTACTGAGTTCCAAATGCTACCATCCAGAAACATTGCTGGGATGTTTATAAATCAAACAAAATGGAAGCACAACCACATAGCAACCTAAGTTTGTTTTGACACATAGCTGACCCAGCTTCATATTTGTTCTTTAGAAAGAAGAGAACAAATAACTGTGGTAACGATAGGAGGCTTGCTGTATGGGACATGTTGCCAAGTAGCTAAACACCTGAGGAGACTGATAAACTGACAAAATATATAACGTAACGGTTATGCTTCTCTCTTTACGAGAAAACATGACAATATGTTCAATATCGCTCTTGCCATTAAGGCCATATTTGAGATGATGTTGACCTTTATGGCTCCATATTGTTTGATGTAAACTGACCCAAGCCGTGTGGAGGTGACACAAAGATTGTCGAACTATGCACAGGAATTTGATCTGCACCTATTTACTGAAGCTCGTTAAGGTTGAAAACTGTAAGCACAGGTGATTCCACTTGTCATCTCATTACCAAGGATTAGCCATACACTCCAGTGACTGGCCACAGGCCAAGCCAGAAACCTTCACTTCTCCCACCTGTTTCAAGATCCTCTACCTATGATACATTAGTACTGCTACACCCACCCTGCAGAAACCAAATATATGCCTTTGTTACTTGACCCCACCCATTCACAAGTGTTTACCTAAAATCACATAAGGGTGGGGTACTGAGTACACTGTAACAGTTCTTGAAGGTGACTGACACCTCTAACTCAGAACAACAAAAGGTTCTAGATTATGTTGACTGAAACATTTCTTTCTGAACCTTCAGGTATGCAGAGTTTGTTGAGCTGCTATAGGTTTCTGTGCAAACTACAATTGTATAAAGACCAAGATTAAGAAAGTTGTAACTAAGAAGGTCAGAGTACAACTTTCCTAATCAAATCATCATGATTTTAAGCCCACCAATTGGCTTTTCTATTTCATACAGGTAATCAACCTTTTTAAGGATGATGTTATTAAGTGCAGATCAGAGAACCTCATGTGGGGATGGAGGCAAGAAGCTTTCAGTTTGAGTCAATTTGTGAAAATATTATTGTAAAAACAGTCTTTGTTGTTTTATTCTTCATCACCAGTTTCTGCAGCATTCAGTGACTGCACTTGCTACATGTGTGTCCTTACTTCAGTGCCAGTAACAATACATTTCTAGATTTAGAAGTCTCATGTTCAAGGCAGCGTGGCATTAGGACAAAGCAACTGTCGTGACAGTCAAAGCTGATGAATTGCACTTGCCATACGGGCTCCCAAATCCAGTGACTTTTGACCAGCATTCACCCAAAGTAAACAGCAAACACAAAGCTGTTGCTATGGGAGACAGGGAGAAACACTGCAAACCTTATGCAATATGCTAATGATGACTACCAACAGTGAGACCAATGACAAATCTTAGGAGACTGTCTTCAAGAAGATGAATTTTGCTTTGCATAAGACTGACATTTTTACATGATAATATCAGTACAGTACTGTAGTCTCTACTAAGTCAGTAAACTTTAATCAAGTAGTCAATGGTCGTATTATTTACAGGCATTGAAAGCAATAAACTTTTAAAAAAAACCAATGAAATATTCATATGAATAGTGCTGTCTGTTTGTACTACTCTTCTTTCGCTCTGTTGTCTAGAGAGTTTCAGACCATTTCACAATCACTGGTACTTACCGGCTTGAGGGGTGGGTAGTCTTGCTGGGGGAGGTAAGCTCCTGAAAGGTCAAAACCATCTTCCCTGCGTTTGATCTGCATGTAGTATTTCCTACACATCGAAAAGAAAGGCACGAATTAAGGGTATTTCCCCCAACACATTGTAACAGTGGTAACACATACTGTAAAGTTAAATAGGCTTATAGAGTGCTTAATTTGTTTTGCATACATTCTGCTTGGTAACCACCATCAGATTCCTATGGGGTGTAAACACAGGCCAGACCCTGGATGAGAATACCAATGTATCCATTGGACAACTTTGAAGTGTACTGTCTGATTCATTCTTATTCTAGGCATGCAAAATGCCGGCACTTGAGGGAATTATTTGCAGACTTATGCAACAGAACTCCTTTCAAGATGCACCATGCCACTCATCTTGTGATGGAAGGCTCTTTGAGATGGAAAACAGCAAGTGAAAGCAGACTCTTTCTCGTCTCTAGAGGCTTTGCTTTAGAGTAACAAAACTTGTTACTTTATTCTTTCTCGGGAGCTGCTGACATGGAAGACAAGCAAACTTGTCTGGAATATAGAGTGTACTTCAGCGAAGTGCTGAATTTTAATCAGGTGAGGTAGAGATCTACATGAAATGAAGACGCCTTAAAAAGATGATAATACTGGTACACAATTGAATGAAAATGATTTCCAAGAAGGCTCCATCATTTTGCTGGAAGCAATTCATCAGACAAGAACATGATATGATACGTCCTTGATCAGACTAATGACTTACTTATTCTACCGTAATAATGTGTTTGTCTGGTAACCATAGGAAACAATCATTTACACCTGCCTGGGCCCTTTCTTTTTAATATAATTACCTGGGGCAAAGATAAGGTGGGCTTTGATTGTATCATTCCTGTTCCATTTTAACATGAAGCAATGTTCAACCGTTCTTCAACATTGTCACTACCACCTTAGAGACCCACTGAATATTATATCCTAAAGTCTGTCATCAAAACAATGCCTACGAGTATTTTTTTTTTCTGTAAAGATAACCATTAGATGATGGTTGACATGTAGCTATACCACAATAATAGTAACTTCACGGACTGACATAAACAAAACCCTGTTATGACATTAACAAATTGACTTGTGAAGGTCAATAAGTTATAAAACTAAGGCAACATCATGGGTTGCCATGGGCCCTAGACCATGATGTAACTCATTTCTTTCACATGATCTACCAGCTCGCCTTACAACTTGATGTTAGAGATTGAACTTCAAATGGAAAACATCATTAATACCAATTAGCTTTTGTTTGGGTCCATATATGTTCGTGACTCTGTTGCACACACAAATAGAAATGGCTTTGTCTTGCTCAGTGGTAACGGAAATATGTACCAATTCAACTATGAAAACTTCATTTCATGTGTGATTTTAACAAGGATAACAGAACATTCATGTTTTGAGAGTGGAAGTTCTTTCAATGACATTATAATGTCATTGGTCCTTTATAACACTTGAAGTCAAGTGTTAGTCAAATCCTTGATTATCAGACATGAATGGTAAGACAGTCTGCTAAGGCCATAAGATACAACTGTGGTTTCTACATTTCTAAGAATTAACTATATAGTTTTACACTCACTTATACATTTGTAGTCATACTAATAGGTGATATATATCCAAAATGCATGATGTTGAGTCTTTTGTCTTGATAATTCAAATATCTAACCCATGTCTTGTTATAGCTTAGATGACATTGGCAATCAGCATCCCATAAAAATCACAAACGTATCCTGTGCTGGTGTTGACACCTGTTCTCCTGATGACATGTATTGCTTGGGCTGACCCGATCCATCATTTATGTGGTCTGAATACAGATTGAGACACAATGAACTGCCTGCATTAATAATGAAGCTGTCTGATGCTATCTCACGAACACGCATCATTATAACCTCAGCTTTAAATGGACAATCACCGTTCTGAAAAGGCGTGTATGTTGCAGTTTTGGGTGGAAATAATACAGCACATAAACAGATGCCATTTTCAGGGTCTCCGTTGCCAACTATTCGATCGTAAATGGTACAACACGCCCCGTGTACTTACAGCTTTCTGCCAACGCTCTTAGCCACGTCATCGGACGACATCTTGGCGAAGAGAAGCCCGTGGACTTGGCAGGTCCACCAAGTCGTGCTCGCGTGGTTTCCACAACTCAGTCTTCTTTGGCTGAGGACAATATTTGGGTTCGCATAACGCAGTTTCTTGTGATATATTCATACGCTCGTGGCATAAGTAGTCCCCGATTTCTCGCAATTATTCTGCTCAACCATACCTTTGCTGAATATATTGTTTGCACATTTAACTTGATTTTATGCACTGGTCTCCCTTTTCACTGTACTTTAAGTTGTTGGAATTTTCGCTTTATGAGGAACATTAATATTTGTCTCGAGGCGGATGAATATTCTTTTGGCGCATCACAGAAGCGGTTACTATGGACTGGACGAAACCAATCAGCTTGACTAACGGGGGAGGAAGTTCAAGGGTCAAAAAAGGGCCATGATCCTTCAAGCAGATGTTAGGTGGTTAAGTTTTGACGTTTTCAGGTTGGTCTGTTTTTCTGACACGCAGAGATGATTGTAAAAGACACAACTTGATTGAAAATGTATTAAGAACGATGTAATGACGTATACCAATTGTATAAGTTTTTCAAAATATTTGATTTGATTTGTAATACTAAAAAAAAGTTACTAGTAACGTTAACAGTTAGTAACACTAGCAGTATGTTGTGTGGTATGGACTCCAGGAAGAATATATATATAGACTGGTTTATTGTTGATAAACAAATAAATCCCAGGACCCACTGGCAGCCGAGATGCATTCGGCTGAATTGTTGGGTCTGGTTACAAAATACAACATTATTACGATTACAAATGGGCTATACAGCTGTTTACACACATAGGGATAAAATTTAACATTTAACAATTGTTTAAAATCTTAAATACACCATACTATTATTACAAATATTGAAATATCTTAAAAGAGTAATTTGTCGAAAGGTTCTTAAAAACGTTACAGTAAAGATAAGATTTGATAAGAAAAGTGTAAATGTAACAAACACTAACGTTAATGGAGATCCCAATAAAACAACCGACAAGTTGTTGGCATTCTTCAATCACGACTTTATTCAAAGAAATTAACTCTTTATTTTCAATTCAATTCAACTCACAGACATGTGTCTTGGTCTTGACAACAGTAACGTTAACGTGTTAGGTAACGTTAACTTTACTTCGTCTATTCTAAAAACATTGAATACCCACTTTTAAAATGACATGATGGCAATAATCTAAAATACATTTGTATATGTTAAAGAAAATACACACTCATTGGCAATGACGCTACATAACAGAGGAGTTGACATTTGTACTGTAAGGTCATTGTACAATATAGTTCCCTTTGTGAAAAAAGTAGGCCTAGGATCGATGACACAAGTATTGAAGGCATAATTTATCAACTATATAGAGTAAACAATGTAATGTGGCCACGATAACGTTGGTATCATTCTAGGCAAGTCTCAAAACAGTGACTACGCAAGTCTCAAACTGCGACTACGCAAAACGATTCTGTAGAAACATAATTTTTTTAAATTTAATTTAATTCAATTTTGTTTATTATAAACTTTCCGTTGACAAATTTCCAAAAACCGATGTCGGTAACCTCATTTCATCATGATACAAATTACATGTAGATACAGCATCGTCCCTAACTTGTCAATACAGCTACCCATCTCTTCTTGTATAATCTAGTACATACACTTGTAATATAATATAATGCACGAGAGAATATGCACGTGAGGATATGCCGATCCTTATTTACTTTTTGTAACGTTCATTTGATAGATACAGTTCTTTCGTAAAGATGTGGGTGGCCCTAAGAAGGGCCGGGATTCATGAAATGACGGTCGGGTGGTTAGTTCACTTCGAGCTGGTGTATTTGGTGACGGCCTTGGTGCCCTCGCTGACGGCGTGCTTGGCAAGCTCGCCAGGCAGCAGCAGACGCACGGCGGTCTGAATCTCTCTGCTGCTGATGGTGGAGCGCTTGTTGTAGTGAGCGAGGCGAGAGGCTTCGGCGGCGATGCGCTCGAAGATGTCGTTGACGAAAGAGTTCATGATTCCCATGGCCTTGCTGGAGACGCCCGTGTCGGGGTGCACCTGCTTGAGCACCTTATAAATGTAGACACTGAAGGTCTCCCTCCTCTTCTCCTCCTCTTGCCCTTGGCTCCAGCGGGCCTGGCCTTTCCGGCCTTCTTGGCGGCTTTTCCTCCTCCTTTTGGCGGCATTTAGGTGCACAGGCTTTCAGGGCTGTAGTGACGTACAAGGAAGGTCGAACATTATTTATATTCAGACTTATGCAAATTTTGAGATTCTAGCGTTGTTTGGTACGGACGTGTTAGAAAGCAGCATCACTACTCAAGCACTGATTCGTGAATAAATGGTTACTGGTTTCTGATTGGTCAGACATGATATCTGACTGGATCCCCTCGGCTCGTATAAATACATTTTGGAGCCCATATATCTATTTCTGAACACTGTTCCAGCAAACGCTACATCCAAAATGTCTGCTCGTGGAAAGGGAGGCAAGGTCAAGGGGAAGTCCAAGAGTCGCTCGTCTCGGGCAGGTTTGCAGTTCCCCGTCAGCCGTGTGCATCGTTTCCTGCGCAGGGGCAACTATGCTGAGCGTGTCGGTGCCGGCGCACCAGTCTACCTGGCCGCCGTGCTGGAGTACTTGACCGCTGAGATCCTTGAGTTGGCCGGCAACGCTGCCCGCGACAACAAGAAGACCAGGATCATCCCCCGCCACCTTCAGCTGGCCGTCCGTAACGATGAGGAGTTGAACAAGCTTCTGTCCGGCGTGACCATCGCCCAAGGAGGTGTTCTCCCTAACATTCATGCCGTGCTTCTGCCCAAGAAGACAGCTGCGGGGTTGGGCAAGGGGAAGAAATCTAGTCAAAGTCAAGAGTATTGAACAGACAGTGGTCAAGAGTAACCCCGGCCCTTTTCAGGGCCACCCACACCTTCCCAAAAGAACTATATTATCACTTTCATGAATCATGTTTTTTCTGATAAGACCATGTTGATTTTATTATATTGATGCCATCTACGTGTGCATGAATAAAAAAGGATTGGAAAAATATGATACTATTTAATTGTCATAGAATGCTGAAAACAATTCAGGAAAATGTAAAGAAATGAATATACCATACTCTGTTTAGTCTGTCCAACCTAGATGACCACATAGAAATGAAGGAAGGTTTTTTTTCCAAACTTTTTTTTATTCGCACACTCGCATCAGTTTTGGGGTTCTCAGGGATGTCATACATATAATTAGATCAACATGGCCTAACTTAGAATATCAAGGTCAAATGAGTACAAAGTTATGGATCTTGAGAAAATTTTTTGTGATGGGCAACTGTATAAACAATTACTAAGTACTTTGTACCTGCATCAAGCCATTCTTGTACAGGTCAGGAAGCAACCCATTTGTCATGAATTGATTCTACAAGTACATCTAGGTACAGTGCTTTTGTATCCTGATGGCAGCCAATGGCACAGCGGCAAAGACGGCGGTAATTACAGAGGATGGCACCCAATCTAGGACGCTAGTTACTTGCAATGAAATACAAACACACACAGAAGTTTGTGTTACTCCATATCATTTCATCAAAAAGCTCCACAAGCAGTCTTCAAGAAAAAGTTCTGTCACTTGCTTTACTCACACATAAGTCAGAGAAAAGTAATTTCTGTGAAAAGTCGGTTGTATCTGTTATTCACTTACTGAGGAGAGCCGTCAATACTCAAAGCATGATGCATGCATTCATACTACTAACTTCACATCTTAATCGCATTGTGAATTAGCACATAAGAATATATATTAGACAGAAAATATGATCATTATGTCTATGATTTTCAAAAGTCATGGTCTCATACTTTTTACCGATAACATGTTATTTTATTTTGATGTTATACATGCACCTCAGTTATGATTAAAAAGCAAGCTTACCACATTGCCTAGCAGTGTGTACTAAAATATGGTCATTCCCATCAGGAATAAAAATTCAGGTGTACTTCTATCACACAAGCAAATTAGCCTGACCACACCATGCCTCTTGCAGCCCTACCTTTAGGAGGAACTACATAGGCTAACTAACATATATAACAATCAACATTTCACTGATGTTCTCAGTAAACATTTCAAATACTGCCTCACATTTGACATACAATGTAGGTAAGCAGGTCTTGAATCAAGAGACAGTGCATGTGAAAGAGTGTTTATGTGAATTCCCCATACAATGGATGTGATGGCAAAATAGGTGTGCTTGATATACATGTAGTATGACACAGTTTTATTTAGATTGCATACCATGCTATGACAGTGACTGTAGAGAACTTGCTGACAGCCGCTCATAATCATCCTTTGGGGATGGGTCAAGAAGGATTTAGAAACATTCTCAAAAAGAAGAAAAATACAGACATACATAATATGAGGCAGCTGAAAAAAAATCCATTTTAAATAATTTATGACCTGACACTGATCAAAAGGGTTTTGCATATTTGCCATATGGCCCAGCACAGCAACTACGAACATGAAACATGCTTGTTGACCAATCCATCACATGATTACACTGCTCATTATACATGGCTGCATCTTTCAATCCTACAAACATTGAACAGCAACCAAGGCCAGTTGGTGATCAAAGGAAGTAGTATGCAAATTTGTGTGATCACTTGTCATACCATATGCAGGCTGACTTGTTTTTATTTAATTTCTAGCATTCAAGTTCCATCTTGGCACATCAGCTTTAACATGGCTTCCTTTAATACAGGTCTGGCTAATGCAACAATATTCATCATCATCATTTACAGGATAGTAATGTAAGATTGAATGATACAGCAGATCAAAGATACTTTCGATTTGTGTACGAAATATTCAACAACTCTACTCAGTGAGCTGAACATCACATGTTCCTAATGTTCTCACAAGTCTAATCAAGTCAGTGGCATCTACTCAAGATAAAATCAACACATGAAATTTGTCTGATCACCATGATCATTCTCTCTCTCAGTAACCATTACATCATTCTGAATCATCAAAATGCAACTGGAGACATCAATTTAGAAAATCTACACATAATGTTATATTCGGAACAGCACCTACATTTGATGTGATCGTTATTCTGGAAGATGCCAGCTGAGGATTGTTTTGCACAGATAACTAACAGGTTGTGGCCGTTGTTCTATTATTCAAGCATATGTTTATCACGATACAATTTCTTGTATTGAAAATTTCAGACAAATTGGTTCAAACTACCAGCATCTATCTATTTCTGTTGTTCTCAAAGCTATACAAAAGAAGAATGAAGTCTTGGATAATAGCCACTGAAAGAGCCAATCTCTCTTCCCTGTTGCATACACAAAAGTACTTGACACACTCAATAAGCTCATGTTGTATTCCCAAACTTGATTAGACCATGATATCAATATTATCTTCCAGCAGCCTTTGAGGCCAGAAAATGTCCTATCAAAGATGGCTGCCTCCCTCACTAGTTGGTTTTGTACCAGAGGAAGCTGACCAGGTTAGGTGGGACAGCCAGGTTGTTGATGTGCTGCAGTCTTTTCCTGCCCAGCGTCTTCCGCACTGCCCACCTGGCCAGGTACACCAGGGGTCGGGGGTTACCTGGGGAGGACGAGGGGAGAATGCTTATCAATCCATAATTGAGACGTTACAAAAAAAGTGAAACAGTGGGTAAGTTTAAAGATTTTAGATTCAACGTCCTCTAAATGCCCTTGGCAGTAGGTTATCAAAGGTTACAAGACTACTGAGTTAATGTTGTCCACACGAAAAATGGAAGCCCAGGTTCGTGAAGCAGCATTGATTGAGTGAATTGAAATTGAAGAATCCTTAGAGACTGGAAAACATGTCTAGAAAATGTCATGCTTGAACGGTGAGATGCATGCAGCATACATAGTAGCTCCGACACACCTGCAGTCCATTTTGCATATTATAACATTCTTGGCAAGCAGCAATGATGGGTTCATTATCTACTACAACTGTGCAATGGAAGTCTGACAGACTTCAAATGGTGATTATGAGAATAATTCCAAGCAATATTTTATATATAATTCCAGAATAAAATCAAAATCTTTGGCCACACCAATTTAATTTGTTGGTTCTCGGATTTTTTCAGAAAAAATGTGAAGCGACAGGGCGAAAAAAAATAAAAATAAAAACAGGTCTAGGCATCCTATTATAGGCTTAAATGCTACAAAATGAGCCATGAAGTCAACACAAAAGGCTGGGTTAAAATTTAAACATTGAATTTTGAACTTTTAATCAAACCACTGCAATGATAGATGGGAAAACTGTAACAACTAGGAAGAAAAGGACTTCCCTCAACTGTTGGGGGCAAAACATGAGCATTTTTCAGTTGATTCAGGACCAGAATCAAATTTTTTTTTTGCAAATCAGAAAAAAACGAAGAGGCGAATCCGAGAACCAACAAATTAAATTGGTGTGGCCTAACTACATGTACAACGGAAGGCACAAATTAGGGGATTGGGTCATCTGTAAATATGGTTCATATTAAGTACATATTAATGAAGACAGATCTAACAAGTCCTCACAAAATTTATCACACTGTCAATCTGTCGTGTATAGGGAATGGTTAGACAATATCAAGAATACCAGTAGCAGGCTGCAGATAATATCTGTACTGTATTATGGTGTCGTCAAGATGGTGGGTTGCATAAACTATTAATGTAATTTGGCCATATCTATAAAGGTTTGCTCTACATTGATAATAAGTGTACATTCTAGATTTCTAGGCGAATTAAATTGAATATGACACACTACAATTTTGGTGTATTAACAGATCTATGGCCAGAAGTTTCCTTGTCTGTTGCGTATAACCCAGCAATTTGTCACGAATTGGCCAGCAGCATGCACATTTGAATGATAGCATCTGGATCCGCACCAAATGATGTGAATGTGCTTGGCATACTCAAATATTTACTATTTTTCTTCCTACTGTACATGTACATTGTAAGAGGATCCTTTGAAAGGCAAAGACTTAATATTATGATCCTTATATCAATCCATACGGGCATGATGAATTATCCAGATTGGGCCATAAAAAGGTTTGGTCTAACATGTAATACCCCCACAAGTACCCAGTTTCTTCTACAATTTGCATCCATTTCACATTAGACCACCAGGGGCAAATTCAGGTATCCATAAAAGCCACTAGAAATCTTCTAAATATGCCATAACCAACCACATTTAGCTTGCATAGGTAGTCCACCCTGCTTGCTCAAAGCCCCAATTGCTGAATACCACTGAATTACAATCCCCCCAGGAGTAGGTACCATGCACATGGAGACCATAGTTACTTGCCCACTGTTGGGTGTTTGCCAACCAAAGGTGACCCAAGGTTTTGGCCTATGCAAGGGAGGAATGTGAGTCACCTAATGTTTCTTTCAGTGAATATCTAAAATTTAAGCTGTGTGTGCTAGGAGAACCTGTCTACCTGCCTCAATTCTCAGGACGAGTACAAAGGGAACATACACCAAATATTTCTTTTCTGGAAGTAAAACACTTTGTACAACAGTATAGCTCTGCTGTTTAATAACTACCTAACATAACATGTGCATGTTCATAATACCCTTCAGTCTGATGACAGGTATACCGGTACTTACTTTCTGCATATTTCAGGTACCGATAGCAGCCGGTATTTTTGCCGGCAGAGTTAGCCCAGTCAGAAGCTCTCCGCCCATTCTCATCTGTAAGGTACACGTCTGCCCCGTGGGTGACCAACAACTTGATCAAGTGTTCACATCCTGACTTGGTGGCCAAGTGTAACGGTGTCACACCAACCAGAAAGTAGTTTGATGTTACGTTGACAGAGGCCCCGTGTGCCAACAGCGTGTTCATGCAGGCTCCGTTCTTGTTGATACTGCAGAGGTGCAGTGCAGTCTGCTGGTACTGGTTAACAGGTTCATCTAAGTCACATCCCGACAAGGCAATCAGATGGATGCACTCCAGATAGTCCCTATGGCCATGCATGGCCGCTTCGATCAGAGAATGGTGGGGAATTCCAGAAAATTCTGTTAGTGCTCCAGCCTGTAGGAGAAGCTTCACAACAGGGGCGTGGCCCTCCCTGGTTGCCACATACAGCGGTGTCTCTGGGTACTTGCACTCTAGGTTGGCACCTGCATCTATTAGAAGTCTGAAATGAAACAGGAATATTTGCTTTAATCGGGTTAACTGATGAGACAAAAATGCAAAGACTTTGCATGGTTTAGTTTATAATAAACAGGCTAAACATATGCCACATTTTTGTCAACTGCAGAAAGCCAAAACATCCTTGCTGAGCCTCAACCCGCTTCTACATGTAGTACACATGTACTAAGCTGACATTTTTCTCTTTGCTGGGCACCAAATATCATCTGTCAGTGATGAAGTACAAGAACATGGAGAATATGTGGTACAAAAAATAACTGTCTGACATTTCATTTTGCATAAGGAACCAGCAATCTAATCCCTACTTACAGAAATTATGACTAGGCCTGGTTCCTATCATAATCTCTACCCTAAGGTTCTATAGACAGGAAAACGCTGATTGGTTAATGCACAGCAACCTAGTGTGTTATTACTCTCCTGGTACCATTTCCTGTTTCCTATATATAATGGTTTCTGCCCAGATGTATCATCATTCTTACATTGTCTGACATTGCTTTCCTGCATATTCTATATATTTTGTCATAGTAGTAATCATCAAAGAATCATCTGGCTTTGACAGATCTAAATTTAATACAGAGGGACAATGGAAAACATTCCAGTGGTATGTATATGTTAAATACATCCCACATGGCATTATACTTTCCTTTTCATTGCAAGTAACATTAACTCCAGCATGGCTCGAGGGTATCATTACTCATCTGACAGCCGTGCTGTGCCTCTAACCACCCGCAGAGACAGAAATAGTCACAACAGACTTTTCACATGCAGATCCCTGCACCAATTATGACATCCATTCCCTCATATCTTAAATCCTACTGGCATGTTCCTATTTCATGCTCCTGACAGTGCATTTGTCACTCGAGGCAGGCAATAATTGGACATAGAATATGCCAAAAATATCCATGTAACAGGTTTCAGCCTTTTATTGTAGCAACTTTAAGTAGTCCCAATTCACTAGAGGGATCTGTAAGTCATGCACAAGAGCCAACAGTAGCTTTGAGTTTTTGCTCAGCACAGTTATAATGTGCTCTGCAGAAATTAAAGCATGAAGTTTATCAGATATCCTTTTCAGCACCAAGGCTAGCACCACTATGATATTATAGCCATCCAGGTGTCTTGAGCATGTGCTAAAATGTCAGGTAAATTTGCATATATACTGTAAGTGCATGTAAAGGTAGAGCCTGCCCTAGATGTCCCTGACATTTAGCTAACAGGCCCTAAGCTGCTAATATTGGCCTGTGACACCTGTGGGTTGATCCTGTAGGGCAGCATATGGCTAATACATCTCACAAACTAGTGCAACCCTCTTACTCAGCATGTCCAGCTATCAGGAGAAAATGCTCACATGGTAACATTCTAGTTTCTACATACAAAACAGAACCTCCCACAGACCTGACACATTCTGTATGTCCACCACAAGATGCAATCCACAGGGGGGTCCATGAGGAACTCACATCTCGGAGGCCATCTGCCAGAGCCCCCTGCCTCAGCAGCAGAGAGACACATTCATGGTGGCCATCCTTAGCAGCCATGAACAGCGGGGTACACGCACTGTTGTCTGTTATATCTGCAATATAAGGAAACAGCAGAATGTGCAAATGTTAGCTCATTAGAATACTGTGTGTCTAGCAATTGCAATGCTTTATTTCATTGAGTACGGAAACTGGGTACATCTACCAGACAGTATAGGCAAGTTTACTACTTCCTTACTTACTCTGTCAACCATAATGGTTTTCAAGCTATAATGTTATACAGCCTAAAATGACTTATCTTGACCAAGAATATGACACTACATGAACCACACAATGTAAAGTTTGTGATAACTGTAACAGTGCATTATTATTATTCAGGTACATAGAAAGATATCTATTGAAAGATATTTCTGAGTGTGAATTTTAAGCAGACTGTAAGGTACCATAGCTAATTATCTTATCTGGAACTTGTGATGCAGAGAAACTGAGGCCATGAAACATCTAGGGTAAAATACATCAGAACAGGCACCCAAGATTTCAATCAAGATGAAGCAAAGGAATGGGACTCAAATATGCAAAACTAACTGCTTTCAAGCCACTAAAGTGGAAAACAGATTTTATCTGCAGCTAGCAACTGTATCCCACATTGTCAAGATCATGGAACATATCTAGCTGTTACTGCTGAGCTTGCGTTAAGTCCCAATCTCGCAAACACAAAGATATTTGACATAGGATACATTATGAAGTCACGCTTATACTGATATTGGTATATCATATACCAATTGTGGAATAAAGCATATCATCATGTACATTTAACTTGTAATGTTCAAATGATAAGAATGCTCAGTCAATAGCATATTATGCAATAAACTGGGATAGCACATGTACATTTATCACTGTCTGAGGGCCTTGTCAGAGACAAGACCATTTTCAGATATTCGTATCGTGGACACACGCACACACATATTCCACACAACACTGCACACATGCACAATGGTCTCTCATTGAATATTCTTGCAGCGTCACCAATGACATAGTGAGCAGCAGTGTGGACAAGGTGGTGTGTTCTGCCGAAAGGCGGTTATACCGACTATACAGATACAGATAACAGAAAACGTACAAAATAATAAACAAGGACATTAGCAAGTCAACGTGTGCAGTGTAATCATCAGACTATGTGCAATAATGTTGATAATTTACCTGAGATGTCAACATGATCAATATGGTCAACATGAGCTGCAGATGTCAACATGGTTGGACATTCAACATTGGATGACAGGCTTTTGCATTTTTCTGTTGCTATTTGTGAAGTTTGACAGGCAGCGCTGCTAGGATATCTATGATTGTTTGTCTCTCTTTGACTTTGAAAACAACCAGGTCCCATTTGAGAATTGATGATGTTTAAGTTATACCACAGCTTTTGACAGTCCGTAGGCTCTGTTACCTTAAGGATATCACATTAAAGAGGTTTCAACATAATGTCTAATGTTTAGATTACCTGAGCTTGTAATTTGGGGCCTGATCAGGATTTTTGTGATCATAATCATAATTGCAATTAGAATTTTAATTTGGAATATTCCAGTCCCCTGCTATACCCCTAGTGTATTGTTTGCCTGTGTATGTGATTTATTGATATGGTGATTATAGTATCAACAGTGTTTGAGGCACATATTTTGACAGTAATTTCAGACATTGGATTTCTGTCTTTTCTCTTAAGATGTTGGCAGCAGACAGTCATGAGGACTGGTTCCAGGATCCCCTTTACCAGACCAAGACAGCAATATCTAGCAGTCTTAATCATTGCATTTATAGCTTTAAAAATCCCCTGACTCTACCTTTAATAGGGCTTGCAACCATGCCAACCATGCCAAGGAACATTAGTATCCCTTCTTACCCCAGCATTGGGTGTTTTGATGGAGTAGGTCAGTATTTGATTATTTTTCATCCCTTTCACCCACCCCTATATTTTTGACCAAAGATCGACATTATATAGAGGGTAATGTCTTTGTTTTGATCAAATAATCCATCAAACAAGCAATCAAACTGCATTATGGTGTTTGTTCACACATGCAAAAAATATGTGGCAGACCATAGTTTAAGGTACTAGAACTGTACATTATAAAAATTATACCTTATATACCTAGCACTCTAATGAGTCAACATACAACCATGCATAAATGAAAGTACATTGTAGTCTTGAAGTTGCTTGACTGATAATGTTGCCTTTTTATCTCATGCATTCCAAGATTCCCCTTCAAACTAGAAAACCCCTGGGTGGACCCATCCTGACCAGGAGCCATCAATTTTAGCATCCCAACTGCCACTGGTAACAAGAACCTTGCCAACCCCAGCCTTTTCACCAAAGCCTGGGGGAAGTGGTGTTCAGAATGCAATCATCTACAAAGTGTCCGCTGCATAAAAAATGTAAGAATAGATTTTTGCTACAAGGCCCCATGGAACTGTAATTATGGGTTGTTCTAGTGGAGAACTGGGGCAGGGGGAACAAATTGTCCCATACATCCAATGTCCTGTACATGCATTAGCAATTGAATATGGCAGCATATAACTAAAAGGGCATCAAGGTACACATTTCCTTTTCACAGCCTTTGATAAGGGCCTGGTTATATACGTCATACAATTGTGGTACAATCACAACCTGAAGGCATTTTTGGAATAGTCATTGATGTGTCCAGCAAAATTAAGCTGTCTTGTTATGGAAAATGCTGCCTTAGATAGTTATCGGTGATCAGTTCTGTGACAGCCTGCTTGAAAATTCCACTTCATCACAACAGTACAGCAAATGTGATTACACTGTAAAACATGTCAGAATAAAGGGAGGAAGTTTTGATATATATTTCACAGCCATGGCAAATTACATCTGGAAATAACTTGATCAAAGAAATCTTAGGAATTATTTAGAAACCCTAATAACTATTAATGCTGCAATGTATTTTATTACAACTTCCCCTGCTGTTTATGAAGCTCTGACATTCCAACAGGTGGTTATGTTTATGTGATCTCCAGTTGTCGCAAGGCTGATAAGGATAGACTTTGAGCTCAGTTCAGTCAGCTTATAATTTAGGTGACACCTTTTTTGTCCTTCACAAAAGTCCTCTAAACCAGTTCATTTCTTGTATTCTCTTGAATTTCTCTGTATTCCCCATCTATATAATTTAGGCAATACCGTTTTTTGTCAAAGTCCTCCAATCCCATTTTACTTCTTTCTGTATTCCCTCCATCTTGCATTTCTCCGTATCTGGGGGTCACTGAATTGGAAATGTTTTATGTATGGCAGTTGGAAGCTTTATTCTGTTTCCAAAAGCCCCAGGTGTGGTTGACCTGGTTTTATCATGATTGCCTGATGTTGCAGCAGTAATCTTCGTCTCCAAACCCAGAGTCAACTCAAGTGGGCTGCTGCTAAAGTGGCTTTGTAGTGTTTCATTCTTGGTGGCTTACGGTAGGACAAAAATTATGTAATGTAACAGGAGAAATCTAGCTTGGCTGCCATCCATTTCGCAGGCATTGCTGTTGCCAAGATTTTGATGCTCCTTGCTGAAAATGAAATGCCTTAAAGGCCCCTGATGTGAAGACATATGATTCCTTCTGGAAATACAATACATTATCAAACCTATGGCACTTCTTCACAAGCCCAGTAGTGATCTACCTTTGAAAAATCATAACCATAGTATGTCCAGAACACAAAACAACAATACAGGAAGTCCTGCTGCAGTACACTAGAAAGCCATAAGGGGTCTATAATCTAATAATTTTTTACTCCGTGAAGGAGGTCAGGACCTCCGGACGGAGTGTTGTAATCGGCTGATTTTTCATGTTCGCAGTCAAAACACTGGGTTCTCTTTGTGTAATCGGCACGCAATTTTATACGCCGTCTGCGGGCATGCCCGTGTTGATGCACGAATGTGTATTTTTGCCGTTGCTGCTTTCGCGGTCAATGTAATATCGCAGACGCACCCCTACAATTACGAGGCGAATTGGAATGGTCCAGAAAAACGCGTTGTTTGGAATAGCAGTGGGGTTCAAAAAAGTTCATGCAGATACGGGGTGGTTTTTATAAGTGGTTCCAGATGTTTTTGCCCATGGTTAAGAGATGCCAAGTTTTTTGGAAGATGTTCGCAGCCAAAACGCATTCTTCCGTACGTCGCATTTCTGTGTAATTTCGCATGTGGTGTTGCATTATGTCCGGGATGATGCACGTCTTTTTATTTTTACCGTAGCTGTTTTGATATTGGAGTAAATGCTTATTTTCGAAACATCCCCATTTCTTTGAAATGGTTTCGTCCGTTTATGCAACTGTTACTGCGCTAATGACGACCAGTCGCGCTGTCCTGATACACCGCGAATGTGCGAGTGTTCCCTGTAGACAGTCCCGGGAGTCATTTTTTTGCACATTCCAGGAGCCAAACCAAAATACGTTCATGAACCGAGTCCAAAAAACCGAAACGTGAAAATCGGATGATCGGACCTGATGTACATTTCTCTTTCTATAGATTGTACACACAATACACACATCTTTAGATAATCTGGCCATGGCAGGTTAAAAAAAAAGTAACCCTGAATCATACTAGATTAGCGTAAATGCATGTTAATGCGTTCAAAACAAGAAATAAATTGTTTCCGGGTATTAATCTCTTGAATCACGGCGCTGAATATTGACGCAAAAATATTTCGGGCATCGCGCGCCCTTCCCGCGTCACGTGTAGGCATCTCGCATCTCTGATTGGTTGTTGCGTCTTAAGATGACTGAGCCGACGCGCGTTTAAACAATTTTTCTTTGTTCGATTTATCACACTTCACAGAGAATTGTCGCCAATGGCTACTTCTTTTTGTTGCAATATATAATACTTCACGGAGAATTGTCGCCTATGGCTTCTTGTTTTAAATTCATTTTGCTAACACCTTAACATTATCAATACACCACCCACAACTTCTTGAGTAGTGTTATATGCTGTTCACAAACATCCAGACATTACACAAAGACCCGAAAAGATAACCTCAGGCAAAGGATGGGGACCATCATGCCAGACTTTCTTCTCTTCTTGGGTCAAAGTTAGACCCGGGTTATACGCGGGCAAAATCCAGACGTACGAAAATTGTGTACGAACCCGAGCGTACGAAAACTGAGTACGTCCAAATTTTCCCGCGCGTGTAAATCGGTCTAGCAGGTGGTGCATGTATTAAACCGTTATCACCACTAGCTTGATGATAGCTGATCGCAAGTTATACAAATTGGTAAAAACGTTGACAGTGATTTTTACCTTTTACTACGCGTATTTCCCTTCACTTACCGATGGGGATTCTGTTCTCCTCCACGATCCTCTTCATGGTGCGCAGGTCGCCCCTCTCGGCGGCCTGGAACAGGTGCTTCACCGTGAAGTCCTCGCTCTCGTCGTCGGACTCGGACGCGCGCCTCTGCAGGTCCGTGAAGCTCTCCACCGCCGACACCCCGGCTCCCATCTTTTTGAGCCGCGAACGGACTTGGCCCATGGCAGAGGCACCCCACCTACTCCCCCACACAGAAAACGAGATGAGACTGAGATTTGCAATGCAAATCCAACCGCGGGATGATTCCCCCTGGCCGCTGTGCGATGGGAGTAGCTGACCCACTAAATTTGGACGGTGGAAATATTGATTAAGCCCGGCTAAAAGTCCTTCGGCTGGCGCGCATCGTGCACAGCCTGCACCAACGTTTCCATTCCTCCGATCATGACTTGGGCCGGCTGAACATAAATACTAGTATTGACAGCGCGAAGGCGTGCGCGGCAGGTGGAGCGAAAGGTGATATTTATTTAATGTGATGACGTCACGCGACCCGGACGTAGAATTTTTGTCGTGACGTAGGGAAGGACCGCAGCACTGAATTTGCAGTGACACGTAAACAATGTAGTTCCCATTCAAACCACAGATTAAAATTATAGTCAATTGTCTATCGATCTAAGGCGTCATTAGGATCACGATAAGACACTACGTTGCCAGGTAATGCCTATTGTTTCCAATATCGGGGGAAATAAGGCTCCATAACGAGGACGCTGCGGAGGGATACACATGTCTGTACTCAAACGGGTAAACAACGAAGCAGGTTGTCGGAAGGTCGCCGCTGTGAGCCTGGCGGAATCACTTTCCCTTTATTTTCTTAGCCTCTTAGTGAACTTAAGATCGGCAGGAGATCGCAGGCGGGATGTTTAGCGATCCAACAGCAGAGGGTTACGGCGGGAGAGGCTATCAGGGTAAGTTGAATCCCTGGGTGTTGTCAGAGTTAACCCGGTTTGGCAAGTGTTTCGCTTGACGTGTCCTGCCCAGATAAACTCAGGTCCTGCAGCTGAGAGTGATTTAGCTACCCTGTTTACCACAGATGCCATACTTGTGAGAATAACAGGTGTCATGTGCGGAGAATACCATAGTGTGTTCCGTATGGTTCGCCATTTGGTGCCGAGGTGTGCGGTACGTGAAGTAACTAGTAAAGGGAGAAGACGCGTTTTTAAAACATGATATTAAAAACATGGCCGGCACTTAAACTCCGCTCCGATCTCTTCACTGCAACCGTTTCCGCTTTAACTTTGGTATCCACAAATTATTACCGTACCTAACATTGTGTTTGCACTGCATTTAAATGCCACGTTCAGGTTTGGAAATGGGCACCTCCCAGAACTGTGGGGAGGGGGGCGTTTACTCTGAATGTGGTCAAGGTAATTTCCCATGGGAACTGACAGGTGTTTAATGTCCTATTTCTTTGCACACTACTTCCGATTGCTACATATGTAACTTAAGAAATGTCCCAAATGCGTGCCATTTATCAGTTACACTGAGCTTTCAATGAAAAAGATACATAAGACAAACTAACAGGTAACAAAACACCTGTGTTATTGACAAAGCATCATTCTTCGCCTCAGTTGAGCTTGACAAAAGAAGAGAAGAAGAAGTTACATAAGAGTTAGCCAACTAAAGCCATTATGTGGGCGTAACGTTAATTGTGTTGCAGGTTACAGATAAATCTGGCAGACTTGGTGCAGGGTGTAACTGTTGTACCTGTGCAAAATATTATCATTGATTAGAGTAAATATGTAGATTAGTAACAATTGTTACGTTCATAACCTGTGTTATGGTGTGAATGATGTACTTGAGCCGAGACAACCCACTTCACACTTCACAACTTGCTAATTTGTATTCAACTGGTATAACCACTTGGCAAAACAAAATAGGGTGTCAACGTCACTGTATCGAAAACAATGTGTATAGAAAGAATCTAGATAGAATGTGCATCACGAAAGTTAGTTGATGCAAACAGGGCATTGTAATTGGCCCGTGACTCTGGTGGGCTTAAATTTCCAAGTTGACAACCACCTGTACTCTCAAAGTTGGCAAATGACACTCCATTCACAGCTAGTGAACCAACACCTCATGTTTTCTGAACAAGTGCAAGGTGTAACTGTATTACAAACACGTTTCACTGAACATTAGCTTAGTTACTGATAATATATTGCATTGTGATATTGCATTGTTGGCTATAGGCTTCATTGTTATGCTGAAGCTATTTCAATAGCCACCACCTTTGGTAGAGTAATTACATTTGCAGCTTTGTGTTGGTTATAGTTTACCACAGAAGAGTTAAACTTTTTGAACAATTTGACTTTGCAAACTTTGACTTGCTGTTTGCTATTTATTACTTTAACTTCTATCACAGCATGAGGTAAACTCCAGCTCTGATTTGTCATACAAAGCTGCAGCATTATCTTAATTGCAAGGTCGATGTACAAACCAACTTAGTAACGGAGACATCTTATTCCTCATAATGAGTGTGGTTAACTTCTGTTTGTCATTCGCTGCATCAAATACTTGTGTTGCACCGCAGCCAACATTCCTTTGTTCATCACAAAGCTGAAGGACAAAAGACCCTTCAGTGATAGGATGTTTGATTAAGTTGAAAGACGTATCAGTGACGCTTGCTTTTAGTAAATTGTCCATGGCTTTATTACCCATTAAAGTAAGGTGCATGATTAATGAACTACTTACAAGTTGAATACGTTGGTATGTGTTTGAGATGATGGAATATGTACCTGGTATATACTAACTTGCTTTTATCTTGATATCCTTCACATTCAAACTCATGCAATCTTAACTTCAATCTGTGAATATCAGTGGACCTGTGGTTAAGACAACCTAGATTGCATTTTACTTATTGATGGCTGTGTGTGAAAGGGTGTCGCTATGCTTTGATAAGGGAGGGACCTGAAAGGTCATGCTGCATTGCAGTATGTGTCAAGGTAATAAAACAATATTGCATGGGGAATACAATTTTTACTTGATAGTTTGCAGGGAAAATTATTTGCCCGGATAAGAATATATGAATTTGCACATCAATTACATGTAGAAAGATACCAATGTTTACTTACAATACTAACTTCTAATGCTGACCAAGGTTGGAAACATGGCAGAAAAACTGGAAAAAGATGTGAGTTTTGTTTTCTAACAGAACCATTTCATGCAACTAACTGTCATAGCAGTTAAATTTGATTTTAAACCTCCTTGGTTATTGGAGCATGTTGTTTAAACCATCTTGAAACAAGCAGTAAGATGTCCTTTTTCTACCTGCACTTATATGGCACCCACCAAAGATTGCTCATAATGTTTTTATTTAATAATAATATTAGATAAGAAATGAGAATGTCACATTGACACTGACCAGAATGTGGTCTGTTTTCTTTTCAGATATTCACCATTCATCTAGCTGCAATAGCTCTTACAGATTGTGCATGACCATGACATTCCTTATGTACTTTTAAATTACAGTTGTCAATGCATAAATGAATGGATTAACTTACATGTCTGTTAGATTTGTAACTTCTATGGCACTCTCCATAGCTGAGTCACTGACAGAAGAAGAAGATGAGACGTCAGGACCATCAGACCATGGCAGTGGAGAGGGTGTGTCTGTGGCGGCCACATCTCTGCTGGGGTTTCTCAGTTCTCCATCAGGAAACTACAGCCCGTCACCTGGGGGGCCATTCTCTGCCTTAACACCCAGCATGTGGCCACAGGACATACTGGCCAAGATAGCTCAGGTAAACTTAAAGTCATAATGGTTTATGGGCTGCCTATAAAACCAGGCTGTTGTCAAAATTTAACCAGTCTAAATATAGCCCTCTACTTTCCAAGTACATTGTAGTTAGCTTACACTAAAATTAGAATGTGGTGTAATATACATGTACTGATATCTTTTCTAAAATGTGGTCTGTCGGGTAAGCCAAGTCTATTGAGAGCATGTCTATATATTCACTTACAAGTACATAATGTTTTGTTATGCAGACCGAAGACTCCGAAGGCCAGCCTGAGTTCAGATATGATGAGTTTGGCTTCCGTGTAGAGGAAGAAGGTGAGAGATTTAAGTCATCTTTACGTTTTTTTTTTAGGTATCTCATTAGTATAAACAAGGAGGTCCAAAAAGTTTGAACCTCCTTGATATAAATAAATCTGATGGGGAAAATCTTCTGGGGCATTGTATCCTGTCTAGCAGTAACAAGTAAACAGGTTGGATAGTCAAAGTACCAGTCAGATTACCAGTACAATGTAGTAGTAATGAATATGTCCTGGCACCACAGATGCTGCAGAGCCCATGTCCAACAAGTTACTGAGCACCCCGCTAACGGAGGACCCCCAGAACAGGCTGAAGTGGCAGGCGTACCTGGAGTTCACACATAACCACGAGGTCGGCGACCTGACATGGGACAAGATCGAGGCCACGCTGCAGAAGTCTGAGAAGCTAAACCAGCTGGTCATGTCAGGCATTCCCCACAGCATGAGGGAACAGGTGAGGTGCTGAGGAGTTGAGTTAAAAGATGAGCAGCCTTTATGGTGGAACACTTCATTGAGATGTCAAGAGGCATGTCCAACCATTCATTCTGTCACTGACACATTATTGTTACAGTAATGGTTCTGTAATATTCTCCCTGTGGCCTAACCCATAACCAATAGAGAATTCGTAGCCAAACAGCTACTCTACTGTGCTTAAATGTAAGTTTTAAAAAATCAGGATTCAACAAAAAAAGCAATAGGATCTTGTCTCATGACTGTCAGTCTTAGCCTTTTGTTTGTCAAGAAAATTTTAGCAGATGACATTGAAATGTATAGAAACTTTGTATATCTTAGCACCAGATGAAGTTGGGAGATGACATTATCAGCTATCAGCTTCTTTCTATGTAGGTACATATATGGTAACAGAACACTGATATTCATTACCACAAGCAGTCAATGATATTCCTGTTGCCATGCAGTACATCTACTGCATAATGAAACAGTACATGTACATTGACACATCAAGGAGATATAACACTGCTTGTATGAGCTATGGATACATGATGTATAGTGTTCAGATACATGTAATTGCTATACCAACATTTTGAGCAGTCTTTTGATTTTTGTTCCTAGAATCAGTCCAGCATAGAATGAATACTAATGTGACTAATTGTCTCATGAGCATTTCAACCTTTAGAAATAAATGAGGGCAGTATAATATAATGAGGCCCATTGTGCTTGTATTTGCTGTTGCCATGCAATTCTTTTACCATTAAGCAACACACCTGGGATACATGGATACATGAAGAGAATGCTAAATATAAAAGCTGTCTAAGAAGCAATTACCGCTTGATCGTTGCTCTTAAATTCTTGAGAGACATTTTCAGCCTTGTTGCCATGTGAGCTACCTTAAACAGGCACGTCATTGCAGGCTTATTATTAAAGCCTGTTGCTCTCATGATCTTTGATTCAGAGATTGATGTATTTTTAGATGTTGATGTTAGTGATTGTCTTTCTAGACATTTTGCTCTTTAAAGTGAGTGAGTGAGTAAGAGTAAAGGCACCAGAGAGTCATATGGCACCAGGTTTTTATGTGCTTCTTGTAAATTTGCATAGAAGTGCTGAAAACAAGGGCTGACCTTCTTGCTACTTTAAATGTCAAGTAATGGGTAGTAAGGATATATCACTGGAAAAGGCTAGAAACTGACGTGAATTCCATTTGAATGACATATTTTCCTAGCAGTCATGTGGAGAATATATATATAGTAATGAGAGGCAGACATGTGTAAAATGTCAAAAGGTGTCCTAATGGGAAATACTTCTTTCTGCAGCTGTGGCTCAGACTGTCTGGAGCTCTGCAGAAGAAAGTGGGAAGTGAGACATCATATAAGGTAATGGCTGTCAAAGATTTAATTTGTTGTTTGGCCTTTTTTAGGAAATCAAGTGTGAAGACACTGCTTTACTTTATGATTAGAACCTGGTCATATAACTCATTTTTACTGTACAATTAAACTTCTTGGTGCTTTTTTTGTTTCAGGACATCGTAAAGGCTAGTTCAGATGACAACTCCCTGACAGCCAAGCAGATAGAGAAGGTAAACTGTTATGCCTTGTCATGTCTTTGATATTGTAAAGTAAACTTTGTATTGTAAAGTTTTCAATTCAAAATAGACCAAAAGTTTTGAAATGGGGCTTTTAACAATATTGAATCTCATCTACATACAATGTAATTAGAATGATGGTATCTTGTCTGTACCCCCTAGGACCTCCTGAGGACCATGCCAAGTAACGCCTGCTTCTCAGACAAGGGCAGTACAGGCATCCCCCGGCTGAGGAGGATACTGCGGGGCCTGGCCTGGCTGTACCCTGACATCGGCTACTGCCAGGGCACTGGCATGGTATGGAATCAGCTACCTGTCCATGGCTTTACTAACAGGAATTACAGGCTTACTTCAGGAATTACAGAATTACTTATTACAGGCTTACTTCTTTATCTTTATGACAGCTATACGGTTATGTGTACTCATAAATGATAAGCAAACATTGATTTTTGTTTGAAAGGTGTTTTTTTAATTGTAAGTCGGCCAGCCCCTTGCTATGGGCTCATGAAAGACTTCTCCACAATCCCTGTAGATTGCTGCATGTCTGCTGCTGTTTATGGAGGAGGAGGAAGCATTCTGGATGATGTGTGCGATTGTGGAGGACCTGGTTCCTGCATCCTACTTCTCTTCATCCCTCATCGGTGTACAGGTAACCAGCATTCTTGACATGTCATTCAAAGACTGGAATCCTTGGACTTAAAGACCAAATTTTTCTTGCCTTCCTTAAAAAATTTTTGCCAGCTCAACATCTAAGAAGCTCCCTCAGGTATTGGAGTATTAACCCATCAATGTACCACTTGTTGTTACAGGCAGACCAACGTGTACTGAGACAGCTGATTGTAAGCTACCTGCCTAAGCTGGATGGAGTGTTGAAGGAACATGACATAGGTGAGTGGTCCATCTCTTCACAAAATGTGAACTGTTCATAATGAAATGGCCTTTCTTTGTTATATAGATTTACACATGTCTCTAACCGTTATGTTTCCTCCCATATGCTACAGAGCTGTCCCTGATCACGCTCCACTGGTTCCTGACAGCCTTTGCCAGCGTGGTGCACATCAAGCTCTTGTTGCGCCTCTGGGATCTCTTCTTCTACGAGGGCTCCATCATTCTCTTCAAGATCACCCTGGGCATGCTGAAAATGAAGGCTAGTGAACTCTTGGTCTGCTCTCCATGTTAAAGTTTTGGTAACTAGATGATGATGAGATTACAGCTACATGTATGGAAACAGTCTTTCATGGAAAATATTGTTTTCTCCTTATATCAGAACGTTTTCAATACACACCAACATGAGCATGACAGATTGCTGACAGTCTTGTCATGATCCATATCACTCTGACCCTTCCCTGCCCTTCCCACCTGCAGGAAGAGGAGCTGTGTGAGCTGGAGAACTCAGCAGCCATCTTCAACGCCTTGTCAGACATTCCAGGGGACATACAGGATGTCGATGAACTCATAGAGGTACTGAAGGAACATACTGTGTATTGATGACTGTCTGTGTGGAGATTGTTTGTTGTGAGTTGAGACACATAGACCTAATGCATTTTGTAGTTAAACATTTTGTAGTGAAAGACTGAAACATTTGGAGATGAAATATTGTTGACAGTTGTGTTTTTACTTTTATAGTCATCAAACCATTGAAATTGGTTCAGCTTTATGGTTTAGAAGATTAGAGATTATTTTTTTCTTATTTCATAAGATTTCAATACAGGTGCAGGTATTTGTTGTTATCCATGGAGCTGCTAATTAACAGGTTGTCATACTTGTCTTCCTGCCCAGATGGCCATGCAGACGTCAGGCTCCCTGACTGATGTGGTGTTGGAGGCTCACAGGAGGAAACACCTGGCTTACCTCATGGCAGACCAGGGACAGATCATAAACCCTGACACTACGGCCACCAACCTGCCCAAACAGGTCAGAGGATAATGTTCTCTTACGCACAAGGAAACTGCATGATATGCCTGGTGTAAGAATTATCCTATTTTGTAAAGATATCCTATCAATTCCTTCAAGGACTAAACATTAGATGGATCTTAATAAAAGCATTTTGAATGGAGTGTTCAGTGTGATATCTGTTGTTTCTAATCCATTACTGTGCCAGAGAGGCACACATTATGATGTTAGATAAATCATGGTTTGACTTGTGTTGTTTCATCTTACAGCAACTTGTGAAAAGAAGACTTTCCAGAAGTAGATCTTTCATTGGGTCATTACTATTTGGTAAGTATGCCACAAATCCCTGTTTCTTATTGTTGTTTAATCTTTCATATTTCCAGGAGACAGGTCTTGTGTAGATTTTCAAATTTTGTAATCTTTCCTGGATGAAATATAGATTTGGAAAAACTTTCTAATTAAAAAAGGGTATTAAACAAATACAACATTATCAAGGTCTGAGAAATCTGTCCACTCTCCTGCAGGTGAAGAGGAGCAGTCCGAGGTGGTGAAGGCCAAAAACATCAAACAAACAGGTAGAACTTCTTTCCTTACAGATGGCAGAATTAACATCTGAAAGAGATTAACACAGCCAGCAATATGTTGCACATCAGTGTGGGGACATGATGTAATCATAAATGATTATCTTTCAGGTTCATTTCCTAGAATTTGATTCAATATATAAATGTTGATTACCTGAAATTTCCTTGTGAAAGTCATATGTCAAATAGACTTCATACATTCTATCAGTAATGAATGAATGGAGTACCATACATGACATTTTGATATCTTACATTTTTTAAATTCATATTTTATCATAATTTTTGCAGAGATGGTGTCCAACCTGAGAGAAGCTATCCTGCAGATAGCTAAGCACTTCCAGTCTGTGGATCCAAAGAACTGCAATTTAGTGAGTATTTGGCACAGTCAGTTGCAGTTATGTATGGATTTGATGCAAACATCAAGATGGTAAACTATTTCTTTTCTTGAATCTGTGGTATAGTTGACTCAGAAAGAAATCTTTTTGTTATCGGTCCCAGAACCCAGATATTAAAGACTGTATTAGAACATCCTTGTTTTTGTCTATTTTCAAAATGTTTCAAACATCTGTCAGTAGAAGCATGAATAATTTTGTACTTTTACAACAACAATTTAAGTTTTTTCTATTCTTGCTACGTATCCAAAGCAGGGATACTTTTGAGTTGATGTATACATCATAATACATGTAACTGTTACCAGGACCTGCAGGCAGACTACTCGCTGGAGAGCCACAAACAGGACCACGAGAACTTTGTCAACGTGTCCAGGAACAGGAGGAGACGGGCCAAGGCCCTGCTGGACTTCGAGAGGCACGATGATGATGAGTTAGGCTTCAGGAAAAATGACATCATCACAGTGAGTTGGGGAATGGTTTCACTGTTCTACATGACAGCGTTGTTTGCTAACATAGTTTTGTTGACTTCCCATCCTATAATTTGGGCCAAAATTGATACCAGTGAATACGAGTTAAGGACCCCATTGTTTCTTCTGCAGATTATCTCTCAGAAGGATGAGCACTGTTGGGTTGGAGAGCTAAATGGCCTGAGAGGTAAGTCACTTTCAGAGCTCATAACTAACACTTATCAAACCTGCAGGTGCAATACTGAAATAAGTCACATAGGGGCGCTTATAAGTCATGATGTTTTGAACCTGTATGCTAACAAGTGTCTGTATTGATGACAGGGTGGTTCCCAGCCAAGTTTGTGGAGCTTCTCGATGAAAGAAGTAAACTTGTAAGTCATCATTTTATTATTCTGACATTTGTAGCCCTGACTAAAGTAGAATCTGATTATAACTTTATGATTTGGTATGTAATGTGACGTTTCTGATAGGTGTAAATAGCTAAGAGGGATACAAGAATTATAGATGAACATGATATTTCATACAAGCCAGACAGCAGGTTTACTATAGATGTACCTATTTTCAAACTTAAACTTCTTCTAGTTTCTTTGGTTACTTGCCAAACTCATTCTCTTTGGAGTCCTCAACAAATGCCCAGGTATTAGTGGCTTTTCTAGCATTCAGTGTAGTAGAGCATTTGTTCTCCACAGCTGTTTCTTTGAAAACATTTCTGTGAGAACTGTTAATCTCTTTCGAAATTCCATTGACAAGCTATTTGCAAACTGAAAACCTACCAGACATTAGTTGTCAAGTTTCAGTTAAGATCATGTAGATACATATCATTAAAGAAAATTTGCTCATGTAAGTCTCACTTTCACAGTACACAACAGCTGGGGACGACCAAGTCACCGAGGCAATCACAGACCTGGTCAGAGGAACGTGAGTTGACAGTTTTTAACAATTTCTCTTCTGGGCATTCAGTCAAGTTTGACAATGTCCCACTCTCTTGTAGAGTAACTCGGGAATCCATTGCCTCTAAGAGACTGTGATGTTGTGAAAAGCCTTGTTTTTATAAAGGTAGCTGCTCTTCACATTTGGCATTCCTGCACAGAATGAGGTGTTTTTGTTGTTCAGCTCTCAAGGAAACACAAATCAGCTGGCATTTTCCACATTTTTGTCCCAGAGAAGGGATGGGTTTTCCAGAGCCAACAGGACTGTTTACCCATACTTAGATAATGGTCCATGGTAAATACCATGTTTAGGTAGCTTAGGTCAAACCAGGATGGTGTAATGAGGTGCTCCGCCCATGGGATTCTCTTATCTACCAGACCAAACTTCAGCATGTCTGTCCCTAATCCACTAAAATCCTGCTGAGGAGAAGCAAGGCCATCAAATTAAGTGTCAGAATTTCTTCCTTCAGGAGAGAGAATTCCTGATAATCATTTGAAAACACCAAGCCTTTCACAAGAGAGGACACATTAGGGGTCTTGTTTTTGGAGGGGTTATGGTCCTTTCAGTACCAAAAATTAAAGTATTATAGTATAAAGGTGAAAGTAATTACAACAGGAAGTAGACAGTCTTTTGTAAAGTTCATTTACCCCAATCTGCATCCCAAGATACTGGTATGACAGTGTAATATGTTGAGGACACCTTTTATTAAGACATTATATTCAATCTACCTGTTAACAGGAAATCCATATAGAGTATTTAAGTTGTTCTTTATTTAAACATTTCTTCAATGAAACAAAGATACAGAGAGTATGAAAAGACCCCCATACAGACAAGGAAAATGAATAGATATACATACCCAAGATTAAGAGATGAAGTTGTCTTTTATGGCAAGGTCACTAACCTTTCCAAAGTAGGGTGTTGCTTGCTAGTAAAATATGAGATGATGCAAGGCATCCCAAGTATGTATGGCATTGCAGTCAACCTATCATCAGCACTGCTGTACATGTTTATTACTGACTCAGGTATCCCTCCAAACAAGCCCAACAGAGCTACTTTGGAACCTGATTCTGTCTGGATAGTATTCACTCAACAAGACTTAAGGAGAAAGATGTAGTACTTTTGTAAGGATATCTTCAGTAAACAGTGGTGTGCTGACAGTTCTGATTTGACCCTGAACTGTCGCAGATACATGTCTGTCTTGTCTATCTTGTTCCCAGGCATCTCTACTCTGTGAGTGCTGTTAGTGTTAGCAAAGGGGAATGTGCTCAGGATTTTACCAACCTTTGTTGAAGTTTGATAGATTGTTCAAGCAGAGTTCAGTAAAAGTCTGTCAAATACCATATTACATGTACTGTATATCACTGGAAACAGCCAGGTCATTACAAAGGAAATCAGTGCCCACTCCAGTGACTCTACTGTACTGCCTGTATGATTCAAAATGTGTGAATGTATAAAAAAGTCCAAAATGTCTGAACCAATGACCCTTAAAACGTTCACACCAGTCCCCACTGATTTTCTATTGTGTAGCAAGAGTTATTAGACCTTCTAATAGGTTAACAGGTTGTTTCAAATGAAAGGAAATGTGCTGGGGATTAGTAGAGATTTGGTTACACGATTGTATAGTCTAAAAACTTCTCTGGATACAAAGGCAAATATTGTCCCAATGCTATTCATTTCTGCATTTCAAAATCAAGTATTGTGTTTGCCTGAACTTTCTAAGGTTTCAATCCAGTTTATAAATATACCTTCACTCTGTGGCCGTTGACAGGCTAAGGTGTAACCTGTCATCTCAGTATGGCAGGGTGACATACAATCTGTCAACCCGGACTTGTCTGCACTTTTGTATGGCTGTCATTGTCTGCCAGCCCCCATTCTTGCCAGCCACTATGACATGACTGCTCAGGAATGTGATTTTGATATGGTATTCAGTAAGTCAATGAGAGGAGAATGGGGGAGGGTGCCTGTACAGGCCATGTTTGGTTTCCCCTGACAGACCTGTCACTTACAGACAAGCTCTGGTGCCACCTCAAGGTTAAGACTGTGGCTCCAGAGGTTATGGACCTTGTTCTCAGGCCTTCTGGGTTCTTTATCAAAATTGAATGTTCATTCTAGAGTTCAAAGCTGCTCATTGCTGAGGGTGGAAAACCCCTTTTTGGGAACAAGAAAAATTCTAGAAGTAGTAAGTCCCCGCAGTGTTTCAGATCTTAGATCCTGTCACTTTGATCCTATATCTTCACAGTTTTAACCATTGTTACCTACACAGCTATTGTGCACCAATGAACATGATAGTTGACAATTTCTGTATCTGTATAGCCAATGTAATCACCCCTCGGTATAACACACCGGCTTCTCTTTACATTACCACAGTGACAGTTGATTGTCAGCAATGTAGTTAGTGGCGTGACTTCTCAACACCACACCCCATCTTTCTCCCATGCCACTCTCACTTACATGTTCCACTTAGAGCACTTGTAGATGTATTTCCATTTGCCCTAGTCTAGACAATGACACTTGACCCTCTTAAGATCATTATCTCACCTGAGATAAGGGTGCAGGTGTGCCTTGCTGTTATGTAAGGCAGTGGTCTTGAACTACCAGTACCCTCAGTGTGCCTTGTTTTTGTGTAGTGCTGTAGTTTAAATCTGACTGGCCACAGAACATTTAAGTAGAATTGACTGAAAGAAGAGGTAGTTAGAATTGCATCAAATTAAAAGTGATGAGATGAGACAGACTGACTGAGATGTTTTTAATTGAATAACCCTGAGAAATAACTTTGATCTGAAATGTCAATGCTCCTTTGCTTCCTGGAAATACTACCTGATGGAGTGCCATTTTCCCTTTATACAAGATCATCCCACTGTCTTTCTTTAATACTGAGTAGTTGTTCGTCTGTTAGTCCATTTCCTTCTACCTCTCCCACACTACCCTTTTGTTTTAAGTGTAATGAGTTATTATACGTGATGTCACCAGAGGAGAAGTGTACTTAGTAGTAGTGACAGGCTGTGCCGTGATGTATGTGGCACCTGCTGGGCACCAGGGTGGACGTGGTTCTATATGACCTTCTGTCTAACCTTCACTACCTGGGATGATAAAGTTGACTTGTGCTTGTCAATATGGGTGACACTTTTTAAATTGTTAAAGATCAGTCCTGGGCCTTTGCCAGTATCTTTGATTTACCTAGTGCTAGAAGCTAGATGAAAGGGGACGCATATTTGCTGCCAATAGATTAATGTTAAAGTCACTTGTATACCCTTTTCCTATCCTTACTTATTCTACCAATGTTCAATCGAAAAATCACATTAAGGGTAGATATTTTGAACATTGTGTGATCATTGTCCCTGCAGGCTGTGTCCAGCGTTGAAGATGATATTTGACCACGGTTTGCGGCAGCCGTCCATCCTGGGGAGAACCTGCCACCCCTGGTTATTCATCGAGGAGGTATGTCAGTCTTTTCTTCTGACCTGCACATTAGTGGAATATTTTCGTTTCAAAATGTCAGCTCCTGCATTGTACCCCTGAGTATCTTTCATCAGCATCTGAAACAAAACAAGCTATTGCTTGTGACAACCCTACTGTGAGGAAGTGGGAGGATCAACATTATGTTTTGTGACATTTCAGTGTTTATATAATTCAGGACCCAGAACAGAAGGCAGGTATTGCTGTCAGCAAGTTAGGCTGTGCTATACAACCTGCTGAGTGAAGCTTTTGACGCTGTTTAACACAGCATCTCTCTTTGACATGGACTGTTGGGAAGGTATTCATGGCAGGTTTAGTGCTCACATCCATGCATACCTCACTCTACAGTCAAAGAGATGGGAGTGGTGAAAACTGGAGATGGAAAGAAGGAGAAAAGAGATGGAAAGAAGCAAATGAAAATCAAAGAAAAATCAATAGCAAAGAAGAATAAAACAATAAGGAATGAAAAAGAATATTTTTAAAGCAAATCGCAAAGGCTCCACACTACATGATTTGACGAGAATGTTTCCTGAATGTGAAGTGGCCAGACCCATTGTTACTGCAGGTGCGGCCGGGGTAGGAGTAGAATAGCACTGTGGGGAGTGGGGCGGTCAATACAAATACACTGCCCAGGGGGTTGTCAGCAACTACAGAAAAATGTCCAAGTTTGTCAACAAGACCAAAAGGAGTAGGCACTACACTGCTGTGAGACGGAAGTCCTGAGGTTGCACCTGGATATTGGTGTCACTGTGAGAAGGACAAATGAATATATGGCATGAGTCAAGAACATGTTCTGTTCTAGATATCCTGGTGAACTCTACTTTAGTATAGGAGAACGTGTTTTAAATGCATGGGTCATGCAGGTGAAACATGGTAACAGAGTCAGATTGAATGGTTGAATGATATGCTTCAGATAAGTGTATTTCTTAGCAGTTTGATGGGGGATGTGTCTTTCTGACAATATGTAGCATAATGTCCAAACTGTAATGCTTAAAATGCAATTATCATCAGCATCATAAAAATTTTAGTTGACTGTTGACTACCATATTGTCAGAACTAAATGTGGTATGAAGCCAGGTTTTGCAAATGGAGAAAGACCTTGGATAGGCCCTTCATCTATTTGAAGAATCAGGATCTCCCCTTCTTAAAGTATGCTCTAATCCTTGGAGAATGTTGACAACTCCGTACAAACAAACCGCACGGCAACAGGTCTCCACAACTGTCACTCCCTTCCAGCCTCTGCCACTTAAGAAGTATATCTGCACCTCCCTGCCTAACAAAGCTGCCCTGTCAGCCTGGCTCCCTCCTGTCAGTCATACCTATTAACCTGCTCTCAACCTGTCCTCACCTGGCTTGTTTGCACCATCCATGTGGAACTGAGCTGGCTCCAAGCATAAGCACTCATGTTTGAAGAATCAATTTATGCCCAAAAGGGGCAGTTTTGTGTGTGTGTTTTGGTTTAGCCTTTCCACCTAGCATAAGCCTTCCTTTTGTGCTGGCTTTTTGCATAGGTGAGACCTCAGGCACTAAGTCAACAGGTGAGGAGACTTGCTCAAGAATGATGGACAGGTCAATTCATAAATTATACAGATGTGCCAGTGGTGAATTCATCACTCAGCACTGTGAAGTCCCAAATATTTATTGAAAACATCACATGTACACATGTAATACCACTTGCCTTAACTGTTGATAGACAAGATATGTAAGCTCAGGTGGTGGTCTTCATAAAGTGTCTTCTGATTGACATACTGTAGCTGTAGATTTGAGAGCGAATAACCTTTTCTTTCAATTTCTTTATATGCGCTTTTTTAACTGCAAAATGGAAATACCAGTATCAAATACACAGACATGTACATTGTATAGCTGTTTGTTCTCATTACTGCTGGTTACTGCAAACAAGTGGCTTTCTCTTCAGTCTTCTCACAGAATTTTGTGAGAAGGTACAGCTCAATGGAAACTGCAATGTTGTACATGTTCCATTTGCTTCTGGATTAGTCAGTACATAAGTTAAGAAGATGAATCATGAAAACAGGCAGATTACATCACCTGGTACAATTAATAAATGACAAGAAAACTACACAATTAATAAATGACAAGAAAACTACAGAGACATTGGTCAACAAACCTTGGAAGGTATCAGTGTAGAACATCTTGTTACAGTTGGTACTGATAAACAAATTAAAACATTTCACCCCCAAAGCACATTTTCATTAAGCTGAAACGGTTTGACACTATACAGCTCAGTAAGTCTTTATCTATGGTAGGACCTTTGGAGGACACAGACAAGTTATAAAGTATCCTCATTGTTCCCTGCAGGCTGCTCAGAGAGAAGTGGAGAAGGACTTTGACTCAGTGTACTCCAGACTGGTGCTGTGTAAAACATACAGGTGAGAGACAGAACCCATCACAGCACAGACACTGCTGGCACTGTGTACCTTTGTATCCCATTCAGGGAAGATTGTCTGTGGTAACAAATCCCCACTTGAAACAACAGAAAGTTTACTTCCTAACAAATAATACCCAGAGGTAATTGTTTTCGGTGTTTGTGAGTGTATGTGTGTGTGTGTGTGTGTATGTGTTGTGTGTCCAAAGGTATTTGAATGCAGTAGACTAGCAGGAACAGAGTCATCGATTTTGTACCTACAGATTGAGAAGAAGCTCCACCCAGTCTGTTTCTGCAGTTAGCGCTTGACACATGAAGTTAGGTTTGCACCCTTCCAGTCTCTCGGCCTATGAGGTTTCTGTCCTAGACCCACTGTTGTTTGCCGAACCTTCTCTTTGGTTGTGCCAATAAATTTTCAAAAATACTAGATACTTCCTGGAGGTTTGAAATCTCCAGTTTCCTGTTGTTGTTTCAGTTCCTTGTGATAAAGTATTAACCAACACAAAACATTATCACATTATCTTGTGTAACAGTTACCATGGAAATAGATAGACAAACAGGAAGGTCGGAGCATAACAAACTTAGTTGCTAGGATACATCTCAGCAACAAACGAACTGACAAGGACAGTTTCTTGTTTGCTGTTAGCTGTGACATTTTGTTTATGTGCCTATCTCCTGTTTGACAGTTGTACACCTTGTCTGGTATTTGAGCTGTTAAAATGTTATTGGTGATTGATACTGTCCCTATGCAGATAGTGGAAATATCATATTATATGAATAATGAAAACATGTTGATAGAAGGCAAGTACATGTATCATACAGAAACTGAAAATATTATCTTTACAGACTCAGTTTAAGATCTCATTGGTACTGGGTTTTGAAACAGGTATTTGTCTGAGATAAAGACTGAGCCAGTTAGCATTGCATCAGATTCTGTAATACTAGTTGAGAACATATGTGTATGTCACATATAACATTTCTAGAACGGAAGTTGAAAGTTTAGTCAACATTACCGACACGGTCCGACAACGTACCTAAATCCCAGCTCCGTGCCGAGATTGGCCTCCCACTGAGACCCAAAGCCATTTTAGTGACAAAAGATCTGTTTCAGCTTCAACAGTATGATTCCAAGGAGAATTTTTTATTCCCTACCACTACAAACACAGTGACTGTGTGGGACATTACGTCACTGCTCCTGCTGGTATGGTCTTGTGACTGTATTAGTCTAATTCTTCTGTGGACTGAAAACAATATGAAGCAACAAAACATTCCTACTCAGTGACAACAATTTTTTCACCAATTAAAAATCTGTCATGTTTGGTCGAAAGAGTTGGGTATGAATTTTTTTTCTAATTTTGGTTGAAAATTTGCAGCCTAACATTTATTAATTGGAATTTATCTCAGGAATGTTGTATTTGCAACTGTGGTCCTCTTCAGCGCTAAATATAGAAGGCTCCTTTCAGTGGAGTAGTTGGTCTGCCATCAAGTTGATGAAATGGTCCATTGCTCCTCCATCCTCAGCTGCCTCAGAGCAAGTCAACCGTCAACACCTGCCCTGTAAGCTGTCAATCAGCTGTCAGCAGGCAGGGTGGTTACACTTCACGGGAGGCTGACTCCTGCTGAACCTGCTATGCCCTTGCCAACCTGAAGTGTGCTTCACTAATGCCACTTTGAAAGGGGGGTTTCTACATTGTACCACCCTGGGTCACCAATGTGCCTGTCTCTTCTTTTCAAGACATGGTGAGTCACCATGTCTTGAAAAGAAGAGACAGGCACAGAGAAATTAGCAAGTGCTAATGAGAGTCAATCAATCACACAGAAAAGAATAGCTTTCTTTTGGTGTCTTGTGGATATAGTGATCATGTTCCTGTACATGTATGTGCATACACATATAGAGCTACGTAGAAAGAATGTCTTTAATCTTCAGTATTCGTGTAGACAACCTGTCTTTGGACCATGTCCCTCTTCCTCCTGTGTACATAGATAGCAACCCTAGAGGATGTGGCTAACCTTAACTAATACCAGGATGTCTATAATGTCAGTTGCTGACAACAAAGCCAACTAAAGCCAACTTGGGATTTCCTGTGCCTTCTCCAGGACATCTGAGTTGTCAGTAGTTATGTTGGATGAGACATTGTTGTAGGAACAGTGGCAAATCTTGTGTTCACCAGGGTGTGAACCCACCTTAAAAGTCAGCAACCTGACCCTGTTGATATTGCATGCCACAGAGACTTATCAACACTGTGGGAAAATAGTAGAGGTGACTTTCCTAATCATGTTGGCAGGAAACAATCTTAAACTGTGTGGGAAACAAGGGGGCAGAACATATGGGCGGAATGTACAAGCTATGTGTTCATCTAAGTTATCCTGGCAACTTCCAACAATAACACTACAATGTAGTTTGCCAATTTTGATAACTAGAAGAAACATTAAAACACTCATTATTCCCAGCTAGGTTTCCAAGTGATTTCTTAGTGATTAGCTAATGTGCCAGGTATTCTACACCACAATGGCATTACCACCAGGCATTACCAAATCATAGTAAATCTTTAACTTTTCCACCCACTTCCTGTGAGCCTGGGAAGGCAGCTCATTGTGGAACATGTTGTAAATGTCAGATTTTATCCTCCTCTGATTGTGTTGTTCTGTGGTTTCCTGTCTCCCATATGAGGGTGACGACATGTCTGTCCCACCACCTACAGGTGCTCTAGATTCTCATGGCTCCACAAACTTTACAAACATGTTAATTACTGCAACAAAATGTTCTGTCAGAACTAAAAAACACAACACACAAATTTTGCAAGATTTGCTGTCAACCCACTCTATACAACATATTTACCAGTTATGTACATGTAAATGTCCATGTATGTGCTGATCTTCCTTTAGCCTCAGACTCAAGCAATACAGAATGCAGTGTTGCCTTAGGTGGTGGTTGTCATGATGATTATACATTGTGATCCCTTCTCTTAATCCTTTTTTGTCTAGTTTGTGGCACAACAAAATAGAACAGAAACAAACTGATAATCTTGAAAATTCCTCTGATTATATATTGTTCCAAAGTAACTTTAACAGAACCCTTCTCATGTTTTGAGTCTCTGACACTTCTTAGTACAAAGTTTGGGTTTTGCACATGTACATTTATCTCAAATCAGACCCTACTACTTACCTGACCAGACATTTTGGGTATCAACATGTACAAAAAAAATATACAATACTCTGAAGAACAGCACACTAATTACACCAGAAAGTGCCCAAAGTATAGTTTGTTATGATAAAAGAGCACTCCCTAAACCACAACATCTGCAAGCGTGCCTTGTACCGGTGGTGAAAGACTGTAAGCAGACACTTGTTGTTGCTGGTCTTGGGTATCTATTGCTGTGTTTCTCCTCTCTCTGTTTTGTCTCTGTTATGAAAAGACACAGGCCATGTGTGAAAAAGGCTTGCCTGGATAAGAATAAGTTGACAACAAAATGTGTCAGTTAAATATAAAAGTAAGTACACATTACTAATAGGAAAATGATTGCCATATCTGTTTTTTCCATATTTTGCATGGATGCATTTATATATTAAGTAATACACCAGGTCTTCTGAGAAACTAAGACAGGTGCAGCAGGTCTTCTTCCCAGAAACTAAACATTCCCCTCCTACTGTCTGGCCATGTGGCATCTTCCTTTGTTTTGATATCAGTGCTGAAGCCATTGTTATCATTCCACAGAGAGATACCTTAATCCAAACATCTGACTCGTCCCTCTGTTTTGTTATAGAAGGATTTTCGTCCCTTCACTTTGCTGGATTTATCCATGTCCTTGCTTTTCCTATCTGTTGGATGCAGTTAGTCACTGATACCAACTTTGTCCACTAGTCATTCTAAGTGATGTCCACATAGCAGAAGTCTATGATTATATACACCACACATTGTTTGATTAAAGTTTTTGATGGATAAGGAAATCTGGGCAAATCTCATGAATCCCCATAGACTAAGCTAATCTTGCTCAAAAGCAAATACGAAATGAATTAAGATTTTCTTTGTCAAACCATTCAGACCCATCCTGCAATGGTACACTATGCTGACAGGAATTACTGTTAAAACTTCTGGCTGATATTTGTAATCCAAATCTGGTGTTATGAAACTCTGTTACAAGGCCAGGGTGTCTGTTTGACATACAGCTGCCCATCCCCACATTGCAATGATTCCTCAGGTTTAGGTGCCCATCATCAAGTGAAGGAAAATAAATGGTACTTAGGTGAAGTGGAGGATTCCAGACATAGTGTTCCAGATGTGATGTGGGGCAGGACATTCCTTGGCCCTGCAGATGGGACATGCACATGTGGCAAGTGTTCTTACCAGGCCAATAAACATGGTGAAACCAACAGAAGTGGGTCACATATTACAATTAATGACACCCAAAACATAAATATCATAGATAACTGTTCTAAGTATACAATCTGTTAAGCTGAAACCTGTAATAAAACCTTAATATGATATCAAGAATGTTTCATCTTTTCTAAGTAGTGTATGATTTTTGGTCCTGCAGGTTGGATGAAGATGGTAAGGTGTTGACTCCAGAGGAGCTTCTCTACAGGGTAAGTCCTTGACCCCTTGACGAATGTGCCTTGTTTTTGTCCACCTGCTTGCACCTGTGTACATTGGTCCCTACATGTAGTTTGATTGGTCTAGCACCTCCTGTCGAAAGATGCATGTATTAAAGAAAATTTGTCTGCGCATATGAATATTAACTCCTTTTGTAGGTCAGGCCATCACTTTTGCCTTGTCTGACTTGCTTTAGTACATCTATAAAGTATAGATATCAGTAAAGTTTAGAGAAGTGTTCAGAATTTTATGACCTACTCTGTAATACAATGTGTACATGTACATCTCTATTGCAGGCCGTGCAGTCTGTGAATATGACCCATGACACAGCTCATGCCTGTATGGACGTGAAGGTATCCTCTCTGTGCCAGCCCTCTGTCTACCTCCCAAATACATACCAACCAGAAAACAACACATTAACAGTAACATCATTGGCATCAACTTACGTTCCATATAACAATGCCTTCATCATGCCTTACCAAAGGCATATATAAATGTTATATTATTGGCTAGAGATATCAAAGCACCCGCCATCCTGTAACACAGTAAAATTTACAGTAGTTGTCTTGGCTGCTTGTTTGTCTGAGTTGTAGTGTAGTTTCTAACTGAGTGCACCATTGATGACATGTTGAATGTTTCTCCCCACTGACCACATCATGTCATGTCTTGTCCTGCCTCACCAGTTTAGATCATGGATCTGCTATGGACTAAAGTAAGTAGACATAGAATTAGACTTAATGCTTCTGATATATGTGAAGCTTGCATGATTTGTTTTCAGAGTCTAACTATTGGGAAACCAAATACCATAGAATGATCAGCAGATCTAGGTTTGAATTTCTGCAAATGAAATGCAAATGTCATCCTCACTATTATACTAGCACTACCAGTAGATGTTTATACAATAGTGTTTGATTTACCTATTGATTAAAGCCCTGTGTATATACATTGTATCTTCCAATTTCAGAATGTAAATACATGTAACTCATCTCACATGATATCAATGCAGTGCAATTAATCTATGTCAATGTTCTTATGCTCAACATTGTGCTGCCAGCAAATCCCCAGTGTCTGTAGCCTTAGTATAATTAATCCCTGACTTATGCCAAGTCTATGATGAAAGAGTAATTTCTGCCAGGTAAGGTTAAATTCTCCTGCCAGGAGACTTATAAAGATAAGCCTCTTCAAGTTTTGACCTTTTGGTAATGATATGTTTGTTTGTGCCTGGCAGTGAGCAGGTGCTGCACCTGTGGCTGGAGGCGCTGTGCT
>NW_017802491.1:2935074-2939292 GCF_001625305.1 Branchiostoma belcheri
GGACTGTTGGGAAGGTATTCATGGCAGGTTTAGTGCTCACATCCATGCATACCTCACTCTACAGTCAAAGAGATGGGAGTGGTGAAAACTGGAGATGGAAAGAAGGAGAAAAGAGATGGAAAGAAGCAAATGAAAATCAAAGAAAAATCAATAGCAAAGAAGAATAAAACAATAAGGAATGAAAAAGAATATTTTTAAAGCAAATCGCAAAGGCTCCACACTACATGATTTGACGAGAATGTTTCCTGAATGTGAAGTGGCTAGACCCATTGTTACTGCAGGTGCGGCCGGGGTAGGAGTAGAATAGCACTGTGGGGAGTGGGGCGGTCAATACAAATACACTGCCCAGGGGGTTGTCAGCAACTACAGAAAAATGTCCAAGTTTGTCAACAAGACCAAAAGGAGTAGGCACTACACTGCTGTGAGACGGAAGTCCTGAGGTTGCACCTGGATATTGGTGTCACTGTGAGAAGGACAAATGAATATATGGCATGAGTCAAGAACATGTTCTGTTCTAGATATCCTGGTGAACTCTACTTTAGTATAGGAGAACGTGTTTTAAATGCATGGGTCATGCAGGTGAAACATGGTAACAGAGTCAGATTGAATGGTTGAATGATATGCTTCAGATAAGTGTATTTCTTAGCAGTTTGATGGGGGATGTGTCTTTCTGACAATATGTAGCATAAATGTCCAAACTGTAATGCTTTAAAAATGCAATTATCATCAGCATCATAAAAATTTTAGTTGACTGTTGACTACCATATTGTCAGAACTAAATGTGGTATGAAGCCAGGTTTTGCAAATGGAGAAAGACCTTGGATAGGCCCTTCATCTATTTGAAGAATCAGGATCTCCCCTTCTTAAAGTATGCTCTAATCCTTGGAGAATGGTTGACAACTCCGTACAAACAAACCGCACGGCGACAGGTCTCCACAACTGTCACTCCCTCCCAGCCTCTGCCACTTAAGAAGTATATCTGCACCTCCCTGCCTAACAAAGCTGCCCTGTCAGCCTGGCTCCCTCCTGTCAGTCATACCTATTAACCTGCTCTCAACCTGTCCTCACCTGGCTTGTTTGCACCATCCATGTGGAACTGAGCTGGCTCCAAGCATAAGCACTCATGTTTGAAGAATCAATTTATGCCCAAAAGGGGCAGTTTTGTGTGTGTGTTTTGGTTTAGCCTTTCCACCTAGCATAAGCCTTCCTTTTGTGCTGGCTTTTTGCATAGGTGAGACCTCAGGCACTAAGTCAACAGGTGAAGAGACTTGCTCAAGAATGATGGACAGGTCAACTCATAAATTATACAGATGTGCCAGTGGTGAATTCATCACTCAGCACTGTGAAGTCCCAAATATTTATTGAAAACATCACATGTACACATGTAATACCACTTGCCTTAACTGTTGATAGACAAGATATGTAAGCTCAGGTGGTGGTCTTCATAAAGTGTCTTCTGATTGACATACTGTAGCTGTAGATTTGAGAGCGAATCATCTTTTCTTTCAATTTCTTTATATGCGCTTTTTCAACTGCAAAATGGAAATATCAGTATCAAATACACAGACATGTACATTGTATAGCTGTTTGTTCTCATTACTGCTGGTTACTGCAAACAAGTGGCTTTCTCTTCTCACAGAATTTTGTGAGAAGGTACAACTCAATGGAAACTGCAATGTTGTACATGTTCCATTTGCTTCTGGATTAGTAAGTACATAAGTTAAGAAGATAATCATGAAAACAGGCAGATTACATCACCTGGTACAACAATTGATAAATGACAAGAGAACTACAGAGACATTTTTCAACAAACCTTGGAAGTTATGCGTGTAGAGCATCTTGTTACAGTTGGTACTGATAAACAAATTAAAACATTCCACCCCCAAAGCACATTTTCATTAAGCTGAAACGGTTTGACACTATACAGCTCAGTAAGTCTTCATCTATGGTAGTACCTTTGGAGAACACAGACATGTTAGAGGGCCTGCAAGCCTTTTTTCGTAAGGCGTAATCAGGCCGTTTTAGACTTCGTAATTCGTAGGCAGCCTCCACAAAAATTAACGTAATTCGTAATAGGACATTACCAGCAAATCGTAAAGTCGTAATCAGCTCTGAGACTTTAACGTAATTCGTAATAGGCGGCGAAAATTTTGCGTAATTCGTAATCACTACCCCCCCTTGCAGGCCCTCATGTTATAAAGTATCCTTATTGTTCCCTGCAGGCTGCTCAGAGAGAAGTGGAGAAGGACTTTGACTCAGTGTACTCCAGACTGGTGCTGTGTAAAACATACAGGTGAGAGACAGAACCCATCACAGCACAGACACTGCTCACACTGTGTATCTTTGTATCCCATTCAGGGAAGATTGTCTGTGGTAAGAAATCCCCACTTGAAACAACAGAAAGTTTACTTACTAACAAATAATACCCAGAGGTAATTGTTTTGAGTGCATGTGTGTGTGTGTGTGTGTGTGTGTGTGTGTGTGTGTATGTAGTGTGTCCAAAGGTATTTGAATGCAGTAGACTAGCAGGAACAGAGTCACAAATTTTGTACCTACAGATTGACAGGAAGGTCCACCCAGTCTGTTTCTGCAGTTAGTGCTTGACACAAGAAGTCCTAGACCCATTGTTGTTTGCCAAACCTTCTCTTTGGTTGTGCCAATAAATTCTCAAAAATACTAGATACTTCCTGGAGGTTTGAAATCTCCAGTTTCCTGTTGTTGTTTCAGTTCCTTGTGATAAAGATTTAACCAACACAAAACATTATCACATTATCTCGTGTAATAGTTACCATGGAAATAGATAGACAAACAGGAAGGTCGAAGCATAACAAACTTAGTTGCTAGGATACATCTCAGCAACAAACGAACTGACAAGGACAGTTTCTTGTTTGCTGTTAGCTGTGACATTTTGTTAATGTGCCTATCTCCTGTTTGACAGTTGTACACAGCTATATGTCTGGTATTTGAGCTGTTAAAATGTTATTGGTGATTGATACTGTCCCTATGCAGATAGTGGAAATATCATATTATATGAATAATGAACATGTTGATAGAAAGCACATGTATCATGCAGGAACTGAAAGTATTATCTTTACAGACTCATCTCATTGGTACTGGGTTTTGAAACAGGTATTTGTCTGAGATAAAGACTGAGCCAGTTAGCATTGCATCAGATTCTGTAATACTAGTTGAGAACATATGTGTATGTCACATATAACATTTCTAGAACGGAAGTTGAAAGTTTAGTCAACATTACCGACACGGTCCGACAACGTACCTAAATCCCAGCTCCGTGCCGAGATTGGCCTCCCACTGAGACCCAAAGCCATTTTAGTGACAAAAGATCTGTTTCAGCTTCAACAGTATGATTCCAAGGAGAATTTTTATTCCCACCACTACAAACACAGTGACTGTGTGGGACATTACGTCACTGCTCCTGCTGGTATGGTCTTGTGACTGTATTAGTCTAATTCTTCTGTGGACTGAAAACAATATGAAGCAACAAAACATTCCTACTCAGTGACAACAATTTTTTCACCAATTAAAAATCTGTCATGTTTGGTCGAAAGAGTTGGGTATGAATTTTTTTCTAATTTTGGTTGAAAATTTGCAGCCTAACATTTATTGATTGGAATTTACCTCAGGAATGTTGTATTTGCAACTGTGGTCCTCTTCAGCGCTAAATATAGAAGGCTCCTTTCAGTGGAATAGTTGGTCTGCCATCAAGTTGATGAAATGGTCCATTGCTCCTCCATCCTCAGCTGCCTCAGAGCAAGTCAACCGTCAACACCTGCCCTATAAGCTGTCAATCAGCTGTCAGCAGGCAGGGTGGTTACACTTCACGGGAGGCTGACTCCTGCTGAACCTGCTATGCCCTTGCCAACCTGAAGTGTGCTTCACTAACGCCACTTTGAAAGGGGGGGTTATACATTGTACCACCCTGGGTCACCATGTCTTGAAAAGAAGAGACAGGCACAGAGAAATTAGCAAGTGCTAATGAGAGTCAAGCAATCACACAGAAAAGAATAGCTTTCTTTTGGTGTCTTGTGGATACAGTGCTCATGTTCCTGTACATGTATGTGCATACACATATAGAGCTAGAAGGAATGTCTTTAATCTTCAGTATTTATGTAGACAACCTGTCTTTGGACCATGTCCCTCTTCCTCCTGTGTACATAGATAGCAACCCTAGAGGATGTGGCTAACCCTTTTAACTAA
>NW_017802491.1:2939312-2953113 GCF_001625305.1 Branchiostoma belcheri
TTTTCTAAGTAGTGTATGATTTTTGGTCCTGCAGGTTGGATGAAGATGGTAAGGTGTTGACTCCAGAGGAGCTTCTCTACAGGGTAAGTCCTTGACCCCTTGACGAATTTTCCTTGTTTTTGTCCACCTGCTTACACCTGTATACATGGGTCCCTACATGTAGTTTGATTGGTCTAGCACCTCCTGTCTAAAGGTGCATGTATTAAAGAAAATTGTCTGCGCATATGAATATTAACTCCTTTTGTAGGTCAGGCCATCACTTTTGCCTTGTCTGACTTGCTGTAGTTACTGTACATCTACGCTCAGTAAAGTTTAGAGAAGTGTTCAGAATTTTATGACCTACTCTGTAATACAATGTGTACATTTACATCTCTATTGCAGGCCGTGCAGTCTGTGAATATGACCCATGACACAGCTCATGCCTGTATGGACGTGAAGGTATCCTCTCTGTACCAGCCCTCTGTCACCTCCCAAATACATACCAACCAGAAAACAACACATTAACAATAACATCATTGGCATCAACTTACGTTCCATATAACAATGCCTTCATCATGCCTTACCAAAGGCATATATAACTGTTATTATAATATTATTGGCTAGAGATATCAAAGCCCTCGCCATCCTGTAACACAGCAAAATTTACAGTAGTTGTCTTGGCTGCTTGTTTGTCTGAGTTGTAGTGTAGTTTCTAACTGAATGCACCATTGATGACATGTTGAATGTTTCTCCCCACTGACCACATCATGTCATGTCTTGTCCTGCCTCACCAGTTTAGATCATGGATCTGCTATGGACTAAAGTAAGTAGACATAGAATTAGACTTAATGCTTCTGATATATGTGAAGCTTGCATGATTTGTTTTGAAAGTCTAACTACTGGCTATTGAGAAACCAAATACCATAGAATGATCAGCAGATCTAGGTTTGAATTTCTGCAAATGAAATGCAAATGTCATCCTCACTATTATACTAGCACTACCAGTAGATGTTTATACAATAGTGTTTGATTTACCTATTGATTAAAGTCCTGTGTATAGACATTGTATCTTCCAATCTCAGAATGTAAATACATGTAACTCATCTCACATGATATTAATGCAGTGCAATTAATCTATGTCAATGTTCTTATGCTCAACATTGTGCTGCCAGCAAATCCACAGTGTCTGTAGCCTTAGTATAATTAATCCCTGACTTATGCCAAGTCTATGATGAAAGAGTAATTTCTGCCAGGTAATGTTCAATTCTCCTGCCAGGAGACTTATAAAGATAAGCTTCTTCAAGTTTTGACCTTTTGGTAATGATGTGTTTGTTTGTGCCTGGCAGTGAGCAGGTGCTGCACCTGTGGTTGGAGGCGCTGTGCTCCTGTGACCCTGCTGTGGAGAAGTGGTACCACAGCTGGTCCTTCCTACGCAGCCCGGGATGGGTGCAGATCAAGTGTGAGCTCAGGTCAGAACTTACAACCTGCCTGTAGGGCTTGGGTTCTGTTACAAGGTTGAAGCTCCTAAAAATGGGAAGGTTTCGACATTTTAAGCTGTATCCCTTTGAACAATATGGTCATGATTTTCTGAAGGCAACGGAGACTTTTCTTTCTTTCAACTTGGAAAAACAAGTCATGATCATGACTCTAGCAGTAGTTAGAATGATGAGAGATCAAATCAAACTTATGCTTGTCTTAAACACTCTTCCCCACAAATGCACGAGTCAGAGTCCATTGGTTACTTTTGGTCATGACTGACAGCTTTGGTGTTGATTTTTAGACAACCACCACAAATAGTTATTTCACTTTCCACTTTGACTTGTTGAGGCAATACCCTCCACAGGATGCAAGTCACAAAGGAAGCTGACGACAATACAAACTCAAGTAATTTCTGCATTGTTGACGAATGCTGTTTTGCACCCAATGGCCAGCTTTGTGGTCAGTATTGGCCCAAACTGCCAAGGTGAGTGTCTGGTTATCAGACACAAATATCACTCTAGTACATGTATTACAAAATCCTGTTGACCCACATTTTGGAAAACTTCACCATTGTCAAGTGATCATCCCTTGGTGAAGTGCTCAACAGAAGCAGACTAAGAATGCAAAGATTGCCTGTGTCATTTAAATGGTATGTTTTCAGTTCTTCCCAGTCTGGATATCTTTAACCCAATCATGTCTGGACAACCTTTGAAGCACTTCTAAGGGAATGTTTACTTCACAAGAGGTAGTCAACGGAACGATGAAGCCTGCTGAGGCACAACCAACATGACCCTGTCCTCATGTCCACTGCACTGAAAGCATAAAACATTTTTTGGTCAAGACCACGTGAAATCTGGAGCTGTAAAAACCATTACATTCAGTTTAAAACCTGCCTGTGTGTTGTGTTCAACTTTAGAAATTCAATTCCATAGTCCATGCTCTTTTTGTGTGCTATTTAGAGACCTAAGCCTCAAATTTCCGGTCTTAAATGCATTTAGTCAGTTTACCTCTGAACCGTGCTGGTGACACAAAAAACACTATGACAGCTATCAAAAGTTCAATGACTTGTTCAATCCTTGTTTTCGTGGCTTGTTGTATTGACTCAACATAATCCCCCCTGATGATCCTTTCTTGGTGTAATCACAACCAGCAAGCTGATGTATTGTGTTCTGACTGTTCCTCACCCCAGGTCTTAGTCATGGTGTGTTAGTGTGGTGGCCAGTCTTTGTCCCTCTGAACTTTAAGAAGCCAAAAGCATTTGAGATGCAAGAGAAGGAAAGAGCATCTAAATTACTAGCTTGAAGGCTGCACAGTAGCTGACCTAATTCCTCTGCCTCCCCACCTGGCAATAATGGGGGCCTTTGCTAATCCATTTCAAGTGCCTTACATCTTTAAGATGGCTTAGCTGTCAACATCTTTGGGGCTTGCATCCACTTAAGTGTTCTGAAAGGAAAAGTCCACAAACAAAGAAATGCTGAGATTGGTTTCCAGTGAAGCTTGCAGGTTTTCTGTCTCAAGTGCAGTCACCTGCTACTGGATTTAAATGCTGAGAACATTTTAGCTTTGGATATGCCAGTGTTCAGGGTCAATGGGATAACAAAAAGCTCCAACTGAAACATTTCCTCTAAAGGTAGGTTGTCTCAGACAGATAACACAGATGGGTTGGGGGAAGGTAGGTTGTCTCAGACAGATAACACAGATGGGTTGGGGGAAGGTAGGTTGTCTCAGACAGATAACACAGATGGGTTAGGGGAAGCAGAGGCCCTACGTTCAGACATGTCAGATGTCCCTCAGTGCATGTTACTGATTGTAAACAACTTTCCCCTTAATTGTTAATTTTAGAGTTCAAGAAGAAGATGATCTAGGACAGAATATCTTATGAATTCAAAATGACACTGACTCAACTCAAATTTACTGAGTCATATTGGGCATTTTGGTCAGAAACCATGACACAGCAGAAATACCAAAGCCTAATATAAGGTAATCTTATATTCCAGCTTCTTTGCTTGTAGCTGTTTGGTCTATTGGGGCAGGACACCCCTGGGGTCAGATAAATCCAGCTACTTGTTTGATAATGTCAGAATAGGATGAAAGAATTAAAGAAATATGTGAATATTGAAAAATTGTTTTCTACATGTCCCCATGTAGTATCTCATTTGAAACGACCAAGTCTGGGAATTTTGCAGAAGCCAGTAAGGCATTGTCCTTAACTGTCTACATATCAAACTTTTAGCTCTAATGTCTGTGAGGCAGTTTTTTTTGTATTGCTCAGTGGCCTAGAAAACAGAGGAGATGGTACCTTAGACAGATGATTAAATTTATTTGGCCTGACCTAAATACTTGTGCATGCTTGCCTCCCCCTCACCATGTCTTCTACCTGAATGCATCACCAGCCACACACAACTCCAGACAAAAGAACCCTTTTGAATGTGCAAAGCCCAGAAGCCTTCTGTATTGGCTGATGGGCCAAGAGAAAAACACACAGATGGAGAAAACTTCCAGGTCAGGCAGGAGAATGTCAAGGAGGTCGGTGGGGTCGTCTGCTGTAAAGTTCAGATGTTGTCATCACAACAGCATCTGTAGGGATCGTCTGTTGACTTTTGCCCTCTTCTCTCTTGGTAGAACTTGACTTTTTAGATTGCATCAGCTGCAGGGAAACCAAAACAAGTTTTGACCTTTACAGTTTCAATTAAATCTGCAGTATTCACCGGCTACACCAAATAGAATGTAAGGTAATGGTAGCATCTAGAAAAGAGGGTGCTCAGGTGCTAAAGCGGAAAAATTGTTACTCTCCAAGTAGAGGTTGGTGGGTGAAGATTTGTGGCCTTTCTGTCATATGCCCCGGTTTCTGTCCCTGTCTTTCCGAGAGTACAAAATTGCATCCACTGAATATAAAGTTTAAATTAAAAACATCTTGAGTGAATACTGGAGCTGGTCTACAGCTTTATCCTGTGTCCACAGTCTCAGCTTTAGTTCCTAAGTAGGCAAGGAAGTAGCAACATACCTGTGAGCTTTATGAGATTAGCCCAGGAAAACCTACAAACCGTCAGACACATACGTAGCCTGAGGGTTTGAAGCTGTTGTGTCAGAAGGAAGGTGTTGGGTTGTAGCTCATTGATAAGACCTGCACAAAATGTTACCTGATTTCCTGTTGTTGTACATGATACATAATACATTTTTTTTATGAACACCAGCACCCTGCTCAAAAGTAGTCATGTCAAAGGATGAAGGACATGCTGGACGTTAATATGATTTTTCATGTGAAGCTGCTGCCAATGGAACTACAGAGCTGTTGTTGCTATTTATTCATGATTTTCCAACTTGCATTAAACTTGTGGATGTCCTAGATGTACAACCATTTGGTTTGTTTTTCCTTTCTGCAGACTTCTGTCCAAGTTCTCCTTCAACCTGTCTCAGGACTGGGAGTTGCCCAACAAGAAGGAGGCAGCTCCTACTGTAAGTGTCAGCTCTGTAGTGGGGCAGACCATTGGCTCTTGGGGGTGTTCATACTACAGCTTGGCAGTTATGGGGAAACAAAATGGTTGGACCAATCAAAGAATTCATCAGGAGTGTTAAGTCTCATTGACCAGCAGTTTAATTCAGGATATAATTTTTTTCTCAAAGAAGCATTTAATTTAGCTCACCTTTCTATAAGTAATGGCTGTTAAACATGTATGTAATCCTAAGAATAAAAGGTGCCCAGAGGAAACTTCCCTAATGTGAGGATGTAACAGGTGGTTTCTCATAAGAGCTGCCACCACAGGGATCCTCCATGGTAGTATCTGTCCTAAAGTTTTAGACTGACGAGTTTGTGTTTCACACTTGAAGCCACCTGGTCAGATTGATAGAATCTGTAGCCTGCATGCCCTATCTATACCTTTCCTCCACTAACGCGATCCAAAGATGCATAAAGAGAAAGGCACACAGCCTAATGTATTGTTTAAACCTACAACCACCCAGCAGTCAATAGGTCTGCTCTATTGATACATTGTAGATGTATTTTTATAAGGCTGTAAGGTGTAAGTTGTATTGGAACGAGCTAACTTTTCCACAGCTGTTGTTTGTACCCCTTCATAGCCATTCTTATCATAACCCATTGTCAATGAAAATGCCTTTAAAGTTTGCTGGGTAAAGGATTGTTTAAAGATGAAAAGGTTGAGTAGAAATTGTTGTCGCATCATGATGCCTTTGGTCTGTTTCAGAAATATGGGGAAGAACATCAGATCCAAGTAAGACCAAAGGATAAGTCTGTGTTTGCCCATCTAACTGTCATGTCCAGTGTTCTGTTTTGTAGCAAACTAACCCATAATTGTTCCAACAAAAGTGCTGTAGTCCTGTTATATCAACCCCTTGTATGTTTGAGTAGCAGCTGTGTCTATGTGATGATGACCAAACACTGAGCTTGAATGATGTGAATGTATCATAATACTGTTGATTTCTTTTCAGAAATATGGAGAGGTGACTCAGAACCAAGTAAGGCCTCCTGCTTACAGCTAGATGTGCACAGTTATATATTGTCATCCATCCCTGCACTGTATCACATAACAAACTAACGGCTCGGTCAATAGTATCTTACATAATAGTCTCTATTTTGTACGTCTTAGGTGTTGTAACAGAGTGAGGTGATGACGTTCGCTGATGACGCATTTGTGTAGTAATATTCGTGCGTAGCCGTGTGTGATTTCATGTGTCAGTCTCCATGCTTTTATGTGGCTTCGAAGCCAAGATTGGTTACATCAAGGGTGCGCCTGCCATGTTTGTTGTCAGTCATTTTGAGGTACATTTTGGCAACACCAATGGACCCCCAAGAGAGTCCCCCCAAGAAGGCGTGGATGCTTGCGTCTATCCCATTAGATTGTCAGTCATGCATCCAGGGGGTCTGCTGTGTTTATTTCAGTTAATGAAACATGCTGCTGTTGATTTTAAATGTCCCACAGAGATGAGCATAAAAATGCCTTTTGCTGTTATTTGAAATTACCCAACTGTGCCTAGCTTTGAAGGTACATTGTGCAGGGCTATTGATAAAGAAATTACATGTTTGAAAATCCAATTTGACAAAAGGACCAGCCCAACAAAAAAAAGCATACTGACACTGACAGGGATGTTCATATTATCCTTTCCAGACTAAATGATTGTCTTTACCATCTGCTCAGCTATCATTGTAATTTCTGTCATTTTCTCTCTCTGCAAATTGCACTATCCTATTGCAACTCCCTACAGGATTGTTGGTGTAGGGTACCTCATAAGTCTCATATTCTGGAATTTCTAGTAACCAGTAACACCAGGTTGACCATACTTATGATCAGCATCAGCTCAACTACAGCTGTTCTGTCACATCCTGTGTTTGGAACAAGCCAACTGGTGACTGCAACCAAGTACACTAACTCCAAACTTTAACAACATGAGGCATAAGGTTCACCACACATTGGAGGACGGCCCTTCCTCTCTCGAAACGGAAACAGATCAGCATTAAAACCTGTGTCTTGTATTCCTGTTTTAATTGTGTTGTGTTGTGTTTGTTTAGCAGGTGTCCCAGCCTCTGAAGGAAGGTGTACGGGACATGCTGGTCAAGCATCATCTCTTTAGCTGGGAGTTGTGAGCAACTGATGTCATGCTTCCCATCATGCAACAGTCTACTGAATTCTAACCGCCCAACCAGGATCTGCTACTACAGATGAAGATTTCTTTATTTGCTTACTTCACAGTCACTGGTCCAAATATTCAAACTTTGTTAGCTTCAGTCTGCTTGAACAGTTACAACAGAACACAGTGTCTGACAGTGCATCTACAACATGTTGAAAACAGCACAGTGTGAAATCTTCCCAATTTAGGTAAAAGTTTGTTATGTAGAATAGTTTCCAGTTAGATCTCAACACAGGCTTCCTTTAGTTTACCTCAGGGCTTGCAGGACAGTTTAGGTTACATTGAAGCTTTGTACATAAGACTGTCTGTGCAGATGCCATATGATTGGCTGACAGTTGTGTCTTGAACAACTATCTGACCAACATTCTCACCAGTAGATGTTCCAAGGTATCACAGTATTCCATATTTGTGAGGTAGCTGGCTTGAAAGTATATGAATTCTGTATTATGGTGGTAACCTATATATATACATGTAGCTAAGTTGCTGTAAAATAAGTCAGTGTTATTGCTCTCTTTAGTGTCATGCCAAAGTTCCAGCTGTGCTTAGCTTCAGTTCCAAAATCAAACGATTTTGAATTCCAGCTGTAAAATAAGATTATTGTTTTATGAATAGCTGATGGAAAAGTGCATGCAAAGTACTGGTAACCACAGTATTTGTTCACCAACAACTATGCTTCCTCTGTAACTCAAGTCTAGGATGCTTGTTTTCCTACTAGAATAGGTAGTCTTATTAGATATCATTTGATCTATAGGTAGGATTTGACTCTTGTCATAGCTCAATTAGCTTCTAAGAATGTCCCTGAAAAATAACTTCTCCCTTGGCCAAAGAGATGTCACCATAGTCAGATATGACATGTAAAGCACTAGGTGTTTACTTCCTTTAGTTAACATTAAGAAGAATGTATGCAGCTTAGAAGCAGATGAAAATGTACATATTTGTATTTTCTGTTTCTCCTTTTTCTTCCTATATATGAAAGGACACCAGATGATCATGTGAAACAAACATGTAGAAATTGATTCTTGATTTTTTGCTGTCTTATGAATTCTATGTTATTCTGTATAGGTGACAGTGCAATGACCACTAATGAAGTTTTGCCAAAACCAATGAATGGAAGTGAAAACCATTCTTGCAATGTTAGAATAACAGTATTGCAAGGTATGTGCCTACTGGTTGATGGATATATAAAGGCTATGAATGTACAACGGTGACTGAGATAATTTTCAGACAGCAGAATGTATATTTTGAATTGTAAGAAGCCTATTATATGCTGCAATAGTAATATAATATACTCCAGAGATCTGTGTTATCCTAGCTCTTCCAACAGTGTTGTCTGCTGGGGTTCAGGAAAATAAAAAGTACAATGAGCTAGAGCAACATTTCTGTTTGAATCGTTTTTAAAGGAAAGCCCATTTGATGTAGTATAGACTTTGTGTCTACCACGACCATCAGTATAGATACTACTAACAGCCTGGTCCATCGTTTGTCAGAAGGGAAGCTACCGTAGTTATGTTTCCCCACCAACCTCCAACAGTATGGACTGAACTTATTGGCTATTTCTCTCGCATGTATGTATATATATATGTGTCTGATGCCTGCTGTACAAGTAACATCCACGTTTAGTGGAAACATGGATCCGTGCAGTGACAGTTTTGAACACAGACTTTTTGATCACTTCCAATACTCTCCCTGTGCCTGTCTGCTGTATGCCTCTGGCTCATAGCTGGGATTACTGTGGACTTCTCCAAAGTCTCCTGTGCTGTGATGTCACAGGAAGGTCTTAAGGTCTGTCTGTCAACAACCCTAAGTCCTATACATCTGTAATACCTGCTGCACAGATGTCCGACTCTTACTTTCGAACTTTGCACCAAGCAATTCCAATATGTATTCACTGTCATTGTTTACTAAGGTGATTTCGAAGTAGACTGGAAACTGTTCAAGCGGTGGTTAATTCCTGATTTCTTAAATTGTCAGGTTATTAGAGGCACAACTGATGGAAATAACAAAGTTTACTATCTTGGCAAGCTACAAGGGCTGTCACACATGCTTCAGATGAAAGGTTGTTAATTCCTTCCCATTGCAGCAGGAAAGAAAACTGAATTTTCAGTAGATTTTAGACTCATTATTGTTAATGTTAGAAAGGCTATACTTTTTGGGAACTCATCCAGTTTTATGTAAGACCAAAGCAAAGGAATGAAACTTAGTTGTTTTTATCGTAGACATATGAATGGCGTTTACCAGGCCTTAACATAGTACATACCTGCCCAAGAGGGCTGAGTATATCCGTAATTGGTACCTCCCCACAGATGTAGTGTGCCGGGTTATGGGAACTGGTGGGAGTAGCTGATGCAGGACCTTGACACTGACACTGTGACTATTTGTTTCTAAATCTGGCAGAATTGATTTTGAACAGTCTTAGCCTCGATGCTAGTACAACTACAAGAGTTACGCATTGCGTTTAAATCGTCCCAAAGCAGTGTTCGTAGACACTAGACTATATACATCCATTATGAATTCTTTGTTTTTATTGTTCTGGACCTTTACTTAGACTACTGAGATCACAGACATTGTAAGTTGGCGTGTAGCCACTACCTGTAGTGTACCTGGCACGCCGGGCGTGACAAGCAAGCCTTGTAGGAGAGGCTGGCAGGTGCCCCATGCTGAGTCTATGGAGGCTGGCATTATAATTCATAACTACTCTGAACTTAATAATGACTTGTGACAATTTTACAACTTCAGTTATTACAGGAGTAACTGGACCGACATGGATGACAAAATTTTTGCAAAGCACAAAATCCGATTCACCTATAATACAGTATCTCCCAGTCATCATCCGGGTTCTTCAGCAAATTACCCAAGGCCTGTAAAAAGGATGTCGACCAAGGTTAGCTCATGGGGTCTTCCAGGTTGACACAGCTAATACCTGACGGCGCTGTATGTTTTGACTCCGTCTATCGCTTGGCGGGTTATCCGAGGTCACTTCATTTGGGATGCCAAGATTTTGTAACGTTTGGCCGCTGAACCGGCAAAGCAGACATACTGGACAGGTGGTTAAGGACAGCTAGATTTCTTCATAAATTACGTCCGTTTCGCTTCTTCCATGAAATATCTGTTTTGCGCCTGTTCCTCACTTGTCCTTACGGAAAACGCTCGAGTCCATGCAAGTTCGAAAGTTTATGGTTGGTTTAAATCGTGTATTTATAATTCTCGTGGGAAAACGTTACTATCTATAAACGGCATTTCCGCTCCCCCCACCAGTCATCGATACCACAGATAGACCAGAGTCTGAAGGTGGTTATCCCAATCTCACGCCCTTCTGAACCCCACAACTTTTAAGGGAATCATTTGCGCTCGTTTTTCTTACACTTGACGCATTCCTTCAAGGTCATCCCTATTGTGGAGACAGTTTCTATGTTTGTAACAGGAGGTTACCTCGATTCTTCTGTTCGGGTGTTCCGTGTCTCTCATGACGCAACTCTGACTGTTGGACAATGTTCCCGGGTCGTCTATTCGAGATGACACCTGTCACCTACACCTGTTGTGTGGACATGTTATTTTTGGCCTGTACATCTGGTTGCTACCCGACATGCACCCCGGTACAAAGGGCTGATGTTTACTTGGGAACCTTGGCCACCCGCGGGACGGTATTTCTACCACTGTGGGAATATCGTGCCTGATTTAGGACATGGTGTTGAACTTCACTTCCTGTGTGGGAGGAAAGCTAACATGTCCGTGGGAAAAACTAACCATCAAGGGGTTTGAAGTTCCTCGGTAGTGTTAACTGTTGTGATGAAGCAAAGGGTCGTCTCTGGACGGAAAAACACCAAATTATTAAGTGACAACATCTTGCACATTCCTTTTATCATCTATTTATGTTTTTTGTTTTCTCTTGTGTCTTTCTTTCCTTTCTTTCTTTTATTTAATCTTTGTGAAGCAGTGATAAATGTCGGACAAGGGTTAGATGCGGAGTATGTATTGATTATGTACATTTGTATGTCAAGTATCAGTGTATTCTTCTACAGTAAGGTATTTTTCTTTTTTCTTTTAGCGGTTTTTATCGGTCTAAGATATTTGCATTTCACAGATAGAAAGGCACACTTCGCTATCCGGACCTACAGGTTGAACAATGGCTGTCCTCAGTCTCAGGGCCATTATTAAGATAGCTGAAATCTCTGGTGACAAGATAGTCCAGCATGTGTTACGTGGGTGGCGTGACTTGGAACCCGAGTTCACTAACAAGACATAACAGTTGTCGATAATGCTGTACTTGAACTTCAGGAAGAGCTAATATCCTTGAAATGCCGTGCAAGCACAGACACACAAATTATATCGGACGCCAGCTAGTCATTGTTCCAGATTACTACATTCGGCATCAAGGACTTGTAGTGTCCTCGCCTGGCGCTTGCCTTGTTTTCTTGCCAAGTTGTACCGACAATCTGTTGACATTGAACGATAGAAGCAACGTCCCAGATTCAATCCTTGACCTTGTGGTAGGCTGTCAAAGGTCAGGTTTGTTATCAAGAAGGAGCCAGTTTACTCTGGGAGGGGAGCCGCATTCCAGGGCTGGTGGTGACGTCACGGAAGGAAAGTCGTGTTCATTGTGTGTACCTCAGCCGCCAGTCGGAACACAGTTGTGGTGAAGGACAAGGGTTTGAAAACATGACCGTCTGTCGCTATCTGTGGCCTTGTTGTTTCCGTCCCGGAGAAGTGTGATGATGTGTTCTGATATCGTGACCGTGATATTCATTCTCTGTGTGGTAATGAGAGGAAGTGGGTGGGTATGTACATTACATGATATCATTTCGTGAACTTGAGAAAGCACGTGAAAGAGAGGAACAGCAACTCAAGTTCCCACATTAAGGTGGTCCAGAAGGATAGCTGAGGCATATTTAGAAATACTACGAACTCTATCTGATATGGTAGTCTTTTGGGTCTATTTTTATAATTTTCTTTCGTCTTGTCACTATGGCCACATTTTGGCCGCCAAATTGACCGCCAAATTGAGCATTTTTTTCACGCTCCAGCCAGGCCCCAGTGGGGGTGTGCACATTATTTTTAAAAGCTACTCCGCCGCTCGACCAATCAGGCTCGCTGGTCATTACGTAAACTGAGAGCTTCACTTTCATAATTTTTGGGAAGGGAAAAGACACTGGAAAAGAGAGTTTTACTGAGCGTTTGATGTCAGTTGTTTGCAAAACGTCTTGGGTAAAAACCTGCCAAATGCAAAGAATAATAATTTTCTGAAAACACAAGCCGTTTCCATTGTTTATCACACTTCGTATCGGCAAAATGTTGTCAAGTTGCAACACACAACCAGAGATATGCAGCCACACAAATCACCAAAAACGCCAGAAATAATCTGACAACTTCCTATATAAAAACATTCGACTGCCAAAAGAAACGAAGCTGTCTGCTTTGAGCCACAAGTTAGATCTTGGTTTAGTTATGAGCGGCCTGGCGGACCGGGTCACTGCATGCATAAAGAGCCGCGCTTGCTAGTTCATACTCGGCCGTCATTATGCGGCGTTATCCTTTGTGTTCTTTCATGATTTTCACAGACAACTCATTAAGTAATTTTCTACCGAATAAAAACGCGTCTCTACCTGTGCACTGTCTTATTGTTCTGAGTTTGTATCGACTGCAACACGTTTGTAACTACTAAACGTTAACGTTACGTTCTAGTGAACAGACATGATAAGAACTACTAGTAATTTTTATAAAATCTACGTTTTTATTAAAAAATACGATACTTACAAACTTCAGCAGAATTTTTACATAATCTTACGGTAACTGCTACCAATAATCTTTTACGATTTACAGCATACAGCAAATAGTAGCCGCTTACAAAAAAAATCAGTTCCAACAGATTTACAGAAATAGTCCGTACTTTTTAGATAGAACATAGAACGTCGTGCGTGAAAATTATTTCCACAAGTCTAGGACAACGTGCAACGTAAATTCACATAATCAACAAAATTATACTCGCTCATAATCCCATACCACGTCCGGGCAAGCTTTTTTTCCAGGGATATCTACTCCGGTATCGCGCGATAACTTTTTCAGTGTTGTGATCTTGCTGATCGTCAATCTCCTCTGGGGGTAGGCCTAAAAAACAAGTCCGTAACTCCAGAATACCCCGGCAGATTTTCTCCAATAAGGTCTCAGGATAGTCCATAAACCTTCATCTGCAAATCTACGTAGGATACGGCCGTGAAAAAGATCGTCTACCGGCCCAAATGCTGGCGCAAAGCGCACAGCTTTCTCCGCTCGTAAACAAGCCACGCCATCCGCCATTTTGGGTGAGTCACGTGACCCCTACTCGCGCGAAATCTTAGCGTTCTTTTTGGCTGTTCTTTTTACTGGACATATCCCCGGCCTGTTTTTCTAAATAGCGCCGCAGTAAGCTAAATACAGCGTGCTGACAGGCCAATGACCCATTTTTCGGTGGGAGGGATGGGCGCCCTTGGAATGGCGACAAAAAATTGGCGATTTCGGCTCTTTCGGGCTTCAAAATGGACATTATGTAACCCCTACGACATATACAGCATTTTAAGAATGAAACTGTGGAAAAAATGTTCATGGAAAGAGACAAAAAGGTGGTATTTTTTGAAAGATAAGCTTATAAACTAAAATCGTATGCGAGGCCGACACACTGCGCCGCTTTATATGTTGGGAGGGGTGCGTGGCGCATGGCACTGTTGAC
>NW_017802491.1:2953133-2955341 GCF_001625305.1 Branchiostoma belcheri
ATTTATAATTCTCGTGGGAAAACGTTACTATCTATAAACGGCATTTCCGCTCCCCCCACCAGTCATCGATACCACAGATAGACCAGAGTCTGAAGGTGGTTATCCCAATCTCACGCCCTTCTGAACCCCACAGCTTTTAAGGGAATCATTTGCGCTCGTTTTTCTTACACTTGACGCATTCCTTCAAGGTCATCCCTATTGTGGAGACAGTTTCTATGTTTGTAACAGGAGGTTACCTCGATTCTTCTGTTCGGGTGTTCCGTGTCTCTCATGACGCAACTCTGACTGTTGGACAATGTTCCCGGGTCGTCTATTCGAGATGACACCTGTCACCTACACCTGTTGTGTGGACATGTTATTTTTGGCCTGTACATCTAGTTGCTACCCGACATGCACCCCGGTACAAAGGGCTGATGTTTACTTGGGAACCTTGGCCACCCGCGGGACGGTATTTCTACCACTGTGGGAATATCGTGCCTGATTTAGGACATGGTGTTGAACTTCACTTCCTGTGTGGGAGGAAAGCTAACATGTCCGTGGGAAAAACTAACCATCAAGGGGTTTGAAGTTCCTCGTTAGTGTTGTGATGAAGCAAAGGGTCGTCTCTGGACGGGAAAACACTAAATTATTGAAGTGGCAACATCTTGCACATTCCTTTTATCATCTTTTTATGTTTTTATGTTTTCTCTTGTCTTTCTTTCCTTTCTTTCTTTTATTTAATCTTTGTGAAACAGTGATAAATGTCGGACAAGGGTTAGATGCGGAGTATGTATTGAATATGTACCTTTATATGTCAAGTATCAGTGTATTCTTCTACAGTAAGGTATTTTTCTCTTTTTCTTTTAGCGGTTTTTATCGGTCTAAGATATTTGCATTTCACAGATAGAAAGGCACACATTCACTATCCGGACTTACAGGTTGAACAATGGCTGTCCTCAGTCTCAGGGCCTTATTAAGATAGCTGAAATCTCTGGTGACAAGACAGTCCAGCATGTGTTACGTGGGTGGCGTGACTTGGAACCCGAGTTCACTAACAAGACATAACAGTTGTCGATAATGCTGTACTTGAACTTCAGGAAGAGCTAATATCCTTGAAATGCCGTGCAAGCACAGACACACAAATTATATCGGACGCCAGCTAGTCATTGTTCCAGATTACTACATTCGGCATCAAGGACTTGTAGTGTCCTCGCCTGGCGCTTGCCTTGTTTTCTTGCCAAGTTGTACCGAGAATCTGTTGACATTGAACGATAGAAGCAACGTCCCAGATTCAATCCTTGACCTTGTGGTAGGCTGTCAAAGGTCAGGTTTGTTATCAAGAAGGATCCAGTTTACTCTGGGAGGGGAGCCGCATTCCAGGGCTGGTGGTGACGTCACTGAAGAAAAGTCGTGTCCATTGTGTGTACCTCAGCCGCCAGTCGGAACACAGTTGTGGTGAAGGGCAAGGGTTTGAAAACATGACCGTCTGTCGCTATCTGTGGCCTTGTTGTTTCCGTCCCGGAGAAGTGTGATGATGTGTTCTGATATCGTGACCGTGACATTCTCTATGTGGTAATGAGAGGAAGTGGGTGGGTATGTACATTACATGATATCATTTCGTGAACTTGAGAAAGCACGTGAAAGAGAGGAACAGCAACTCAAGTTCCCACATTAAATGTGTTACCTCGCTGATTTGCTCTAACTCGCTGTACGTGCCTGTAGGCACCTGTCCGACACACTTGAGAACACCAACTAGGGTCGCGACCTGTCCGGTGAGAGGTCACGGACGAGGTAACGGATACTGTGGCATTAAAAACTGTTACTTATTTTGGGAAGTTGTAGAAAATGATCTAGAGATATGATCGACTTAGCCGGATCTAATAAACATGTCCCACATGTTAGCAATTGGATTAAAGTTCATGTTTCGTCCGTGAGGACAGCAGAACAACCTTCCGGTGGGGAACAGATGTCGGAACTTAAGGTTTGGCCATGCTGACACACCCATTCACGTTTTCTGTGTCTGAACTTATAAACTTTAAAAGTGCAAACACTCTCTATAATATGCATCTATTCATAGCACATGTATAATTTTCCATATTCATCATTGCAGGTGTATTTGACATGTATTGAGTAATAAAGCTAACCAATCTCTGGTTTGGCTGCTTGATTTGTGTTAGGAACAATCAGGAATGATTCCAACTTGAGATCATTTCTGTAACAAGGGCCCCT
>NW_017802491.1:2955361-2971112 GCF_001625305.1 Branchiostoma belcheri
CCTTGGAATGGCGACAAAAAATTGGCGATTTCGGCTCTTTCGGGCTTCAAAATGGACATTATGTAACCCCTACGACATATACAGCATTTTAAGAATGAAACTGTGGAAAAAATAGTTCATGGAAAGAGACAAAAAGGTGGTATTTTTTGAAAGATAAGCTTATAAACTAAAATCGTATGCGAGGCCGACACACTGCGCCGCTTTATATGTTGGGGAGGGGTGCTGGCGCATGGCACTGTTGACATTTACGAAAAAAAATTCATAAAAAATCAACACTTAGATATTAAAAAATGCTCGCATACGTTTGTTCCTATTACTAGTGTGTGCCTTTCAACAAAATATGGTGAATAAAAACCAAAGCGCTGGCCAGAAAAATTGATTTTTCTAAAAAGGGGGCGTGGCTCATAACTCGAGATGACGTCATGATTACGTCATCAAAATTTGCATAAATTATCATCTTGCACTAAGGTACTCACACAAAAAAAATCAATGACCATAGGTAATCCTAAGTAGTATTTTTAGGATGTCCCCAAAGTCCTCAGCCACCCTTCCATACCACCTTAAATGTGTTACCTCACTGATTTGCTCTAACTCGCTGTACGTGCCTGTAGGCACCTATCCGACACACCTGAGAACACCAACCTGTCCGGTGAGAGGTCACGGCCGAGGTAACGGCTACTATGGCATTAAAAACTGTTAATTATTTTGGGAAGTTGTCGAAAATGATCTAGAGATATGATCGACTTAGCCGGATCTAATAAACATGTCCCACATGTTAGCAATTGGATTAAAGTTCATGTTTCGTCCGTGAGGACAGCAGAACAACCTTCCGGTGGGGAACAGATGTCGGAACTTAAGGTTTGGCCATGCTGACACACCCGTTCACGTTTTCTGTGTCTGAACTTATAAACTTTAAAAGTGCAAACACTCTCTATAATATGCATCTATTCATAGCACATGTATAATTTTCCATATTCATCATTGCAGGTGTATTTGACATGTATTGAGTAATAAAGCTAACCAATCTCTGGTTTGGCTGCTTGATTTGTGTTAGGAACAATCAGGAATGATTCCAACTTGAGATCATTTCTGTAACAAGGGCCCCTGTGAAAACAGCCGTATGTAGGCTGGATGGGGTCACCCAGCACCGTCCTGTAGCTAACCAGGAGGTATGATGATGTGTGTGTGGCCGAAAACCGGAAATTGTAAGTTTCCTTGGACTTCTAGGCTGTTGAAATAAACGAAAACAGTGTCGTGATTCTGCAGGACGTTCACCTGTCAGTACCTAATGTGTTTTTGTCCGTGAGGTGGGCCGTACCCGTAGTGCGTGTTGTTTGTATGCCTGCGTCGTGACATTGTGTACATCGTTGCCTTTGGGTCGCGTCCAAATTCTTTGAAAATCGTAAACAACCAATTACTAGGAAACATCAGGTTGTGTAACAACGTTAACATCTATTGAAAACAGCGTTCCGCTTTATTGTTTCCAGCTACAAGATCTTCAGTTTCGCCTAATAAAAGTACAGTTCTTCACAACATATGGAGTTAAATACATCTTACCAAAAGTCAGTTTATGTATAGACCTTTGCAGGCTAAAGGGTCGAAATCAGTCTAAAAGGGGTATATAATTGGCCAGGGGAGTTAGCCGGTGTTCTATGCCATAGTAGGACAGGCCCTTAGCCAACACAGAGCGGTTTTTACACAAGGTGAAATTGATGGGGATGCCCTTCATGGACCCCACCTCCTCCTCAACATCAGGCTTCCGTCCGTCCGTGTTAGTCAGTCCCAACACGAAGTCTGTTGAAGATGAAATGTGCGGCTGTACAAGCATAGTTAACAACAAGTATCTCTTATACTACGAACATCCTGACCAAAGGGGGTCGATCTTAGGTGACAAACAGTGCTGTTTACACATGAGAGCGGCTCTCCTGGGCTGTTGACCTGGAAAAGGAAGACAGCTCGACAAAAAGGTGGCCCGCACCCTGACAGCGGCGTCTTCCGCTCTTGAAAAGAAATGAGGTAACCTTTCACCTGCGCACGCTGGTAAACACTCGTGTTTACAGGAAGGTGGATGACCTCTAGTTGACCGGGTTTCTTCGAAAAATGGAAAGTCATCTTTATGTAAGGGTATCGTTGTCACGTGATCCTCTGACCACGGAGACTAATTTATTATCTCTCAGGCGTAAACGACAAAAATCACCTTTCAGTTGAGGAAGTTACTGCGTGCTCATGAGTAGCTAAACGATATCTAGTGAAGCAATACTTTGCAAATTTCCAGAGTTCAGATGTTTTCAATTTCTTCTTGTTTTGGTGTCTATGGCAAAACATGGATAGTAAATTGCAAAGGTTGACTGTCAGCCTCCCTGTGCCCTCTAAAGAAAAGCCCTGACCGTCCCAGCAGAGTTATTATTGTTACCGTGCCAGGTAAACAGGTGTTTGACCTTGATCGATTGCGCTTTCGTCGTGTGACGTCATTTCAGCCGTCCTTTCTTACGATCGAAAACAAGGCATTTCTATAGGGTCCAACGTCACCATTTCTATTGTGATGTGTTTTCAAAGTGCAACATAGGAAAAGAAAGTCAACATTTTAATCAGGGTACTATTGTATAGCCGTGAGTGTGACTCTGCTCATGAGGCCTTTCTTTTATTAATCCTTTAAGAAATAAGCACCGACGGTCTTCATTCACCTTCGCTTATGCGAAAAATGCGGGATTGTGAACAAACATTACATCACCCTTCTCCAGTTTCTATAACAAATATTTTTGGAGCGGTTAAGTGGTCGAGATCTGTACGCAGGAATGCAAACTCTGAAAGAAAATCTACCCATAGAAAACATGACGTGCGGGAGAGGCGAGCTGAGTAGAACATATAACACTTAACAGGTCACTCAGGTCGATATGCAGGTTGGGCTGGTACGAGTAGTAATGTAGAGGAGGATCTATGATAGCCATGCACCATGCATGCATAGAAGCTCGTTCAAATCATGCAAACAACACTTTACGCTCCTCTACTGTCATCATCATCCTCGGTACTGCTTTTAATGGCCAGTGCAGCGAAAAAAGGATTATCATCAGCTGCGCATGCGCAACGTTAGTAGGTGCAAACAAAAGTTTGGCATGGGGATGGAGGTGGTCATGTGCGATTGTCTATTGATGGTAATACCTATATATAATTACCTGAGTGTCATACATATACTTGTATATGAAATAGAATAAAAGAAATGTGTATGCCTATGATATCTGCACATGTGCATCCCACTGAATCGACTCAGTATGAATATGCCCATTGCGTGCCGTATCTAGATATTCGCAACAGAAATGTATCGAGAGCAAAATGCTTTTTCTCCTAGATTCTTGACATGACTTAAATCCTCAGATTTGTCTTGTATACATACTTGTCCCGTGCAACCATGGTCTCGTTTTTGTTTTGATCAAATGTGTTGGATTCTTGTGGATTACAATTCTGCCAGGAGAATGCCAGGGAGAAATATTATCCGGGCAAGTCTTAATACCTGGCATCGTTGTGAAGGCTGCAACCGGACAAACATTCAGAGTAAGAAAGAAAATTGCATATGTTTGAAGACTCGAGGTAAACTACAACCTTACAAACGTTTCTTTCGTATTTTCTGAGATTATTATACATGTAACTGAAGATTATCCATCAGTGATTACATTCATAATCGTAACAATTCTACATCGGCACATACTGTATCGGGGAAGACAAAGCCGTTTTCCCTTAGCTTGATTTGCTTTACCCGTGTTATAAGTGTTGTCTCATATTTGCAGCAGAGAACACTCCCTGGTCAGTGGCTGGTCAGCGCTTGTCCTTTCCTATCAGATGTCAGTTAAGTATGGACTTGTGTCTCGACCACGGACAAGTTATGTCGACATGGTCATAAAGTTGCTGACATGCCGTGTAACAGGGCACGACTGGACAAGAACACGATATGTTGTTTTCGAGCCCCACCGTCTACATATAGGTGTCTGCTGTTTACTTGGGCAATAACTGTCAGTCTCCCAGCAGATATGGTGAGGGGGTCGTGACGTTTTTCTGACCCCCAGGCGTCAGCCCTCCTTGTCAGCAAACCGTTACAGTCTCCCACCGCATCTGCTTGGAGATGACATAGGACTGGATGGTACGGCCATGTGTTAGGTCGGCTGGATGACCTGGATATCTAGCTATGTATTGCACCTCATGACTTCAATGAAAAGCGACCTGTAGGGCGCTTCTTCAATGACATCGACTTTGGCTGTACAGGCGATAGGGGGAAGTTGCAATGATATGCTCAACTTCCTCTTGAAACGCCCATCTCTATTCATACCTGCCTACTACCTCAAATCTGATCATGGTTTTTGTTTTGATGAGGAAATATCCTTGGAAATTTGCCAGTCAATGTTGAAACACACATTTCAAACATATGTACAAGGACTGCCTTGGCCTGCACGTAGGTCTCTGTTGTTCCTTATCACACATTAAGCGGTGCCAAACAGAGATATACTGCTGTCTTCTCGGAAATTGTTATCGTCCTAAAGACGTGACTGTAGGCACGTCTGGAGTTAAGGCAGCGTACAGGGCAGAGCAGCGAGAAAGCTGAGCATTTAGCACCTCTCAATTTACTTTGTTTCCAGTATCAAGTTTCAGAAGACCAGTGAAGGCTGAATCCCCGCTTACGGTAACCACACGTTCTTACTTTGACCACGACTGTCCAAACTACACTGCCTATCAGACCTGTACAACCAATTTTCACATCTCTGAAGAAGACATAATTGGGATATTGCTACAGCTCCCTCTGTGTTGAAGATAAGGTGTAATACAGTAGTCAGACCCCAGACTCCCCAGGTACGGCACAGATCATCTAATCCGCCCAGGCCCTCTCAGGACAGACCGGTACCTGTCAATCAGGCGGCCCGTTGGCGCGGGGTTATTGTGAGCAGGCGTGCCCCGGGCTTGTGTCACCCCGGGCGCACGTGCCCGCCTGTCAGACCGCAGGTGAGACAGGTCACCGGTCAGTGACTGACACTACTGCCCGCCCTGCACTAATGTGGCGTGGAAGAAGACTCAAACAGCCATGCACGCCAGGAGTGTGGGCAGGAACAATAAACAAGGAGACCAACATAGTCCGGGATACCACAATGTGTATACACCTGTACACAATTTTACAATATACGTCATCATACTATTATGATATTTGAGTACTTTTTAAGCAATAGTCGGTTTCGTCTTAAGATGGTCAAAATATGAAGTTCCCAAGTTCTCTTTTCAATTTTGCATGTTACACTGAGAACGGTGAATAACAAAGACTTATGATATGATAAGTCCAACACTGAGACTTCCTCGTGATTGAGAGAAATAACGTAATAATTAAGTGGTGCTGCATGCAGATCTACACATTCCGTTACTTGGCCGTTATATTTCTGTGTTGTGGGCCTAAACCAATGCTGTCCCTTTTTAATTGTTTTTGAAAAATGTGACAAAATTGTACTCCATTCCTGCTTGTGTATTTTGAGTTTTGAGCAAGAGTTTGAGTTAAATCTAACCTCCTTGCATAAACCCAACAGATCCTGCTCTGTACACAGGCACACAGACGCACAGACAGAGGCTGTACAGAGGTCAAGGCTGATGAATTGGACTTGTCAGGAAGCGTTCCTGAATCTTGTCTCTGAGAAGGAGCTAATGCTGATTTCAGAAGCTCCTCTGGAGTTAAGGTATACATTATACATAGCGCCGGGTAACACTTAAGCGTTGACGGATGGATAGTGAGAGGGCCCGGCACGCGTGCGGCGCAGTGTAAGGTGACCACAACACCGATTTCCCCGTGCGTTCCCGCCCTCTCTCCGGCAAAGTCCCTCCCCTTAGCAGAAAAACAAGATTGTTGTCTCGGCGCCAAGTAGTCTCACGTGTTGGCTTCTCTGACTCTTCGGACACTTTCCTTGTTATTTTGGTAAATACGAGTAATCGTCCATGAGGCGTCCCCATTGGTGGAGCTAGCCGTGGTGCTACTGTGATTGACGTGTTGGAAATCCGACATGCCTACTGAATATGCAAGGAGAGCGTCATAAATAACAGCGTGCTGTATAAAAGCCGGTTGAAAAACAACTACAGTTACATTTGCGGTGAGCGTGCAAGGAGGTTAGCGGCGAAACGTCGGAGGAACAACCGTGTGTGGGTTTTTATTTGCGGCGTTTCTACTGAGAACCGACGGGCTGTAGTCCATAGAAATGAGAACCTTCCAGCTGTTGTTTACCCTGGGCTTGGCGGTGGCGTCCTACACAGGTGAGTACAGACATATTTTCCTGGGTCGGGAAGCAATGGCGTGTTTTCAGCAAATTGGAAAATATCTCCTAGCAAACAACGTCGGCTTGGAATTGTTTTGTTGAGAAAAAATGAACAGATAATTTGTTATTTAGGAGTGGTGCCCCCTAGGTGGAAAAAAATCCACTCATTCATTAAACAACCATTCTGTCTGTGCCACCCGGTAGCTCGTCATTTCCTCTTTAGCAAAATAACAGTCAAGTTCACTGAATAGTAATATAGAGATACAGCAGAGTCTTTCCTCATGACCACAGTTTTAGGCTCATTTAGACCTTAGCTTAGGGATCGGTGATTTATTTGTCTCCAAGTTGACCCATTGGTTTAGATGCGGTTGGGGGTTGTGGGGCGTGTGGCTGTTGGCTGAGGGGCGCTGAGCCGGTGGCAATGGTCGGTGTTTATCTTGTGGTTTGGCGATTGTGCCAGTCATGAGTCAGTATACTCAATAGGTAGCCCGATTGTTCGGGACGGACCATTATGTGCAAAAAGGTCGGCTTAGCGGAGATATCGACTGACTGAACACTGGACAAAGCGACGTGACTGACTTAAGTCATGCAGAAGGGCAACCAGAATGAATAACATACGAAAGGTCGAGATGCCTGTCCAATGAGATTCTGTTCTGAACGGGGCTCTCTTTCTGTATTGATGCTGAATATATGTGTATCAGACAAGAAACCTACCTCCTGAAAACTGATTTTATAATTACCCTTTTGCAAGAATGCTGCGTCTGTTGGGTGTTAAAAAAATAACTGTTGTTTGCTTGAGGAAGCGTTGCCACGCCTAGCGTGTCCACCTAGAGCGGGAAATCCTCCGTAAACACCTCACTCTGCAGGGAAACGGGTCGGAGGGACGCACGCTCGTCAGGCGCCATATGTCGGCGTCGTGAGGTCAATACACGGAATTTCCGAAGAATCTTGTCATTCTAAGTAGGAAAAACAAAGTTGTGATTAAATTTACTGTGGAACATTTTTACACCACAGTGCCAGACGGCTGCAGGGGCACGGATTAGCCCCCGTGTGTGTTTGTTCTGCTGATTGGTGATGTACAAATGAGATGCTCTTTCTCCAAGTTTGATGTTACTACTGTAATCCACCAAACATCTAGACTTAGTTTGTGAGCACAGGAATGTTTGCGATGTCCGCTCGGATCAGCCTACATTATGGATGGTGTGGCAGAGTTCAGTGACCCCGTGTGTAAGGTGACACCTGAGGGTGGGGCGGGACAGTTGTACAGGTGATGCCGGTGTCAGCCTTCCCGCGCGCGGGACAATACCCATATAGAACCGGGTCGGGACAGGCAGAGATAGATATGGAAACTGGGAACGGCACGGGAAACTTAGGAAGTGAAAGGCTGATACTTCCTTCTTAGTACAAAGCGCAGAACAAACTCTATAAATCAGGAACAGATTTACTTACAATGACGTCATGTTAACTAACATTAAGATCTATAGTATAGTAGCTATTTTGGTGCACAATTACTGAGAAATTGTAAAATTGATAAAAGAATCCTTCAAATTAAGTTGTGGGTAAAGTTTGTTTCCCTGTGAATAGTGACCCCTGGATGCCATCAGGGCACATGTCCACCAGTCTTCCGTGTCAGCTTAGAGCAGTCCACTCGGAGGTGTAAGCAGCCGTTGACAGTTGTGTTCCAGACTTGTCTGTTCTAACATATCTTCCGTTTCTCATCCACAGCCCAAGTGCCAGTGGGGAAGCCTGCAGAAGTAGTGCCCTCTACCGAACAAAAAGGAGAGGTGCAGCAGTACATGGAGGTGGAGGTGATCGAGAGGCCCAAGCCCCGACAACGGAGTTTCCCTCCCAGCAAGTGCTGCTCCATCGGCAAGCGCGTGGCTCTGAAGCAGTTGTCCTGCTCCGTGGACGTCCACCAGGTGGCCAAGAAGAATAACGGAGCGCACAAGAGGAAGATGAAGTTCCACGGGTCCGAGCCGGCCGGCAAGCGGAACCAGAAGGGCCTGATGCGGAAGGTGGAGAAGTGTGCTCCGCTGAAGGACTCAGCATCCATGTTTATGAAATGTTGCCAGGTCCAGACGCACTACATGAAGAAGGTGGACCGGTGCCGAGACCTCCCTACCCGTAAGCAGCAGAGGCAGTGCCGCAGAGGACTGAAGGCCGAGAAACCCGGCCGACGGATGCGTCCTAACAGAGAGTAGAACACCTGGTCTCAGAACTCTGTTCTTACCATACATTCCTTTGTGAGAAAGGTTACCTACGAACTCAGGTGCAAACGAAACAGTTATCGCTTTGTATATTGCAGTGTCAGCAGAAGGTATGTTATGTTTGGTCACATGGGCAGCAGCATAAATGTTAGAATAGCATTAGTACGAGCTCAGAAAGACTTGTTGTAGACATGTTGTTGTAAGGTTGTCCATATCTGATGTTTGTTTGCATACCAAGACCTCTGCGTCCAAACGCAGGAGATTTTTTCTTGAAAGATGACTAAGGAGGTTGTAGTGAGGACCTCTTCTATTTCAGTTTAATAGTAAATGTATTTTAGTACATTTCAGGAGCTGCGGTGCTGATGCACAACTCGTAAGACTCACGTAGGTGCAGGACCTGTGAAATCTAACCAACACTGCCGGACATGGGATAACCTTGTACTAATGTATATTTATTGTGACATCCAGTGCTGTATACACCGACAATGTGTATTACCGTTACAGACCTGGGCATGTGTTTACGTTGACCAATTAGCCAGCTTCTTGTTGCACATCATGGCTGTAAGCCAGGATTACTCCAAGCCCCGGAGTTCCCTTGTTTATATTGTGAATACTGAAGCCCCCAGGATATATTCTGGATAGTGCAAGTCCTTGTTGTAGAAAAACAAGTCGTGACGGAGAAAAGAGATCCCAGATGTGTAAGGGCACATGTGTGCCCGGTTCATTCATCGTCATGTTGATACCTACATTGGATAAGGGTCGTTCCCTAGCGGTCAGCTGGTGAACTGCACGCCAGAAATATTTTGTACATATGAGTGATCCGAGTCCTTATAAGAATCACGCGAATGTCGGAAAATAAAATGTTACAAGTGACCGTTGTTGCATTCTTTGAATTGAATAATCTTGCTCAAGACTTAAACCACGAATTGTTGAATTTGAGAAGTGTACCCTTTCAATCATGAAATCGGTCTGCAGACTACCCTTATTAAAAAAACAGACTATTGTAACCAGTAGGCTCAATTTGTTATTTAACAAATCCCCTGACAGAACTCTTCTGACAAAGACAAACGGCCTCAGTCAATGTTTCTTTCAAACCTCCGTGTTTTCATGAGGAGTTTGTGAGTGCCGGCGCCAGGCAGACAGACCAGGAGACCAGAAAACTGCGGGGAGTAGTTTCCTACTGTTCGGAAGGTGAAATACGACCATTTCTGTTAATGTCAAGATCATACAGATTAAATCTAAAACCGCTCAATTGGTGATTTAGACCTATTTTTAGACCTTTGGTCTTAAGTTTGTGGCTGTGATCTTTACAGAAGGGTGGTATGTCTGACCTTGCACGCCAGGAGAGTCGCTTTGTTGTAAATCTGTTCCTCGTTAATACTGTTAGTGTTACGTAATGAATATGGTTGGAACATTCCCAACTGGACTAACTAGGCGTGGTTTTGGCTGATTGGAAAAACGACATATTATCGGGATCTGGGTAGAATTTCGAAAGTGAAGACGACATCAGCAGGTATATTAAGCAATGCTGGCGGTTTCATGGATGATATCCGTGTGAGAAACCTACCTCATCTCCAAGCAGAGGTTGGAATGAAAGATCGTATTAAATGTTTTCTGAGTGACTGTCGGCTTCTCTGACAGTCCTTTACCCCATACAGGAAGATAGAAAGTCAAAGAGCCTGCAGTACCGCCCGCGGCCGCCTCCAGAAAAATGGCTTCGACCGACCGTAGTCAGTCAGAAATGGGGAGGGTAAGGTAAAGGGGTTGATGTTTTTGGTTTCTTTGAGTTTGTTTCGACCCTAACAATGACTATATTTTAAAAGACATTTCACCAAGAAAAAGCAAAGGTACAAAATGTATTTTAGGTCATAAATGACACGTTTCCTTATCTTTTTACCAGTATCAAGTGTAAATGCCCTGTAAATTATCACACTTTGAAATGCGACCACGTTCAAATTTATCTTCCATGTTGTGATAAGAGTCATAAACATTGAACAAATGTAAACTGTCACATTGTTTAAAAAAGTCAAATCAGCCTTAAGAATTCAAAACCCCTCTGCGAGCCTTTCGTAATTTCCCCATACCGGAAAAGACGGAAATTCGACGGCGGTTTAAGCTATTTTTGAAATGCGACCGAGAGCGGTACTGCAGCTAAGGCTCTAATAAAGTATACCGGAGTAAACCATTAGGTTTGAAGCCAGTGAAAACTTTCTCAAATTGGTCCAAACATCTTTCCATATATCTGTAATGACCTTTAAGACTACGGGACATAAAAAGGATCGATTTTTTGGCACAGCGTGAGACCATGTAACACCGTTCCCGCCCGTCGAAGCGCCACCTACATTATATTCACATTTACATCATATCTTGTACGTAATCGATAAATCAAGGATATATGTGGACTGTATCCGCACATAAACCATATGACATATCCATTTATGTAATAAATATCTGGACACCACGCCGCAGAATTATATAACAGGGCTATTACGGTCATACCTACAATTTTACGTAACATAAATCAATAGACAAGTCCATAGTGCAACGGATCTACGTACCGATATAGCAAGATACAATTATGATCGATCTACTTTGATGTACTTTGATGTGTCTTTGATGTACCGACTTTGATTTCATTTTTTAGCCTCATTCATAACCACTCAGTTACATGTAGCTACCCTATATCTATATCCTTACTTAGCTCAGAATCATGACATAATCTTAGTAACTTCAATATTAAAACGACAATACTAGTGATGGGGCAGAGGGGAAAGTCGACCAGACCAAACCCCCAGTCCCGTCATCACTAGTTGGTTACTATTTAATAGCATCACAGTCCTGCTTGTGAAACACAACACGCCTGTAGCTTCCGTTCCAAATAATCAAACGACATGTATTTGTATAGCACCGCGCTATTTCGGAGGAGGAGAATAGCTTTATTTAACTACTATGTCATCTATTTTTGATATGGTACTGGTATTTAGAGCATCTTGAAGAAAAGTTTCTAAAATAAGCCGATGAGTGTAGGGTGGCCGGTCACGATGGGTCACAATTTCAAATGAAGTGAAGAAAATGGAGTTCTAACAGGATGTTTAAAAGCATCGATATCCTCCAATGACGCGTAGATTGACGGCGGGTCACAGTCGGTCAACAGGTCAATGGGCCAATACCTTGCCATGGGTTAAGTCCTGGCCCAGTCAGCTTGATGAGCAACTACAACAAGGCGATATCGTCGTCTTCCACCAGTGCTTTGTGCTATCTGTAGCCTTCAAGCTGACACCAGTGCACAACAGATTTACAAGTCGAAGCATTCCAGATTAATGAATGAATGAATGAATGAAGACCTTTATTGTACATTTTTGCCCCACTGGGCTAAGCACAGGTCACATTATACATATTCGATATATAATGGTGGATAGAGACAAACTGTGGAACGGGACCTGTTGTTTAATAGTGGGAAGGAGGAGGGACACAGCAAGGAGTCTGGTGGCTGGGAATCGTCCCAACCTGGCCGGGTGGTAGATGAAGCAAATTAAAGAGACAAGAGTTAACATTATAAAGAATACCATGAAGTTCTTACAGTACTTGGTGCCTTTGAAGAACACATCGACCTTGTTGTGAATAAACTGTCATCGTGGGCACAAAAGTTCCCGCGGTTTCTTCGCCACCGCGTGCGCCCTGTCTTCCGTGTCTGTGTGTCACGTGCCATGTGTCATTCCGCAGAGGGTCTCCTCCTCCTGCCCCAGAAGTGTTTGTGTCATGTTTCTCACATGAAAATCTACCAAGGCACCTTTGCTCTCTCCAATCCACTTAAAATACCGACATGTCCCTCAAGATGCGCCCGTATGCGATAAGGAATACCGATAATAACCCGGGAATGGTCATTTGGACATTCCATCACCAGGAGTACGAGGGAATGGATATCCAGACTACACGTGGTCGCTAACCACTCCGGAAACTGAGACAGCGGTACGGTACAGAGTCAATCGACCTTGGACGATGAAGAGATGTCGTTGCCGCGTTCTTATCTCTTCTTCGATGTATTGTCAAATCACAGTTTCATTGTCATCTCGTTCTATCCGACTACAACCACCTGTATCGAGAGAGTAAACTCGTGTGCCTCGTGCTAGTAACACATCTGACCACACGACTTTGTGTGTCTTGACTGACAGGTCTCCCATATGTAGAAGGTTACTAGTATTCGTGACCTTATTATATCACATGTTACGTGTTTGGGCGACGACGCTAAAAATATGGCAATGTCGTCATCTAACCAGTCTCGTCCATCCATCATCCTCCGCTAGTGCAGCAGGTCTGGCCCTGGTCTGGCCGGAAGGGCACGGGCTCTCCCGCCTCTCTTGGCAGTTATTCAAGCCTTCGTCAAGACCTCCCGGTCCTGACAGACTCTGCAGCAGCGTGGCGTTACCAGCGCTCATCTGACCTACGGCACTTTGCGGGCGTCCGAGCGGGGGCGCCTAACTGCCCTGTCTCCCCGAGAATTTTGCTGGGTCGACAGAGATTCTTTTTGAAGGGTCCCCTCGCCACGTTTGCACATGTTGTTCTTGGCAAGAGTGCTGGAGCCGCTCCAATTCACCAGCGGATAACATATCTAGCCGGCGCTGACGCCACGCCGGAAGGTGGCAAGCGCTAATGAAGTATGTGCCCTCACCAAGACAAAGACGTTTATAACGAGGTCACAGGGAGACCTGTCAGCACGTCACGTCGCTCAACAGACTTGACTCTACTTTTAGCTTCAAGCGCGCCCTCTCCATAGGAAACCATAACCCACAACCGGACTCAGGGTTGGCAATCAAAGAATATCCTGATGGGCGGACCGGCTGAGTACGTGTTACCACAGGTGCGATGGGGCTGCGACGCGCAGGAAAGACGCGTGGTCGCCACCACTGTCGCACGGTTGATGAAATGGGGGGAGCATTAGGACATAAGGGGTCAGGAGGGAATGCCCTCCATTGGCACATCTTAACTAGAACATTCCGAAACGGCAACTTGAATGCATTCCCAGTGGGTCAAAACGACATTCGTAAATCATGGTGATCTTTCATTTCCAGCTCCCCAGTGAGGGCGATGAACTTCTCACATAAATCCACAGTTGTTCACTCGTTCAGAGATATTGAATCGCCAAGTGACGAAAATTAAGGTTCCATCTGAGGAAAAGAGAAACCGTATTGTGATGACGTACAAACGTCGGGGATCGTCGGACCTGTCCCCCTGTACGTTACGTGTCTCTGGACGTAAATAAGGCTTAAAAACGGGCCATGATTACGGCACTGTCTGTCACACGGGGACTAAGTCTGCAACTTAAAGACCTTCAAATTTGCCTTTCAGGTCCATTAAGATTCCCCTCCATGCGTAACTTTGAAAACTTGTCCCATATGTTTATAGACACTGTCTTGAGCGTTCAAGTATTTGGAGGATTTAAACTTCTTTAATGGATAAGGACATTGTAGCTTGGACTCCTCGCCTCGGCGAATTTGATTTGAAGGAATGCGGTGCCTATTTAAAAGATTTGTTGTGTCCATACCGTTTATTTGTTGGTCCTCAATCAACCGTGATTATCACTGTCCAAATTAATTGGAGTTGATGTGTTTTGAGACAAACTTAGGACCTGCTAAATAACGTGCCGTTATAAGTGGAACTGCGCAGTGTTTATAATGGATGTTTACGTACTCAAGGCCGTAAGAAAGTTCTCTGTCTCGTAAACAGGTCCCCTTAACGTAAATTGGAAGCAAAGTTTTATTTGGCTTCCATGAAGGCACGTAGTAAGTGTTTTCTACATTTGGGGTCTCGGTTCTAGGCACATGGGCGTCAAGTCGTAAGTTGTTTAATTGACTTCAGTTCTTCTGTTTCGCTGGGATAGCTGAAGGGCCAGGGATACCACGTGACGACTGCGTGGTAAGCCTTAAAGGCGTGGTGCAGCAGCAGAATCGTTCCGCCCCCAATGTTCACCCATTCACCTGCCGACGTAAGCTTGGCTAGTGCCCCCTGCCTGCCCCAGGAACGGCTCGGCGTCACTTGTCGGCCCCGCTGACATAAAATCCTGTCATTAAATTCCACCCATTTCTCGCGGACTAATCTACTGTGGCCGAGGTAAACACGGTCCTGAGCCGTCCCTGCGGCAGCACCAAGCCGGAGTGGTTCCCAGGGCCCTGGGGGAGGGGGTCCGGTCGGCGGAATTCCACCCTTTGATATGGCGATATCGGGTTTATCTGGTTGAAGTGGTCGCTCGCGCGTTCCAGGGGGTGGTGTATATAAAGCGCGCGTGCCACCACTTGATCGGAGGCTCCGTGCAAGTAGCCAGGATCCGAGCGCCTTCAGGCAGCGATCACACCCTTCCAGCACTGAACATTGCGCAGCTTCTGCATCGAACCAGTTGAGCGCTGCACAGGAGAGGACTACTCCGCGGTGCAAAATGAAAGGGCTGCCGAAGTTGGCAACGCTCCTGGTCGGCCTGCTGCTGACGGGGTTGGGGGCTGCCGTACAGTTCGACAACTTCGAAGGTCAGTATCGGGCAATTTCTCCTCCGAGCAGGCCTAGCTTGGACTTGACCATATCATGATGTAGACTTGCTATACTAAACTAGAGATTTCCATTGCGTTATCAAATCCCCGAGACCCGTTTCTCCTCTCTCAGGCATAGAGCCGGATTGTTGAACATTGTAAGAATTTATTTTGTCAATTCCTGCCATGACTGGAGTGAATGCCGCATCAACGTATGGCATGAGGTAGATATGGACTGGATCTGTGTCACAGGGGTCAGTTTGTTGGCAAACGTGCAGCGTGGGCCTGTGACGAACCCCTGCAGCTGGGCCGACACGCCGCTACGCCCGACTTTGGGCACCTGTGTTTTAACGTCCAACAGGGCCAGGGAAGACGCACCTTCGCGACATTGCTAAACGCACGCGAGTTTCGGTGAGCCAAAGTTGAGAACGCTCCTCATCCCTGAATATTTGTTCCTAGACATGAAAGTCGATTGAAATGGCTCTTGGCCGGTTCGTGTTCGCACCATCCTTTGGCAGAAATAGTCCAATTGTGTGCCAGACAAATTGCAAACTTATCGGGATGATAAGCAAGGAAAGTCGCACAGACGGGCCTTCGTCTTACCGAGTCGTTATCACAAGAACCTTAAGTCCCTTTAAGAGTACCAGGAGTCTTAAAGGTTGACTAGCGGCAATGACAATTGGGAGCGCTTAGTATCAATCACATAATTTTCAACGTCCTATGTTCTCTGAGGACGGCGGCACAATGAGTAAGC
>NW_017802491.1:2971158-2984847 GCF_001625305.1 Branchiostoma belcheri
CTCATAGTTTACAGCGGAAAGCGCCATTAACTAACAGATCTCGCCAACCTTTGTGGTTTCTTGCACTTAGCTGCTGACACAGGGTACACTGGCAACCACCTCACAACAATCTAACAAAGTCAACACACCACAACGGACATACGGCCGAACTCTTGTTGTGGGTTACCTTCAGGCTGAAAATGAGTATATTATCGGCTTTGTGGTTTGGCAAGAGGTAGCTATCTACTCCCATGTGTTGGGGATCAGGCGTGGTCAGTAGGTTTGATGCTAGTCGAGTTTGACAGGAGACCTGGGGTGGAGACAGGTTACTGTGTTTAACACAAAGTCGTATATCAAACAACAATGACAGTGGCAGGTGTGATACGATTTGCACTGGAACAAATCACAATCGCATTCATGCCATTGGCCGTCTTGGAAGAGAGTCCGAAAGGCACAATAAAGTAAGCGTCGACTCGTCTTACCAACGTCTCTTGGTATACAGCAACTTTGGTTTACATCATCATATGAAGGAGTACAAGTCAAAATCTTCCACAAGACACAATCCTAGACTATCAACGACGTCGTCTCACATGACCGATATCCCAACTTCTGAAATCAGAGCACGTCCGTCGAGTCCTGTCAGTCAAAGTCGCCAAGCATAACACCTTAGGTGATTGGATATTGTTGAACCAGCTCAGGGGCACCTATCAGTCCTGGGGTACAGTTGGCTCGAATCAATGTACTGTACTTTCTCCAAAGGACCACGGGTTGCGCAATGACTCCCTGGTAACCAGAACATTGGCAAGATGCTTGTGCGACCCCCTGCCGGTGTCCTGACATGCGGGGAGCAGAGAAGCATTGCTGCCGGGAACATTCCGCCCATGGTTACGGCTAAACATCAAACAAATCTAAATCATTACACTGGCTAAACAAACGTTTCTGGAGTTTCTGACACGTCAATGACAAGACCGAATACTGATTTAGAAAGCTGGCAGTTTGTGGGGAACATCTGTTTCACCTCTGGCACGTGATTTGGAGGCGATGATCCTCACATCCTTGCCCCAGCGCGATCCCGCAATGCACCACACAGAGTCAACAGAAAAGGTCTTCAAGTGAAGCAACAGCCAAGAATAAACTCACTGAAAATGCAGAAACGACTTGGGCAGGTAGTCAAGACCCGGCAACCCATCATATTCGTCGTACGTCCGAGACAGAAATTTGGGGAGGGTGTAGTCGTGAATGGGTCGTGATGTGAATCGCAGGGGACTCGCGATCGATCGTATCACAGTCGTGGGGACGTGCGGTTTGGCTGTGGTGGCATTGACCTACTTTCTTACCACAGTTGCGTGCAACATACGTGTGCGCAATCTACCTCACCGTCTGACACGACACACAACCTCACTCATGATCAGAGTCGTTCGATAAAAACGTCAGGGGTTTTATCATGGATGAATTTCTATTAATTTGGTAATGTCACCGTAGCATCTATTTTTATCCCGACATTTTATGTACTGTCACCATCGGCTCCAAGTTCGTACTTATGTGATTTACTCCTCAGCGTCAGCAAGACGTCTGGGTGCCGTCTGGGCCCGCACAGAAGGGACAGATAAGGATGTGGTTTGAACTTTAAAACTATGGTGCGACGCTCGATGAAAGATAGGCAGGGTGTCGCCACATCGGCCCTGATTCCAACTAAAAATATTCCACTTGAGACCTTGAGTCTCTCTAATTGATCCTGCAGCTATGCCTAACGTGTCCGTGCAGACCTCCACTTATCTGTTCTAGTCACGAACCTTTGATCATCGCGCTTGTTTAGACTCGCAGGCTTTCCACTCAATCTCCCTTTAAAGTAGATATTTATTTTCCTTGTCATGTTCCCTAACACGTTAATACATAATTGACAAGGTTACCCATTGTGTCGTACAGGTACATTTATCTACGTGAATGTCCCCGTGGTAGCTGCGGTAGAAAACGCGTGGGTTTTTGGCCTCATCATTGACAGATTTTACACTCGTCTACAGATCATCTGTCAGATTCAGCTATCTAAAAAAAAAGGTATGAATTTGTCGTCTTTTTTAAACATTATACACCCAACCTCGGGATTCTACAGCTAACTGAACTGTTGGAAACGTGTCCAACCTGGCTAGACTCGTCATTCCGCACAATTGTCCGTGATGTTGCCCTACTCGTGGGGACGAGACCCAGCTGCGGGGGTCAGACACGCCGACGCCACCATGCGGCTGGCCGAGGTGAGGGGACGATGCAGCAGACACGCCCAGGGACGTCCAGTCACTGTCTTCAAGCAGATGTATGAAGGCGTCCAGTGGAAAGAAGTGCCGTACAGAAAGGTGTACAACAGACGTACAATCGCTCAAAACAAGCCGTACCTGATCTGTTTGGAGATGAGTCGACCCGAAGAATGCTACTGCGTCGGGATAGTACAGCTTGCTTACCAAATATAAAGTTTACACAACACCATCAAACTACAGAATAGTCGGACCTATAGCCGGAATTCACGCATAGAAGGCTTTGGGTGAAAACCTGAGTGAACATAAGCCCCATATCAGTCATTGACAGGGGTAAGGCAGGCGACAAGTAAGAGTAATTGTTGAACTTAAAATAGCCAAAGTCAACTTGACGTTAACGGAAGATGTTTATTTGAATCACTGAAAGGGGAGATGTTGGTGCCAACAAATACCAGCGGACGTTTTTATATGACATGAGCTATCCCTGTCTTCGAGAAACATAAAGCTACATACAATAATAAATTCTAAACTTATTTTTGCAGATTTTCTGATGGTGGTTGAGGCGGAGACAGGGAGAGGAAGCCGGCCCACGATGTCTGGCGCCCGACTGAAGACACGTATGCAGACGGAGGGCATGCAGGAGGGTCCCGGCTGGGACGATGAAGACAGCGACGCAGAGACCAGTGGAGACGACCCGGATCGGCCGCAGCCGCCGGCAGTCAAGCCTGACTTCGACCGAGGTGGCCGTGAGTCTGCCCGGCGGGTGAGCTGCTGCGACTTCGGGCGGCTGGCTGGGAGCGGGGGCTACCACTGCAACCCCGACTTCTACAAGCCGCAGGTGTGGTTCCGTCTCCGAAATCAGCTGCAGTTTAAGATGAAGCAGAGGATGGCGGCAAAGCGGGGCCGCAAGAGCTCTCCGCTGATCTCGCAGTTCAGAAAGTGCATGAATGGAAAGAGGATGGCAAAGAACGCCTTCCACAAGTGCTGTAAGGATACACACATGGAGGCTATGCTGGCCCAAAAGTACAAGATTAACTGGTACATCTGACGACGGAACAGAGTGTTTCAATGTCGTCCGATCTGAGGACATGGAGGCGGTCATGTTACAACGCAGGTGAAAGTCGAAATGACTTATGGGGAAGAGAGCAAACAAAGAGCATGTCGGACACGGCAAAACAAATGGACTTGAAGAATGAAGAGGTGTGAACAGCAAGTCAAACAGCGAAGAAAGTTTCAGAAGACTCCTACTATAGGGCTATATAAGCAGCACTATGTGCATAGAAAGCGGCAGATTGATTGAAAAACTCGCTGCATCTTAAAGAAAAAAATGAAGTAAGTAGTAGGATAGTAGTTCGGAATGAACGGGCATGATTGCTTGGACGAGGAAAGAAATATAGTCTGATACAGACATATAATGTCGCCTGTACATCTGTAAAGGGTGTCAAAAGGATATCTATTTTTTTAGTTCCAGAAGTGTATGAACAGTATATTGTATAGAGCTTCATGGAAAGAGCTTTGACAAATCTGTGACGGGTATGTTTATGTAGGGAGCTCAGGATAAACGTGTGCAACCTGAATACTAACATTCCTACCGGTACAACTCATCTCACTAATGTTCTCTCAGACTGTGGAGTCTTTAACTTTAAACTTGACTTGTCTACAGCTGGTTTAGTTGGGGAGAAGGACATGCACAGACTTGAAGTCAAGAAATTGTGAATTTTGAATGATAAATTACATATTCTGGATCTTGTTTGGTACATTTTGTACAAGGTTTTGTTTTGTCAACACATTGACCGAGCAAAGGCAGGAGGGCCCCCTAAATGCCGACTGCGCAGGTCTCCCACTATTGTCTGTGACTAGGTCCGGCCTTAAGAAGAAGCTGAAGTTCTGTGTTGTTCTGATGGAAAGTGTTTACGTGTTTATGTTCTCAGGGAGGTTTGCCCAGGCATTCCAACCTTTCTGTCATACGATATTCTTGCAAGGTTTGTTGTTCTTGACGCGTGAAACTGACTCCGAGGCATTGGTATTAATTGGCCATGAAGCGAAAGACCAGTGACATGTGAAGTTAAAGTAAAAGTTAACAGTGTTTGGAGAGCAATCTCCAAGCAGATCTTTTGGTGGGACTAAGACAGTATCGAGTTGGCCAGGCTGTATCCATGGGGAAATAGATGCAGGATGGCCAATTTGATACTGTCCCACCGAAAGATCTGCTTGGAGATTATTTGGAGAGATCACAATACGTATATATTTGGAGAGATCACAATACGTATGTACACATATATACTAGAAACGGATGTTTTTCTTCTGACATTGAACACCCATGTATACATTTATGTGTACTTCAGTCTTGGGAAGCCAGTGAGTGACACTTGGCGTGGTCCTAGCTAAATAGGTCGGTAAAGCAGAAATGCCAAAACATGAAGACTAGCTATAGGCGGAAATCTATGCGCATCTATTGCATATTAATTCTCATAACTCTGTTTAGGTTGCAAAAGTTGGTCAAGGAGGAGTGTATCATTTCTCGCAAGCTAAGTCAGTTTTTTTTAGAGCAAATTGTATAGCATCTGTTACAGATGTTGATTTATTTGTACAACACATACAAAGATATCTTTAGCTCGTCTTAACGGCTGAGTATAGATTTATGTGTGAAGTGAACTGTCAGAGTCAAGAAACCGACAAGTGGGAAGGGCAACTATCGGGTGATAGATATTTGACTCCTTATCTAAATGATAAAATTCTCACATCTGTTGTGTTTGGATGATGGAAAAGTTTGAGTAGAAAATTGATCGGTGAAAAGTATGATGTACGGAAAGGGCTGTTTAATAAAAATGACATCCAATCATATACTCGAGCATGTCTTTGTCAACACGTATATACACGGTGCGTAATCTATGGGTATTTTAGATGTAATGTAGCTACATTGGTCTATCATGGAACATGTGAGAAATGTGTACCTGTTGTGCCCAATCTGCCCACACCTGTGAGATGAACCCTCCATATTTACATTTTGTATGTCTACTCCACCTCTGTAATGTACCCTCCAAACCTACAGTAGGTGTGCCCTCCACCTCTGAGGCCCTCCACCTCTAACCTACACTGCAGGTTTACCCTTCTCTGTGGTCTACGCCGATGTTCCACTCTCCTATGGGGTGCACGCCAAAGTACACTGCCCCTCTGGGATGTACCCTGATGTACCCTCAGCCTCTGGGGTGTATATGCACGTATCCTATAATGTGCGGAAAGGTTAAACCCACGAACACGTGCCTCGCATCACAGTTGGATATGATCACATTGATAAGGCTTTCGGAGGCATTCATCTATGCTGGTATTTACACAGTAGATCATACTAGATGGGTAAGAACAAAGGGAAGCAAAGATTCACCTGTGCTGACGATCCTCGCGCCACGCCTGAGAACAAAGGCAGGTATTGTGTCGGGGGAAGCGGTAGAGGTGAAGTGAATGGGGAAGACGACGTCGTCGCCGCGACCCGCTGGCGACGCCACACAAACACCGGCGCACTGCTGTCAGCAGCCGGCGGATTTACCGCCTGGTTAGAGCAACACGCGCGGCTTAGGGTTCGACTGGCCCATTATGGGGGAAAGAGTGTTCAATTTCATAAACGGATTTGTGACCACACCACAAGTAAAAAGCATACACCTGTCATTGCAAATCTAGGGGTTCTGTGTACATGTGCACACGAGTTCGTGTGGGGGTGTGGCCATCGTCGAGTCCACGTGGCGGCACGGTCCTATCGACGTCCGTAGAACTGAATAGAATTAAGTTGTAAATCTTAATTATCCAGTTTTGTAATGATAGGCGATAAATTCGACTTTTAAGGTATTGACTGGAATCACCGGTGACACGGCGCTGCCCAGGGAATACAGTTCCCTATCGTATCAAGGCTGACCCGACCCCGGGAGCTAAACGATTTTGCCAGTCCTCTGAAGTCAGTTCAACCAGAACACTAAAGGCCGATAATATATACAGTACAATGTCGTGAACCTTCGCCAATCTACCGCCTATCCATTCCGGGACCCGGCTGGAAACGCACATGGCAAGTGGTCGGCATGTAGTGATGACTCGCATGCGTTTTATCACTTTTACTCTTGCCAACTCTGGTAGGTAAAAGACATGATAAGGTTCCAGCACCAATACGTTCACGTTCTGTGTCTAACGTTCCGTTATCTTAATTACTTCCAACACTGTTGTGCAGACGTTTGTGACTGGAGACCCCTTCAATGTTCGCCGCACGGGTCGTGTGTCCACAACCTTGTACATTCCATTGCGGGCCAAGTCGGACGCTAACAGGTCTTCTTCAGTGACCACAATCTGTCACTTGTTCAAGGTAGAGGTCAGGGGCGGTTAGGGTGGTCAAGGCTAGTCCCAGTCTCGTCAGCTGGAATCAATACGCCTAACTTTTACAACCGGACACCCTTCAGGACAACAGATCCCGAGCGGCACGTGGCTGTCACGCCGGATGCGCTCTTCAGTCAGTCTTCCTTAGCGGGAAAGTAATACAATACATTCAACATTCTACAGAACTGTCGGGAAAGTGTACAGGTCTACATTAACGTAGGCGGTGCCTGACGACGCTGGGCACACAGCCAAGGTCCCCAGATATTTCCCGGAGAATTTTGTTATCGTCTTGTTGAATGTAGGCAACCCTAAGTATTGCTCCAATGCTCCGGAGGTACAGTGTTCATCTCCGAAATAAACAGTTTAGAGACGGGCGCTGTCCAGCACGACCGGCGTATGTCATGCCCGTAGCCAGGATCTTGAATGGGGGGGTTCTTCCCACTGCTTGAGGGGACCTCGAGCGCCGTAGGCGCGAGGTTCCTAGGGGGGTCCGGGGGTATGCTCCCCCGGAAAATTTTGAAAAATGAACCTTCTAAAATGGCATTTCGTGCATTTTTGAGAGGATTTCCAAGAAAAAAATCAGAGATAAATTTTTATTCAATGACAAAAGGAGCAGTTTTTCTACGATTCCAGTCCATCTTTTAAAGAACAATCTTGGACCTTTACATAAAATGTGGACCAAAAAGTGGACCTTTACATAAAATGTGGACCAAAATGTGGACCTTTACATAAAAAGTGGACCAAAAAGTGGACCTTTGAGCCTTGTGGGGGGGTTCTTCCGAACCCCCGAACCCCCCCTGGCTACGGGCATGCATGTGCACTGTTAAGCCGGCGTCACACTGTCAACGACCTTCGGTCGAATTTCTTGATCGCCAGAGTCTCAAAATGTAGTCGTCAATATTAGTGAAATCAAAAGATGTATTGCAATATTAGTTATGAGGTAATGGCCTGGCATGGTAATCAGGACTACCTCCCTCTGACCGGGACGTATCGTTTTCGTTTTGAAAATATTTAGGATATCGGGCGCGCGTTGACACGATGCTACACGACAAGCAATTAAGCAGGTTGCAGAGGAAGTGTCGTCTCGTACCTTTTGTTTATTTAGTGTTCCTTATCTGAAACACGACCCTGGGTACGAGAAGGAACATCGCTCGGCCATCAGACTCTATGGGCCCAACAAAGGCGCCTTCAGCTGGCGGCGGTCCAGCGGCCCGGGCACGTGCCATCACTCATCTAAAGTAAACGTTTAACTGCTTTGCAGAGGATCAAGATCTGGTAGATAGGACACTCCTTGATGGTACACTGCGGCTTGGTTCCTGTTTACTCTAGTGTTCTACTTACCTTCGTTTACAGGTCAGACAAGGGTCATCGACTAATCGGGAGGCGTGCTCGTCGGAATGAAGTATCGATGAGGACATAATTAAAGTACCGTGCATTCTATTATCATTACCAAACCTGTACTTTATCACTAAAATGATGTGGTCTCCATCCTTACGAAATGAAATCCGAGAAAATCCTACTGCAACAGGTGAGGGAATAGACTGCAAAGTCAGCAAGAGGAGACCAGCGACATGGCTGTCATTGATGTTGCTTGCAAGGTGCACGCAAGACGCCATTCTGACGCCAAGAAGCAAACTTTAATACGCCTGCATGTAGGTAGCTCCTGAACATTCAGGGTCGCAAGTCTAGACATGACTGCGTCAACATTGCGAGTTACCATGACCTCAGAAATCCCTGCATAGAATTGTAGGACTTTGTTTTGAATACACGAAGGAGAAAATTCGTCTTCAGAGTTCAGACACAAGAAGGTCTAGATCTAGATATATTTGTTTTACGACAACACTATCTCAGAAGTACAGAATGTGTTTCTTTTAGGTCATCCCTCTTGGTATTTTGGTAAACTACAAACATGAATGAAAGATTTAAACGCCAATCGCCTCTTTTTTATTTCAGACGATGAACTAATGACTAACACCGTGGTTACAACAAAGGAACAGGTTCTAAACGAGCCGATGTGTTTTTGGAAGTCCCAATTTGGACCACAAAATGCACGTCTTTCATCAACAATATCCCTTTTGAGAACGGGATTTAGGATTCTAAGCTGTTCGGCTTGGCTGCCTCCCTTGTTACGTGTTATGGTTAGAGGCGCCAAGGTCTTGCAGCTACGCCAAGTCGACATACGATGCTGGTCTTTAACTGCTATATCCAGCGCGTGTCGGCCGGGGGGAGTTCATGTTTGTGACACCACTGAGACTGATGGATTCACGTAATCAGTGCTGACCTTGTCGGGGCAGGAAAACATCGCTTGCTAGAATTACCTACCAAGGTTAAAGTCCAGGGCATTTTTCATACGGTGGCAGATACCTACTATTGCACGGAATGAACGTTTTACTCGCCCAAGATGTGCCCTTGGCCTCTTGTCCGGATTTAGCATCTCTCTCTTAGCTTGATGACGTAGTTTGCTGACCTCGGCCAACCGTTAGTATACAATGTTACAGAAACATGTAACCATAGGATCCGGAACATTGGGGGCGAGGATTCTATAAGTTAGGAAGTTGGTATACAGGTGAACCTCGGTGTGTTATTCTTCCCTGGCGGCTAAAATAACATAAACGTCATTTAGGTCTCATTGGGCCTGGCTAGTTTTCTCCGATGAAGAACCGCAACCAGAAACTTGGTCCAGAACAATCGCTGTGTGAAAAACGGGTCAGCCAGGAGGCGTCCCGATGGCTATCGAACAGTCATCACTCAGACAAGCTCCAGAAACACCTGAAGTGGACAGTCGGCTTCCGTCCTATTGTCGGGCCGGAGGCGGGTGATGGAGTGATACCGGTACTTGGCTTGGCTGGAGCACCGCATGGCGCCCGCAGTGGTCACCAGAGCAGCGAGGCCGAGTGCCCATACCGGTAGTCATCCGCACTTCTGTGGTCATTTGTCAGTCTCCGATATAGAATCAATACTGATGCACAATACGTGACTTTCATCCTAAATTGGCATTGTAGCAGTAAGCGTCACCTATTGGGTAACTTATCCTACCCCAACAACAATCTACATGTGGTGTTTTGCTCACCGTGCAAAGCGACTTCTTGCATCCCATCCCATGATGCATCACGCGGATCAAAACTCTGGTAACTTTCGGCCGTGAAGTCTCGACCCTTTCCTCTCCACACCACACAAACTCTTCTTAAAATATGTCACTGGTGCGTCAGTAAAGATTGCATACCCCATTAAACGTCTGCTGATTTTCAGTTCTAAATTGGTCTGGTAAAGAGTTCTTATTAATAGGAAGCTTCTACTCCACTTGTCAAAAACAACCAGTGTGAGTCTACTGAGGTTAGTCAGCTGGCGGTGAGGGCAGGGCCCCGCCCCGCGGCAATACTATCTCTCCTGGGTCACTTCATCCGCCAGTGTTTTCCTATCGGTGCACAGTGGGCGGAGCAGATGTTACAAGGTCAGTTGTTCCGTCACGGCTGAAAATTGGAGCCACTGCCAGGCGACTACACACGGGGTCATGTCGGTAGTGTTGGCTTTGACCTTCCAAAAATACGTCACGGTGAAATGCACAGAGAATGTGTACCCTACCTTAAACAATCAGGGAAGTTAATCCAAAGAAGGGTGGAAGAAATTACCCAACTATATCTTAACGTTATGGACATATCGGACAGCATATAAATCATACTTATTTGTGGTTTGAGAAGCAAATGTTCTATCAAGTGATTCTCTCTCTCTCTTGGTTCTTCTCATGGAAGTGATTCTAAATACAATATATTTGGTGTTGGGGACTGGTAGTTATATGAAATACTGTATGTCTTAGACAGAAGTTTCCCAATATTGTGTGCACCTGAAACACTCAGCCCATGTTGATGTTGGTACATTGTAAATTACTTTAGCTTGGTTAATGTCCAGCTTTCCCCTCAAGGTTTTACTTTGTAGACTTGCTGACACAGTTTCTGAAGGGATCTTCCTCATCAATGGTTAAGGAGGCACATTCCACTATGATTACCCGCATCATGCACAACAGTGGGATCAAACTGCAGCTTACACCAAACACTTCCCTGAGCTGGCACAACAGAGTACACATACATCACCACATGTAAGGACTTTTTTTTTCATTTTTTACCTCAAAACAAGGCTCCACTCACATGTTTTGGGTTACAATAGGGGACTGCAAAGACAGATAAGGGGCTGTAAAGACCTGACAATAGCCTGTTAAAGCTTATCCAAAAACCACTTACCACTACAACCAAAAACCAGGATAGGGTACAGTTTTGAGATGCTTACTACAAGGATCAACCTCACAAAGCCTGACAGAGCACCAATTACTTCTTCATATGTTGAGGCATTGTTTTGTTTAGAAGCTTCCGTGACAGGCATGAGTCTTTGCACAATCCTAGGAGGTGTGCTAAAGAAGGAAAGAGAAAGGTTGGCTGCAATCCAAACATACAAGTGGCTCAGAGGGACACTTTCAGTTCCACAGAGGTAAAACTGGATGTGTAGCAGAGAAAAGGGCAGGTATTGCATCAGCCAGCCTAGCCTATACTTATGCTGGAAGGAGTCTTTAAATCACTCTGAAGCTAAAATAAAAATACAAATGTACTGGAACACCTGAGTCTTCTGAAAGATACTGTGGAGATACTAACGTTACAAATTTCAAAGTCTGTGCATTTATTTCAGAGGTAAAAGCATGTGAGACCAAAGAGTCCTGTACCAGGTGTAAGAATGTTGTCATCTCCTGGGCTTCCCTCTGGCCTCCTTCCTCTGCAGGTACCTGAGCCGTGCCTCAGAGATGGACGAGTCATCGTTCCTCTTGGCAAGCTTGCTGACATCAGGGCTCGGGGAACTGGAGGCTCCTGAAATCGGCACATGTTCAATTTTTTAGCACCATGCTTGTTTCTTACCACAGTCAGTTAGTGATGGAACATGGATATTTGTTCTTGTTGTGATTACATGTACATGGAACTGTACAGAGCTGGTACCCAGCAACCATTACCTTGTCAGCACCTCCAAATATAGAGTTATATTACACTTGACCCTACCAGCATCATTCTTAGTTTCAGGATCTTACATATCAATGGATCTTTTATAAAGCTTTCATGTGTTGCAAAGAGGAAGTAAAGTGTCATCATAACAGACCTACCAGACTGCTCTAGTCAAAGTCAAATACAATATGAATGTGTGACAGAAGGGATTGCATGATGATTTACTGGTTCCCATGGCCCTGAGTGAAAACTTGACACGAGTACCTTGACCTCCTAGAAGAGGTTTGTGTACATCCTGGTCCTGTGCAGTTGGTGTGGGTTCGTCAGCGATCAGCTGACAGCCGCTGAGGGAGGACAGGTCCAGCTGGTGCAGCTTGGGAAGCAGGTCCTGCACCCAGCTGTATCTGACCTGAAATGACACCTGTCAGTCAATGTGTGATGCAATCATGGGAAATAGAAGTCACATCAGATAGTTTACATACATGCATTCCTACATACAGCATTACATACACTTTGCTGGGAAAATTTTGTTAACTGTTATAGCAACATTTGAGTGCCATGGAGCGAAGATGTATGAATTACACACACAGGACAGTGAATGGACACTTGGGAAACTGTCTTTCCTCTCTGTCATGAGTGTCATCTATTTCCTAAGACAGACCTGACACAACTGGAGCAGGTTATGAAACATTGCAGAACCCAATTCTGCACCATCAAACAATAAAACTAGCAAACATGTCTTTAAAATTGTCAGTCCTGAACATTTTCTCGTATCGTAGTTGGAACGACCATGAAAGGTCATTTCAGGACATCTCCTACAAAATAGTTTAATCCATCTGATAATCAGGCCTTCCTGCTGACTGTGAGTTCACATAACTACAAGGGCTTCGACCCTGCCTCAGTTTGCCTGACTTCAACAGAATGTGGGAGATAGTCATCAGTCCTGAGTTATGGCTGCAGATGCCAATTATGCCGACATTTTGCAGATTTGCCACCTCCACTAGGCACGAATACCTCTCAGTACTGTTTTGTGGCATTCAGAGCCTTAATCAAAAGTTTCTTTTGCTGACAGGGTTCTTCACGTTTTGAAAAATTCACCATCCTGATGGGGTAAGTACATGGTCATGCTATTAAATAGACAACCAACTTTCCCCAGATATGTTTATATACAGACTGGAGGTCTAGAAAACCAATAACTAATAATTAACTATACATACAAAATGGCAATGGTCTAATTATGCTGTCCTCAGACATGCAACAGGTCCTTCAAAAATAACTGTCAGTTGACACGATAAAGGCTTTGTTGCACTTGAAACATTACATGAACATTTTCCAACAACAAAGTATGCAAAATACAATGGTACTGGGCAAATAGCAGGCAAAATGACTTAATGTTAAGCAATTCCTAGATAGATATTGCTGTTCTAATTCAGTTTAAATTGAATGTCAGATGTAGAGTTCTTGACATATCTCACTCTCAGCTGTGGATCAACCAATATATGGCTTTGGTTCTGCCCTGGAACCAAATTGGCAACCAGCAGAGACTTATTTATACTTTCTTATCATGATCAGGCAGTCCTGGGCAGCAAATAAATGGATCTGGAAATACTTGATATTGACCTTCCTGGCCACTATGGACCATTCCAGATCACCATAGTCTACATTTGCACTTCATCAAGACCTGACACATGTTCACTATTCCCATGTGTTCCTACACACCAAGTTCTAAGAGCCCTGGAAACAATACCATTTACCAGATGGACATATGTACATTACCTATTCATGAGATCATAAAGCACTGAGGTACAAATCTATATGCCCAAAGACATCTATATAATGTCCTTGATATGCCTCAATTGCTTGGAGCTGCTGTTCTAATAAGATCAAAGGTAGACGGCAATAAAACTATTCTTAATAGGACTGATGAGTTTGATAATTATAAGTCTATCTTGAACCCTTTGCAGTAACATTTACATTGATACAATGATTGTATCTTGTGATCTGTTGTATCTTGTGATCAGTTCAGTAGACTGGCAGGGCAATATCTTCTGTGTGTGTGTGTGTGTGTGTGTGTGTGTGTGTGTGTGTGTGTGACAACATACTAAAGCAGTAAGGAACATGAGAGTGAG
>NW_017802491.1:2985035-3018363 GCF_001625305.1 Branchiostoma belcheri
CTGGTGCCAGCCCTGACACAAGTAGAGCTGATGGCACATATATCATGTCCAAAATAATCAGGACAGGCTCTGGGTAACAGGAGCCTCCCCTCCTGATTGACAGGAACAACTTTAGATCACAAATGTACACAGTGGCACATACTGCACCTCTGGGTCAGCCTCATATCTTCAGCTATATATATGGCATGGCTGTGTAAAGTTTGATTCAAACTAGCTGCTGCAATATACATGTGATGGTAAGGGATAAACTGTAAGGACTGTAGTGCGGGGGTGGACCTGGGAACATTTTTAATTTCTGCACCTCACAACAAAATACTCTCACTCTTTCGAGGGGTGTTCAGAGCACACCTCACCCCTCTATCTGGACCCAAAAGGAAATGTGTCAGTTGTGTCATCCCCTTGTATCAATGGTCCTGGCAGGTAGCATGTGACTCTTCAATTCTAGTTAATAGGAAAACATTAGCATTGTTCAAAATACAAAAATGTATGTCATGATGGAAATGTCTATGACTCCAGAATGTACAAAAAAACCAAGCCCCTGCTGGCTTGTATAAAAACTAGTATGAGCTTTACTGCCACCTGACTGTTCCAAATTTGGGGTGGGGTGAGACTAGCTGTCAATCATGGCACAATGGCACCATGTGGTATTGTGGAACTTGGAATGTGACATACGTTCAGGTTCCACCCTTCCTCAGCAGTGATCTTGACCTTGCAGTCTGCTAATCAGAAGCAGTTGTTTCCCTGCCTGCACATCTGCTTGTGATTTAGGCTATACTGGCAGAGTTTTGCAAAATGTGCAGCAACTTCTGTATATATAATGTTATATTGTTTCCATATAGTGTGAACAATAGTGTTAATGAACAGTACTACACATGGATATACCATCTGTCACCCAGAACAAGTGTAATTTTTTTTGGTTTTCCTGTGTGAAGATTGTTTTAATAAAACAATAGTATTTGACATGAAGCATACAATGATCTAAATGATAAGCTGATGTAGATGGTACAGTTCTCTTCTCCACAGAGTGCCACAGAAGATGCCTATACTATAGGATGGGAAAATTACACACCTACACAATACTACAGTGCTGAAGACACAAGTCAACTGACCGGGCAGACTGTTCTCATGTACACCTTGGATGTCCACACCACCTCATGGAAAATCACCCAGTCCAGCTGGGCTTCCTCTCCAAACAGCTGGGAAATACAAAATGTACAGCAGCCATGAAGTCTTCAGTCTGTACATACAGGCAAAACTGTCTACATACAATCTATAACATTGTCACGTTACATAAATCTACATATGTAAGAGAAATTCTAAAAGCACAAAAAAAAATGTGAATGATTTTTACTTGTCTATGAGATAATGACATCATATCTTCATCAGTTAATACTCAAGATAGGTGATGAGGTGAAAGGATGTGAATTTACATCCACAATTAGATATTTGCAACTTTCCTAAATTCCTTGATCCATTTGTAACTATATATATTAAACATATAAATCAACACGCAAACAATATTCTACTGATTCCTACACATAGCTGGCACATTTTGTTGTCTTGGTCAAATGTTCTTTGCATTTCAGAAAACAAACTGATAGATCTTTTGCTTTATTAAGAGATTTTTGTCTAAGATTAAGATGTTGACCAAACAAAACTTGACATCTAGAGGAAATCCCAATGCATCATAAAGTAAGTCAAGGCTACTTTCTATTTACAAAACATGATCTGAGAAATTTCAAAATATATTAGTATATGGGTCTTTGTACAAACAACACCTAACAACTGAACTGTCTGAACTGTACAAGATTGTTATGAAACATATAGCTATCTTTCCTCATCTAAACATTCTAATTCATCTGAGTGAGTGATGAGTGAGTTCTTTATGTTATAAAAACAACAAATTATGATTGTCTATTGGCCCTTCCTCAGTCAAATGACTAAAAAGAATCTTGCATCACATGATCAAAGTAATGTGATTATGTCATGTCCATAAAACTTCCTTTAAAAACAAACCTTGAAATATAGCGTTATCATTCAGAATTTTTTTTCATTAGAACCTTAGGTCTTTCCAGTGTCACTACATGCCTATCAAACTAGAGCAGGCATTTAAACAGTCTTCTGGAATGACTTTGATTGACATATCTTGACCTTTGTAACCAAAGGTTATCTCTTGTCCTTGGCTGTCAAATTAGAACTACTGAGTTATGTAGGCCATGTTTTCCCTCAGAATGATGAATGAAATCTTTGTTTCTAGACAATAATGCAGTAACAAACTACACAACCTTCTCCAGACTTGTAAGACTATTTCTTTCATTTCTACGTATGGCCTTGAAATTATATTTTATCATGAACAGGCCCTAGGCAAGAATCAAAACAGCTTTAAATCAAAACTTCCTTGCAAACATGCATTCTAGTTTAGTTGAGGAGCTTCCTGTCTTCAAAACATCACCAAAATTGATTCTGAGAAGGAATTCTGTACTTGTTAGGAATTTCCGCTTCATGTTTGTAAATTTCACACACTCAAACTGTCAACACAGAAGTGGGACTTTGTTTTTCGTGTCATGAGCTTAGGCTTCAAACTGCAAAATAATGTTCTTGTATTGGGATAGTGTAGACACATAGAAGATTGCATGGTTCAGTTTAGAACATGTTTTCACATCATGATTCTAATGCTAGTGCATTATTATGGGTACACATGAAGAGGCATTACCTTGTGATGTGACTGTTACAAATGAAATGCAGCAGAACAGCAGAAATTTAAATGCACTGGGTTACAATCTTACTGGCACTCACCACTGAGGAAGGGTGGATGAACACAGTGGAGGCGTGGCCATCCATGGTTCGGAAGCTGCGGCCAGTAGCAGATCTGAGAGAAAAAAAAGAATGCTAAAGTTCTAACAGACTTATTTTGAAGTATCAATGATTTCTATTTCAATGTTTTCTTTCTAATTAACTATCAATGCTGGATATTTCATCCATTACCCTGAAACCAAGATTTTATCATATGATAGAGCCTCCTTGCTGAAAACTATGCCTCTTGAAAGTTTTGCAATCGAAAGCTATATTCTGAACATCTAAGGTTTAGGGCATGGCCTACCTCCTGGCTATGTGGTTGAAGAAGCCGTCACACAGGGCTCTTCTCAGCAGCTCACTGGGAGAACCTTCCAGCTTCTGTCTGGGGAAGTCTGCTGTCTGGACATATATATGAACAAGTACATACATGGAGGGGAATAAAGATACCGGTAAGGATATCAACTCCAGTACACTTTGGCATTATTGACTTGGAATGGTAATAACAAAAGATGACTCTTACTACCGGTATATTCATTTGCACATTGTATTAGACCCTGTTTACAGTATATCCATTTTGGAACAGCACTAATACCCTAATACCGGTGGTGTTTTTCTTTCATTGAAAAAAAATTTCTTTTGTTTGGGTGAAAAAACAAGTGTTGCACATTCAAGTGGGGATTAACAAGGCTGAATGATGGAAAAAAATTGGCACAAAAAATCGAAATATTCGCACAGCCCACAATCCTTTGTGGGCTATTTTTTACAGTCTTAACTTTCTATGACAGTACATTTCACAGGGAGGACCAGGCTTAGCCTAACCTGAGTTTGCTTGTCTAGGATCCCCTGTAGCTGCTGATGTATGCTCAGGGCCATCTTCACCCCTCTCCAGTGGATGTAGTTTTCTCTGCACCATCGAGCCGGAGAGTCACTGCATAAGGGCATGGATGAAAACATAGACTATCAGAGATTTTTTTTCCAATATTCAACATACAAGAATATCCAGCATAAATTGGACGTGACAATAAAAAGTCAATCGTACAAAGTGCAGTTGCTAAGGAGACATTGTGTCTTGGTAGCAGTGGCAAGCAAGTTTACATGCTGTAGTTCAAAAGAGACTCCTAGTGACTGATATCATTACTGCAACAGGATACACATAATGTCCGGCTACCATCTTTGTAGTTTACCCTTGCTCCCTCTCCCAAGTGTAACACAAACAGGATGGTACCCAGGACTTTTCAACTAGAACAAACCTTAAGTTTATGTTCTTTGTCTTCCTACCTTTCTTTACATTTCTGGAAGACTGTGAGCAGGGTGGTGAAGTCATTAGTCCCCCCGGCCAGGTGAGCTAACCGCTGGTGACTCTGTTGAGCCTCGACCTGCTTCTTCCCCTCACCTGTAATAGATGCAACAACTTTAAATGAGCACTTTGTAACAATTTTGCCCCTAATCTTTGTGTGATTATAATTCACTTCAACTTTTCAACATATTTGTGTAATTTTCTCACATTTCTGATCTTCATGGATGGTGTCAAAAAACAAATAAACATACAATGTAATATTAATTCTTGTTCAGTTATCCTGTTGAAAAATCAACACAGTACAATTGCAAGAATAAATAGACTATAAGAGGCTTTACCAGGTCTGATGAAGACATTTTCTACAGACAGCATGGCAGCGATGGGCAGCAGCAGGTCCTGGCAGCCCAGGGAGCTGGAGGAGATGACGGTCCTGGCCAGGCCTGGGGGCAGGGGGTACTGTACCAGCAGTCTCCCCAGGGGGGTCACACGGCCAGACCTGCTCACAGGGAACATGTGAAGTTAGCAGGGGGAGGGGAAATCCAGATAGCCACATACAACAAGGTCTGACCTGGAACTAGAAATTTCCTTACCCAAGAAATCAAATAGCTTACAAAAATTTCATCATCAAGGTAGATTCTGGTGTGTTATGTCAAAGCAAAGGGCGGTTATACCGGCTATACAGATACAGATACTGATCAGATCGTGTGTTGATTGTAGTGATATACAAAAGTAAAGGTAAGCAGAAATTTGAACAATGCACCTGTCAATGGCATCAAAGTAGAAGAGTTGTTTAAGGGCCTCTAACAACATGCGCTCCTCGGGCGGGTCCAGGTAGTGAAACCTGCAGTAGACAGATGGAGTACTACATTAGATAATGTGCTATTCCTCCCTTACCTCACCTCATGAAGCTAGTCTTACATTCCCACAGCATTTTAGAGTCAAGGACAGTCAATACACCAGTACAATCATGCTTCCCCCACACACCATGGTTACAAGCAACCTACAAGCATATTACAGTCAGTAATCACACAGTATATAATTATTAACATAAGTACTTCCCTGCCCACCTGAGGACATTGTGAATACCCATGGACTTGAGACTGAGCACCACACTGGTCAGGCTGGTCCGCTGGATCTCTGGCAACATGTCCTCAGGCATGCACTGATCATAAAATTCTCTGTGTGAGAGAACAATAACACAGGCTGTATATACTTGAGTCATCATCCTCAGACTCCTGAGCCCTGACTACCAAAGTAGCAAACCATGGCCTAAAAGAGAACCCTAGTGGCCCATACCAGTACTGCAACATCTAATCTGTTAAAACTGATCATGAAGAACTGAAATGTTATGTCTGTGATGTTTGAGCTGTAGCTACAATATGGAGGAAAACTAGAAAATCAAACAGACAGTTGTTTCCTTGTTGCACAGTCTTTAACATTTACCAGGCCCTTACCTACTGTACACCTGTCAGGTGTCTAACCTTACCTGTTGTATAGTCTGTAACACCTGCCAGGTGCTGTCCTACCTGCTCTTCCTGCTCTCTGGATAGCTTCTGATCTTACAGTTGTACAATCACACAACATTGTACAGACAGTTAGGATGTACATGTACCATAAACAGTATTTTCTAACTTTGCAAAATCAATATTCTCAGGTTATGCCCGTAATACTTTCAGATTATGTGCAATAAGCAATGATGTACTAAGAAACCAAAATCTTGGAGAATACTACTGTAGAAAAGTGACAATATAAGAGATGCGTGTAGGACTAACCTGGATAGTGGGTACCCACCTGAAGAGTGTCCACGCCCTGTCCTGGGGTTGTATGACAGCTGCTTTACAAAACCACTGTCCACTACATATCTGAAGGAGAGGGGAAAGAAAGAAATGACAAGCGGATATGAAGAAGAAAGACTTGTCTTTTCCTGCTGTCTGTCCTGTTCTCTGACATATAATCTTTCCAACAGAGGGAACATATGTACAGTACATGGAACATGCTCTGTACACAAACAAACATCATGTCACATTATCAAAGAAAAGCTGCATACATGTAATGCTATACATGTACCTCCAATACTACCGGTACATACACAGGGGGCATAATTTGAGGCAACACAACTGACAGCCCATAACGTTATATAAGGAAAGGATGAAAGTGGAACTTCTAGCAAACATGGTAAGACTTACCTAATGCCATCAATAGTAAGCGATGTTCCTGCTATGTTCGTAGCAACAATACATTTCCTAACTCCCAAGTCGGCAGGGGAAAAGATCCTCTGTTGTTGTTCTGAAAACATGATAACAATTTTGAACCTGTAGGGGATTCATTACAAGTCATGCACATGTTTCAATGTTCTAGTATATGTTGCACCATTAAACATATTCCAAGCAATTAGCACAACCAGTGTCCAAAATAGATCTGTTTCTGAATACAAGTCCTTACCAGTAGGCATGGACTCCGTACACAGGCAGGATGAGCAGTGAGGTCACATCGAGGGTCACGCACGTCTTCCTGTAGTCTAGTTCCTCAGACTTCTTGTAACAAGATATCACAGGTCTTCTCGATCTCTGCCTGACCTGTCAGGAACACAAGGATGTCTCCCTGTGGCTGGTCAGTGTGGATGTCCATCACTACTCGCACTGCCTGAAGGTTTTATAAAAAGTGATGTTACCATATTTGTAACACCAACCATGACATCTTAAACATCAAATTACTCCAAAGCGACTTTAAAAAATTTGCTACAAATCTCTGTATCTCTGCACTGTTGGATTGACCTGATTCGATTACTTTTTTGCTTTTCTTCATCAGGAAATCTCCTGTTGGCTACTAATATTCTATTGCCGTGATCATGATCCATCAGACAAAGCTATTCAGTTACAGTTATTGAATGTATTTTAGGTATTGTATATTCATTCAAGAGAATTCACCTGACTACAGTAACTAGGATTCTTAACATCTTCAGGCTTGATCATGTTACAGTAGACATCCTTCACAGGAAACAGCTTCCCAGGAATCTCAAACACAGGACAGTTGTTGAAGAACTGGGAGAATTTGCTGCTGTCCAGGGTTGCTGACATCACCACCACCTTCAGCTGGTGTCTCCGACTGGAGTCCTCCTCCTCCCTCAGAAACTTTTCCTTCATCAAGCCAAACAAAATGTCCTGTGGAGATGGCAAGAACATGTTAAAACATTTCCACTACCTCATAGTCACTTGCTCACTATTAGGTTTATCGTTTCCCATCTTATGAGGGTCAGATATGCTTGTACTTTAGACACTGTAGTTTGAAGACCAATCTCCTGTCACTTCTTCCCTTACATCATGAAGGTCTAAGGTAAGTGTATGAGCATACTAGTATATGGTAGGTAAAGGACTTATTGTCTTACTTGGGATTTGATACTTACTGTGTCCAGGCTCCTTTCGTGAGCTTCATCCAGAATGATGACACTGTATCTGCTCAACTCTCTGTCATCTAGAAACTCCCGCAGCAGGCAGCCATCAGTCATGTACTTGATCTGTGTCTCCTACAGGTTCAAGAGACAATGATAGGAACATTGCATTCTAGTGAACTTTCTACAATAAAGACAGGCAATGTCATCTTCCTAGGGCAAAGGCTTGGTCTAAAGGGTGAAATAAATCATTCCTAGTACTCATTGTAGCATTTGATGATAAGTTACAACATTGCAGTATTCTGCTGTAATCTTTACCTGTGATGTGCAGTCATCAAACCTCACTTGATACCCCACTTTCCTTCCCAGGGTGCATTTCATCTCCTGAGCTACCCTGGCTGCCACAGACAGGGCTGCCATTCTGCGGGGCTGAGTCACACCGATCAAACCATTCTTACTAAAGCCTGAAAAACATTCAGTAAAACATCGGCTGCTCTGACAGACATGAAAAAGACAATTATGACGAATTTGACAAGGCCCGGAAATGTACCTGATACTGCAAGTACAAACAAAAAGGGATTACAAAATTACAAATATCCCTAACAAAACAGAAGGGTGTAAAAACACAAGTAAATCATGTGGCTGAACCTCTACAAGAAACATCTTCAGAATCCTATATATTGCAAAAGCTCTAGAAGATGCAAAATTGCTATAACTTACTTCAAAAAGAAATTCAAAAGTGCATAATACCATCAATGCTACAAATGGATGCGAGTCTTCCAGTGTTCATAACATTGTGAAGGTAAAGTTTGTCAGTCAGTGTACTATGAACGCCCCCCTCCCCATATAGCCTGGCCATGGCCTGGTGTTTGGTAGCGTTTTCAAACAACCTTACCTGCTTTGTGCAGAAATTGAGGAAGCTGTGTGGTCTTCCCACTTCCAGTATACCCAACAACAACAAGTGCCTGAGACCGACGTACATTGGCGACAATGTCGTCCTGAAAGTCGTGGATTGGTAGTCTCCATGCTCCCGACTTTCTCTCCGCCATCTTTGTTTTGATCCTGGGTGAAGGTTACCGAAGTCTTGCGCAAGAACCTGTCTAGATCTCTTCCAAAATACAGCATGCGACCAAACTATACCTACAACTATATCTGTACAACCATACATACACACAGAAACGTCTCAGTGAGAATATACATTGCCTGTGAGCAGGATAAAAGTCCAGGGTTGGCTTGAGATAATCGCACTTCGATATGCAAGTGTGCCGAAGGAACTGTTCGAGGGCCTGTTTTTGTAACGTCATTGTTTTGTCACAAACTCATTATCTGACATTGACACGTCTATATATAATGTAAAATATCTCTGTGTGTCTGTGTATAACATAATATATTGGGAAATTCCTCGAAAAATAATATAATTCAACATTTACTACCTACTATCTTATGTCAGTTTAGAGTTTTCTCAGTGTCATACAAATTTTCTTTTATCAAACAATATGTCAAAGTTACAATCAAGCTGGGGTAGTTGCCAATGATACGGGCTATAATACACGCAACATCAAGTGACTTTGGTAACAACGGTTGGGCTGAAATAAAGCTTTAAACTTGACGTGGAAGCACAACTTCTGCCCCGGCAGCCATTTTTACTCCACCCAGAGAAGCATCGAGCGTGTGCTCTCTACGACGTCCGCAATTGAACTATATACACAACGCATCAACACTGACCCTCATTCATACATTCTTGCTCTACATCTGTGTGTGAGACAGTGTCGTTTCCGAAATCATGTCAGCGTCTCCGAAGAAAGCCACGAAGAAGGCTCCTGCCGCCCATCCTGCCTCAAGTGTGATGGTTACCACAGCCATCACTACCTTGAAAGAGCGCAATGGTTCATCCCTGGCCGCCATCAAGAAGTTTTGTGCAGCTAACTACAAGTTTGACGTGGAGAAGAAGGCCTTTGTCCTCAGGCGTGCCGTGAAGACACTGGTCGAGAAGGGAACCCTCATCCAGACCAAGGGTAAGGGCGCCTCCGGGTCCTTCAAGCTCAACGCTGCTGCCAAGAAGGCTGCAGTGAAGAAACCCAAGGCCAAGAAGCCAGCGGCCAAGAAGCCCAAGGTAAAGAAGGTGAAGAAGTCCCCGAAGAAGGCCGCGAAGAAACCAGCAAAGAAGACGAAGTCACCGAAGAAGGCAAAGAAGCCAGCAGCCAAGAAGGCAAAGAAACCAGCTGCCAAGAAGGCGAAGAAGCCAGCGGCCAAGAAGGCCAAACCCGCCAAGAAAGCAGCAAAGCCCAAGAAGAAGTAAATCATCTCCCCATATCGAATCACCGGCCCTTTTCAGGGCCACCCATCTCCTCCAAAAAGAGCTATACTGCATCGCATTTTATTGTTGCAAGTGTAGTGATTAAATATTATTAAATATTCTTTTAATTCCCATGATAATGATCATTTTGGCATACTCATTTTCAGCGAAGTGAGGAAAGTCGTGTATGGTTGGTGACATGGCAGGGGTCTAATAACTCTGGACCTCTTGGCATTTTCTAATAATAAAATAAAGAAGCAATAAGGGTAACTGTCCTCAAATGCTACTACCATTAGCTTTGACAAGTATATGACGTCTTGCCCGCGACCGGACTTCATCAGTAGTGGAATACCAAACGTATACAACCAAGGAGGTTGTATAATTTCACTCAAACTCAATAGTATTGAAATCTTTGCTGTTTGACTAATGCTTTGCAACATAATTCTAATCTCCAAGCAAAAATTACGATTGATAACGCGAACCAAGGACATTATCTGTGTAATGTTCTTGCGCTAACAAACAACCATCCGTACGAGATTTCCCATCCCAACATCTGCTTGAAGATTATTAGAAACGCCCTTTGTCCTCGAGCCTCTCAAAGCACATCCCATAATTGGCCATTGGGAGAGGGTAGCCTCTGATTGGTTACAGGATATCGCTTCAACTTCTCCGAGGTCCGCATGAGCAGTAAATATACTGAGGCAACACTGCTCCCGTCAATTCAGCACTGAATCTTCATCATGTCTGGACGTGGCAAAGGAGGCAAGGGTCTTGGAAAGGGAGGCGCGAAGCGTCACCGTAAGGTGTTGCGTGATAACATCCAGGGCATCACCAAGCCCGCTATCCGTCGTCTGGCCCGCCGTGGTGGTGTCAAGCGTATCTCCGGTCTCATATACGAGGAGACCCGTGGTGTCCTCAAGGTATTCCTGGAGAACGTCATCCGTGATGCCGTCACCTACACCGAGCACGCCAAGCGCAAGACCGTCACCGCCATGGACGTTGTCTACGCTCTGAAGCGCCAGGGCCGCACTCTCTACGGCTTCGGCGGCTAGACTGACCCAACCTGGATAAACGACCCCCGGCCCTTTTCAGGGCCACCCACATCCTACTAAAGAACTGTGTTGTACACATCGTAATGGTATTGTGCACTTTCTGAGCAAAGAATCTAGGTAAAATGTTCGTACGTAGTTTCCACGTGATTGTCCTCCCGTAGCCAAGTTGTAACCAACACTATGTAATTACCTCGTAACAAACCGACAATGCAATGGGCTGCTAGTATCAAATTGGTCAGCCTGCGTTAGTGTCTGGTCAAATTTAGTCGAGCGTTGTGGCCGTTGATAACGAATTGCTCTGAAACGAGCAAGGTCCCATTAATACGAGCAAGCTTAGGGGCAAAATCAAGTATTCAACTTCCTTGATATGATCAATATAAATAATGGTATCAAGTTCAACCAACTTACATTTAATTGCTGTAATATGTAGTATTTGTAATAGCGGTAATACATTAGTTTTGTATTTGTTTCTCAATTTTAGCTTGATCGGCTTGATGCATGTCGCTCTATACCCAAAACCTCTCAATTGCAAGTGTGAATGAGTGTGTGGCACAATACAGCTCTCTTTGATATGTGGGTGGCCCTGAAAAGGGCCGGGGTTTCTGAGGATCCGTTGACAAATCTAGGCAGATTTGCTGGCGGTCTTCTTGGGCAGGAGCACGGCGTGGATGTTAGGCAGGACACCTCCCTGGGCGATGGTCACGCCGGACAGGAGCTTGTTCAACTCCTCGTCGTTACGGACGGCCAGCTGAAGGTGACGGGGGATGATCCTGGTCTTCTTGTTGTCACGGGCAGCGTTGCCGGCCAACTCGAGGATCTCAGCGGTCAGGTACTCGAGCACGGCGGCCAGGTAGACCGGGGCGCCGGCACCGACACGCTCGGCATAGTTGCCCTTGCGCAGGAAACGGTGCACACGGCCGACAGGGAACTGAAGCCCTGCACGGGATGATCGGCTCTTAGCCTTTGCACGGGCCTTGCCTCCTTTACCACGTCCAGACATGATTCTTGGCTCTCTTTGCAGTTGAACAAGACGTATGATAGCTTGAAACACCCAAACACTTATATACCAAGCGAGTGGATTTTCTCCCATCCAATAGAAAGGCAATTTCGGATATTCATCAACCAATAGGTGGACTCCATACCCTACGGGCATTGCATGTTGATAGGAATACTACTTGCTTCCTACCACGTCCGCAACAAAACACAGGATCCAAAAATTTACATAAATCGACTTATATATTTATACAGAACGCTGTCGCCCCTTACCATTTCCTGAAACGAGAGAACAATGCCGCCAAAAAGTGGAAAAGCTGGTAAGAAGGCTGGTAAGGCCAGGCCCGCCGGAGCCAAAGGCAAGAGGAGGAGGAGAAGGAGGGAAACATTCGGTGTCTACATCTACAAGGTGCTCAAGCAGGTGCACCCCGACACCGGTGTCTCCAGCAAGGCCATGGGCATCATGAACTCCTTCGTCAACGACATCTTCGAGCGTATCGCTGGCGAGGCTTCCCGCCTGGCTCACTACAACAAGCGCTCCACCATCAGCAGCCGGGAGATCCAGACCGCCGTGCGTCTGCTGCTGCCTGGCGAGCTGGCCAAGCACGCCGTCAGCGAGGGCACCAAGGCCGTCACCAAGTACACCAGCTCCAAGTAAATTGCCTGACCGCCCGACCAGTATACCCCGGCCCTTTTTAGGGCCATCCACATCTTCTTAAAGAAGTGTATCAGTCACTATTAATTTAATTAAATGTAATAAATCAAGTAATGATCGTAGGCTAAAGAATGATGTTCGAGACCGTCGGCTCAGTGTGGCTCCAACATGGTCAGACCGTTTATTTCCAGCCATATAGGATGTAGTAGAGCGAACCAACAACGATTCGTCAAACATTAGTCAAATCCGGTCTGTACTAATCCATGTTGACAGATGCGTACTCCGTCGAGGTCCGCAACAGAGTAAGCCGTAAGCGTCGATGAAGGTTAGACATCCAGGTAATACGATATGCCAAAAAACAGTTACTCAAGCAACTGGATATGATTTTGAAAACGTCAGACGTTTCAGCTAGTATCCACTAGCTTTCGTCAGTGACTGAGAGACCAGAGGGGAAGCCGTAAGCGAGTATTCGAATAGTTGAGGAAGGCGAAGATTGCCTGTTGAATTGGTACCGATATGAACATTTGGGGCAGGGGTTGTGTCATATCCTGAATGACGGTATATGACGGTCTTAGATGCGTTTTTTTTTTCAAATCAGAAAATTGCAGTAGCTTTAATATGTGGTAACCCAAGGACATTATTAAGAAAACGACTGCTTTGCATTACCACATTGAAATCAGCATTTCATTCTTTGGGCATTTAAAACTGCAGAAACAAGCGCCAAGATGAGTCCTTTATTTTCTGGGCGGTACCCTAAAAATCAGCCCAGGGCCCTTCTAGTAACCATTTTCCATTAGAATTTTTGCTCCACGAGGGTCAATATATACACTGGGATAGTGTTGTTTCAACTGAGTATGTGGAAAAGTGACTAGAATATTGGCTTTGAAAAATAGGGTTTCCAAGCCCTAAAAACTGCACTGGATGCCTTCAAACACAGGGTTCAAACAAACGAATTTTACGGAATACATACGATCCATACTAAGAAACATACGAATTTTATGGAATACATACGATCCTTACTAATTTGGTGGCTTGCACCACGATCACACGACATCGGCAGCAAATTCAAGATGGCGGACTATTATAGCGCTGTTCTCCCTACAATGTCTTGGTTTCAAAGAATTTTAAGGGCTTATCATGCCCTGCTAACCCCCAAACTGCACTTATGCGGGCTTCTTTCACGACATAGTAGCCTGTATAAACCAAATAGCAGGGCGATGCTGGGAAACGGTGGAACCAGTGATCACAGCAGCAAGTCACCAAATGACCCCAAATTTAGTAGTAAGGATCATATGTTTCCGCGTAATGGATCGTATGTATTCCGTAAACTTCGTATGTTTCTAGTAACGGATTATGTGTATTCCGTAAACTTCATATTTTCCAAGTAAGATCGTATGAATTCCATAAAATTCTGATAAATTCTTTAGCACCCCTGAAACATAGAAATTATTTAAGGTATCAGTTGTTCAAATGCATGATATGTAGTCTGTAGGATTGTTTTCTTCAGGAGAACAAACACACCAACACACAGATTCAGTCTCATGACTCTTTATTGGTTTAGGCCATACAGCATACTGTACTGTAGCCTGTTAGCCATGGTTGTCTAGCTAGTATGACTTTGGTGCAGGTGGTGTTGCCCTGGTGTGAGCCTTGGCCAGGTAGTCTGTGTACTCCTGGTATGGAGGTTTGGTCAGGACAGTATCCTTCCACAAGTCAGGGGTCAGGTAGGTGTAGGTGTTGGCAATGGCAGCAAAGGTTGCCTTAGCTAGAAAAGAAAAAACATTAGACTATTATTTTCACCTTTATACAATGGTTGGTAATAAATCTAGGTGGTAATTTTTTTCCCTCAGACATTCGAATACAAGTTACAGTCTAACCAATAAGTGCATATGACAATGATATTTGAATGGGGATATTAGAATGTCTTCTCGACACTTACCAAAGTTGCCCAGTGTGCGGGTAGACCCTGTCGCAGAGGTGTAGCAATCATCAATACCCGCCATTTGCAGCAGCTTCTTTGGAACGGGAGCGCTCACGATGCCAGTACCACGGGGCGCGGGAATCAGACGCACCAGAACACTGCCACACTTCCCTGTCACCTGAGAACACAAGGGCACAGGAAAAAATAATTCTGTGAACCATGGCAAGCAAGGGTACTACTCTTCACTATGTTGTCATCTTCCTTTAGGAAAGAATACTTCATTAGCGTTCAAGGCTTTCAAGCATTTTCCCTCAAAAAATTGTCCACTCTAAATACTGTACTATTAATTGCACTTTTAAAAGCAACAAGTAAAATCTGAGATTTTATACCTCCGGGCTTTTTATTGTATATTTTTCCATGTTGTTTGTTCTGTATAGTTGATGGTGTTGAATTTTATGTGTTAGATTTAGCGTTCCTGGTTGTGTTAATACAGGACTGGTCAACATTTTCATCTGCAGCCCATACCATGTACCCACGGTAAAAATGCATGTCGAGAACGTCTGAGACAGTATACCACGGTATTTGTAAGTTAAGAAGTCGTAATATACGCCGAAAACATCCAAGATTGCGCAAGAGGGCGTTGACCCCTGACCCATTGGCCCACCCGGAAGTTGCGCTGGCAGCCAGCCCAGCGCCACGCGCGACCATTTTCAGATTTTTACGCCCCAAAACACATATACAATAAAAACAAAAAAACCTGCACCATCTACAGCCCATTAGCAGAACACACACCGAGTCCAGTCTACCCCAACGCGAGATACAACTGCGATAATATTTCAAAATACATATCGGAAGCAGACACCCCTCTGTTTGACCCCTTTTAAATGCTAAGACCCAAAACTGCAACCTCCCCATTCCTTAACAACATGGTAAATTCCATTTTCAGCATGGCGGGGGTGTTCGGAGCACTTAAAAACCTTATATTTCGACGCCCATAAACACATATACAATTAAACAAAAACGTTCTGCATCATCATAGCAATACGTATACCGAACAACAGACCAATCCGTCCAGCCGATCGCGAGAAACAGCTGCTGACAGAAATGTTTCGAACCATAGTAAAACCTCCTCGCGGAAGGATATCTCCTTCCCCGGAGGTAACAAATTGTACACTTTACGTATTATTAGCTATTATTCTACTGACCTTGCAAGGCACAGTATGGGGCTTGCCGATCTTGTTACCCCAGTAGCCTCGCCTGACAGGTACGATGGACAGCTTGGCCAGGATGATGGCACCACGGATGGCTGTCGCCACTTCCTTGGAGCACTTCACACCCAGCCCAATGTGGCCATTGGAGTCACCAATCGCCACAAAAGCCTGTTTAAAACATGTAGAAAAAAGTTGTTACAAACAAGTTCTATGTGTCTTCAACATTCCACTACAATAGCATGTCAACTGGAAAAAGAATGACCCACACTATCTTACGTGTAACTGTTAGTATTACTGGGTAATGGGTATTATGGGTTTACCATCAGTACTCTGGCATGTGTCAACAACCAACACAATATATGCTGTTCCGATAGTGGTGCAAGAGTTCATCATTGGTATCTCCCAATTGTCAATATCTTCAATAACTATTTACTAAATACAGTTTTAAACATATTGTAAAAAGTAAATGGCTAAGAAAGGGTAGTACATGTAATAGTATACCTTGAACCTGGTGCGCTGACCAGCACGGGTCTGCTTCTGAACAGGCATGATCTTCAACACTTCATCCTTCAGTGCTGAGCCCAGGAAAAAGTCAATGATCTCAAACTCCTAGAATAGCAAAAGACAAAATATTCAGACAAAATTAGCAGACAAGACATTCAGTGTATCATTATATGTATATATCAGTTTGGATGTATTGTACTGTACTACAAAGTGTCTCTGACATCAGTGTCTGGATAGCATGGTGATCGGCTCCCAGTGCATAATGTCAGAGGTTTGTCTATGAGGCTGATAGCACACACAACGCCGGATGGAACAGAAGTGGTGACTCTAACCTCAAAAATATAATATATATTTCCTCTTGTCTTTTGACCAGCCATAGTGTACCATTGGAACAGCAGCAATAAAAAATTAAAAAAAAAAACAGTAAGAAATGATACCTTGATGGGAAGTGAGAAAAGGTAGATATCCTCCAGGGACTTGATCTTCAGGTCTTTCACAAGACGACCAAGCTTGGTCATTGGCATCCACTGAAAAAAAAAATGACAATATTTACTGATCATGATGATTTATCAAGATTCAAGAGTAACTGTTACATCAACAGGGTGTCTTTTATGACCATATGTTTAATCTAGTATCTACTCTTTTTCATCATGGTTAAGTAGAAAGTTAACGTTTACGTTCTATGATACGAGTTTACATGTCTCTGACATCAGTGTCTAGAACTGCATGGAGCAGTCCCAGTGCATAAATTATGTCAGAAGTTTGTCTATGAGGATGATAGCACACACGACGCCGGACGGAACAGAAGTGGTGACTCTAACCTCAAACCAAATTGCGACTAAAATATCCTAATTTATTACTAAATTTCAACAACATAATGTTCATGAATAAGTACTAAGTTGTACAGAAAAAAAGATGGGGAGGGGGGCAGATATTTGCTCTGACTTGCCACTACGAACCTCCTTCTCCTCCTTGCCTCCGCGGCCCCGTCCACGGCCCCTGCCGCGACCACGGCCCCGTCCACGGCCACGGCCGCGATCCCCGAACCCGCCACGAAAACCTCCCCTACCGGCTGGAGGTGCGTCCGCCATTGGTAGGTGTTACAGATCTGGGAGGGGAAGAGGAAAGCATGGTTACTGATGGAGCAAGGAAACGTCTGTGGCCATTCTAAAATCATGAAATTTACAATTAAGAAAGGTACCACGCTTAAAAATTTCCATACGCCATGGTTTTACAATATCTATACAATGTTTCGATGCTGTTTTAAGAGGAAGATGGCTAGCAACAACGGATTCTGAGGCGGATTCTAGTCAAGTCTTTGGAACAAAAATTGCGCACGTCCGCCATGCTACTCACCCTGCGAAAAAGAAGGCAGAGAGCACGTACTGCGCAGAATCGATAGGTCAGGGGTCATCCCAGCAATATTGAGCAAAGAGAAGGATATGAGAACCGGATAAGTTTGTTTTCATGCACAATTTGATCTTTTGTGGCATTTCAGGCATATCATTTGTTCCCAGATCGGTAAGTAAATGTAAAGGACTTATAACACTTCCTGACAATATCTCGCCACTTCTCTTTCACAGATAACGGGCCGGTTATTGAATAGCATGGTGCAGGTGATGTCAGGTGCACACAACTGTATTATCCTCAGAATATAGAAGTTAAAACGTTACAGATGGTCAGAGATATCAGTTCAAAGAAACCTCAGAAGATATTTTCATTCTGCTAATTGAACTTAGTTAAACAAATTCTACATAAAGTAAATTTTTTGCATAAAAAACTTATTAATTTTTGCATAAAAAGTATCATTCCCCAACAGAACTGAAAATCATCATGGATTTGAGCAGACCAAGGGCAAAGTCACAAAGGTGAGATGCACATCCAAAATTTATTAACTTAGGGAAATAGATATATGATATGATATCGATGAGTCCAGCCATCCTAGTGGCATCTATCATCTGAAGGGCTATTAACAGTAATAGAACTCCATATCTATCTACCACTTCAGGTAAGTTTACAAGGAATCACTTGATTGATGTGGCTTTTGCTTTTGGTTGAATTTACAAAATGTGTTTTATAAAACCCGGTGTAACTGCATTTAAGTCTAAATATTTCCCTTGTTCCTTACAGAACTATCTATCTAGACTATAATGCTACCACACCACTGGAGCCTGAGGTTCTGACAGCCATCCAGACTGCCCTGCAAACAGCATGGGGAAACCCCAGCAGCTCATATGAAGCAGGTACTACTATTATCATGTTTGTGCTTCAGAAATGCTTGAAGTGGCACAATTCTATTTATGACAATTTAAGCAGGTCAGATTCAGTTGCTTTTATATGGAAATACATGCACAACAGTACAACATGTACTTGGCATGCATGTGTATTGTCTATTTTGTCATGGCTTTATGATATTGAACTCATCGATATCATTTTTTGTCTAGCAATTATGTCAGGAGATTTATGTTGCTATTTCTAGTCAAACAAATTATGAGATGTTTTGAACATTTCAAGTGTCTGTTAGTACCTTATTTTAGTTATTATCCTTCCTTTTATTCTCATCACAATTAATAGGGAAGAAGGCCAAGGCTGCCATTGACACTGCCAGAACCAACATCGCCAAGATGGTCGGTGGGAAAAAGGAAGACGTCATTTTCACCTCAGGTGGTACTGAGGTAAGCTATCACTATACCATTATTTCCATATTGCAAACAATAACAACAATAAAACAATCAACAAACCTGCAACAAACATTCGCTTACCTCAATTGTCCTCAAATACATGTAGGCTTCAGCCAATACACATGTTTGATGTTAGCAGAAGCATTGATGTCATGCATTATCAGGTGTACAACTCTTAACATTTTCCTGCAGGTACTGAGTTGCACTTTTGAAGAGATCTTTCTCTCTTTCTGTTGTCTAGTAATTTGTGTGATCATAATAGAAGTAAACATTAAAGAGCTATGTTATTATAAATTGAGTATAAAGCTATTCTATTGTCACAACAACAACGGCTGATTTTTCCTGTAATACTTCAGGCCAACAACATGGTGATCCTCACTGCCATGAGGCACTTCTGGAACAGTTTTCCTGAGGCCCAGGGAGGAGGAGACACAGAGAATGGTCCAACACAACACAGGAGTGTCAAACCTCACATCATCACAACTAACATAGAACACGACTCTGTCAGGCTACCACTGGAGGCTTTTCAAAAGGAGGGAAGGATAGGTAAGGTCTGTTTAGAACAGTCATATCATCAGGCAGTTATCCAAATATACTATACATACTTCTTCCATTGATACTGCACTGTACTGAAGTTTGTGTCAGTAAAACTGGAAATTGTTATTTCCTGGCAGATGTGACCTTTGTGCCGGCCTCCAAGCTGACCGGCCGAGTGGAGGTCCAGGACATTCTGGCCGCAGTTCGTCCCTCCACCTGCCTGGTCACAATCATGATGGCCAACAATGAGACTGGCATCATCATGGTAGGGATAATCTATTATTGTTAAGATCAATTGGCATGACTGGTAGTATTGGTTATATACTAGTGCATGTAGTTGACTTGAGTACAGTAGAAAACTCACTCATATGTTGTGTTTCTGAATTAATAGTACCCACAGACAAAGCAATGCTGAATATGATTTTTGTGTGGTACATCAGCCCATAGCAGACATAATGAGAGCTGTGAGGTCTGTGAACAGTGAGAACAGAAGTGCCCCTCAGCCCAGGATCCTGCTGCACACAGATGCTGCCCAGACCATTGGGAAAGTTCCTGTGGATGTAGAGGAGTTAGGGGTGGATTATCTGACTGTGGTGGGCCACAAGGTGGGTTACTGTTTGGTTTTTTTTCTTGGTAGTGAATTAAACGAGATTGTTACAGGATTTTAAAACATTGTAATTTTGTATTATGATGTATTTATGTATGTTTTTTTATGAGGGAAGTGACAAGTTGTTCACTCAAAGGATTACTTCTTTTGTTCAGTTCTATGGTCCCAGGATTGGTGCCCTGTATATCCGTGGTCTGAGACAAGACACTCCGCTGTATCCCATGTTGTATGGAGGGGGACAGGAGGACAATTACAGACCAGGGTAGGGATTCTAACATTATTGAATCTACATGTATGTGACCCTGTCTCTGCTGTCATAGTGATTTTGATTTTGTTTAGAGGCTACACGATGTTAAACATTGCAAGTAACATACCAAGCTTCTGAGTCCTGACACATCTACATGTAGTTAAAAAAAATAAACAAACATAAGATATTATATTTCATAAGACTGTCTTTTTCACCAGCAGGATAAAGGTAAAGAATTGTCCAGATTGAAGAGTAAGTTACCACTGACCACCTGTCCAAGAGGTTTGTATTATGTTTCAAATTAACCCTTACCTCTTGTCTGAACACTTCCAGCACTGAGAACACTGGTATGATAGCAGGGCTTGGGATGGTAGGTACAGTCCATTGATGGAAATAATAATATTTACCTTAGTTTGGATAGCGATAGTTTGAAATGTCCACCACCTCATGTGTCATTTTTGCTTCTTCATTTATAATTCAAAGTTGAGAATATAGTCTTGTCACCAGATATTATGTTCTCTGAGTTTATGTTTTGCCTGTTGTCCCAAAGGCTGCTTCCCTTGTAAATCAAAACTTGGAGAAGTATGAGTCTCACATGAGGGAGGTGAGAGACTACCTGGAACAGCAACTTAAGGTGAGAATATGTAGTTGTGATCAAATACAACAAATATTTGTTCTTAAGCAATATTGTTTCCCAACCTTTCCAGAAGTTTGTAAACTTCATCACAATACCTGAGTTGAATTCCCCTTGTGTGTGATTTTGTAGTGGCATCTTGACAAAGAACCTTGTGGTGTGTATATTGTGTTGACAGGACAGGTTTGGCAGCTCTGTGCACTTCAACGGGAGGCTGACAGGAAGTGAGCGGATCCCCAACACCTGTAATGTGTCCATCCTGGGGCGGGGACTACAAGGTAAACTGTCTTATCATACATCATCATCATCGTGCCTCCGGATTTAATCTGGTGACGTACACTTGATAAATTGATAAAGGTACTCCAACACACCCTGTCCCTCATGGCAGACACTAGAGTAGTCCCTGCAAGACCAGCGTCTCTCTCTCTCTAACATTGACAAAAGTGTAGTATATCATACATCAGCACCAACAACAATTTTTGACCATGCATGTTTTTATCTGCCAGGTCAGAGAGTGTTATCCAGGTGTCCACATCTGCAGGCCAGTGTGGGGTCTGCCTGTCACTCACACAACATCAACAGGTGGGAAAAGTAGAGAAGGAAAAGTACTTGTGCAGCCATGGGATTTTTTAATCACTTGATTCTTACAGTTTACCTTTAGCACCCTGAAGTAGTGGTTCAAATTCTCTGCTGGTTATGAATATGTGGATAGCAGCAGGAAGAAGGCTAAGAAGTTATTGTTAATACTAGTATTCAAAATGTTGTGCATTAGTCTTAATTGGTTCTAAAGGGGAAGTTGTTGGGGGATGTTGTTCTTACAAATAGGATATTACTGAGAAAACAGACTGAGGTGTTTTCCTATCTGTGGCAGTTTGCTCATACAGACTGTGCTTCTTCCTGACAGACCTTCCCACATCCTGCTGGCCATCGGGATTCCCTGTGAGGTTGCTGGGAATGCCCTGCGGCTCAGTGTGGGCAGGCACACCACCACAGACGACATAGACCTGATCATACAGGACCTACAGGAGGCAGTCACCGCCATCACAGCAGAGGAACAGTCAACTCAGAACTCGTGCTGATTGGTTCGCTGGTGTATCTACATGCTCACAGAGACTTAAGTTATAAATATACAGACTGTGCTCCTGTCAATGATGGGAAACAGAGTTAGCTGGCTTGTAAGATCATTTGCCTCAGCCTAATAATATTGTTTTTAATTAAGACCGGTGCAATGGCCAAGTGGGTAGACTTTTCACCTTGCACTCCATAGGTCGTAAGTTCAATCCCTGGCAAAGTCACACCAGAAACTTTAAAAATGGTACAGTATGAATTATGTGCTTAGCACTCAGCATTTGGGAAAGAGTATGAGAGTTAAACAGACACCACTGCCAGTGGACTAGCCTAGAAAGGGAATACAACATGATATTGCAACAATTGTTCTTAAAATGTTTGATCTGACAATTTGTAGTAGTAGGTTGCATTTCATTTCTGTGGTAAATGTGCAATAAAATTTGCATTACTAGTGTACACAAATACATGTATCTTTAATTTTGGATGGTCTATGTCATTGTTGCTGGTTATTTAAGCATACTGCAATTATTACTTCAACAGCTAGGAGGCCCCACTGCACATACATAAACAATAAGTAAATGAAATAGATAGCCTTTTATGAAGGATTGTGCATACACCATAAGGCAAACACCTATTGCCCTTGTGATTTTGATATGTCGAAAAATGGGAGTAGGAAGAAATACAAAACTGAACACTGGCAGGCTACTTTCCAGACTCATTTCCATTGAGTGAGAGGAATGGCAATCAAAGTGTTTAACCATGACTTTCGTCCAAGCCCTTCTCCATATATATGTTACTTCTCTCCTCTAGAGTTGCCCAGACTGTTCCATGACGTGGTGTCTGACTGCATGTCCTGATCTCGTGCTGTCACGGCCAAGGAAAGTGCACTTTCTGTCAATGCATCTTGGGAAGAATAGCTTTCAGCCACACTCACTGACACAGGCCCTATTTGACGATCTATCAACGCGAGCCTCTCCCCTAGCTCTGTGGCAACGTTATCGAGTCTTTTATAACTTTTGTCGAAGTCCTTCTCCATGTCTCTCAGTTGCTTGGCCATCGCGTCCCACATACAGTCCGTACGGGCCGTGATGTTCTCCCAGAACCGTCGCTCCATACCCGCCACCGTCTCCATGGTTTTGTCCATACTTTCTTGTATTGCCGATCTTCTGAAGTCTTCATGCTTTTCCATTTCATTCCATTTCTGAAAGTCTCTTCGATCCATTTTCGCCTTCAGAAATGTCCCCTGTCTCAGCACGCTGGTCGTGTCGCGCTCGATATGTTGGACGTGCTTCTTCACATTCCCCGCTTTGTATTCAGTGCGTCCCGCCAACCGGTCCACCTCGAACCGTATGCGCTGTTCCTTTACATCTATTTCTGCTGCGGCAACTCTTTCTTTCCTATCCAGATGTAGAAAAGAATTTTTCGACGTCTCGTCTCTCTTCGACAAATTTGAAGCCAAATTCAAACTATGTTCCACCTTCCGAACACGTGATTCCACCTGTTGTTTGGCCTTCTCCTCCGCCCGTGAGACATCCTGGTCCCACTTCTGTGACTCCGCAGCTGCTGCTTCAAACTGTTTCTCCACCTCTAGCTCAATCCTTTTTCCTGTCACATCCATCCAGGCTTTTTCAATATTTTCTGTGGTGTTATTAGTTTCCTGAGGTGCGATAGGGACATCGATCCACTGTGGCGGGTGTACGTTCGAGCTAGCGGTAGACTGAGTAGATGTGTCCAGGTGAGTGTCTGTTGTATCGGCTGGTTCAACGGACGAGTGGCTGTCCTCACAATCCATCAAACAGTAGGCTTTCAACACGTCTTGTAGTTCAGCTAGTTCGTCGCCCTCCTCCACCTTAGCCTCACGAGCGTTCCACAGTCTGACAGCCTCGATGTAGTACGTCATCTGTTTGTCGTCCATGGGCTGCAGGCACGTCTGGTAGAGGTCGTCCAGTTCTGCCCTGGCTGCCTGTCCTCCCAGGATCTGCAGTATCGTGTGGATCTCGACTCGTAGGATCGGCATCCTGGACACAAGCATCTTGTGACCCCAGTCAGACAAAGCCTGACGAAATGCACCCACCCGCCGAAGCTGCTTGGCAAAAGCAATGCAGTCCAGGGACAGGGCGTTACCGTCATTCCCGACGCCGGTCTCTTCGTCTTCTGAGCCACTGTCGCATCCTTTGCATCCCGTCTCGTCTATTTGCCCGTACGCTATAGGAAGGACAAGAGTTGTTCCTTCAAAAAGGAGTCGACACAGTTCGGCGTAGATTTTTCTGTGCTGGTCGGACACGTCCTGTCTGGTGCCTGTAGCCATGTTTAGGGCACTGGTGTGTTAAGGTTGTTAAGGGCTTTTTAAGTGGACCTCGCGCACACTTCAGTCGGAGTCAATGAAACACATCCGTATCATTGAGTTCCATATTTTCAACACCGTGTGAAACCAGCTAACGGACTGGTACTGACTTCGCCCCAAATAACAGCACTCCTTTTTTTCTAGATTTGAAAGGTAAAGACCTTTTTTTTGCCTACCTTTCTGGGCCATTCGCGTATGTGTACAATCATACAATGTATTTCCTGGTCCCTTCATTACAAGTGCTCCATTCCTGCAAAGATTTTCTTTGCCGCTACGCGGCGGTTCTGATCCATGGCGATTTCAACACCATTGAAGTGCTTTGAACTGCCAGGTTTGCCGCGCGTTTCCCTAAAATTGGAAATACCGCTAAATGAGAATAGAGAGTTACGATTTTCCGTCCTGACATCTGTTTGGTTGGTTTTCATTTATATGGCATTGTGGGGTTGGCAAAAGTGAAGGAGTATTGATTGAACCTCCTTGGTTAAATGTAGGTTCAATGTACAAAGACAAGAAAGACATTTGGCAGTTTTTTCCATCTTGTGTTTCATCTTAATACAAACTTCTTGAGCAAATTAAAGCCGAAGTACACAATAGCATTATCACTGAGTTAAGATATAACGTTAACGCGTTACAGAATACATCCTATCTTACAATCTATATCATAATCAGGTATTGAAATGTGCTTTCATACTGGGCATTGTCAACAGCATAGCATAAGTCCATACATTTTCAGATGTGACAGTAACGTAAAATAGTACGCCATCTTCATTTTCCATCGTCTACTTGTTTGGACCATTCAATGCTTCGTGCAACATGAGTGCCGTCACGTAATAAAAAACAAGAAGCGAACATCAACAGCTCTGATGTAAAATATGGCCTCTAGCAATACATTTGTACAACCTTGTTAAGTGATCATCTGGTATCTGTATCACTACGTGTACACCATTATGCATTTGGTAAAGCTGGTGTCATATGGCATGCTTGCGAGTTGAAGTGTTACAATAATCAAAAAGATGTTTACCTGGTTACCAGGCATTTCCGGCCCAAACCAAACCAAACCAAAGGACAGATTTGTCCGCAGGTGAAAATCCTGTTTAATCAACTGTGCTCTCCCCATAATCATACAGCTCAAGCAGGCAAAGTTGAAAGGCTGGCTTCCAGCTGTGGATGAAACTACCCTACAGGTTGCAAAGGAATAAAATGATCAAAGGTTGAAAGAATATTGAATCTGACATCTTTTGTGTGATCTTGTGCACTTAAGAGTAGTAGAGGGTAGCTTGGTGGAGTTCTGTCAAGCTGATGATGCCACGTTTGATTGAATGCCAAGAAAGCAGACAACTTATATAATACAAGACTTTGCTCCCCTGCTCTGGACATCAATGCCCGAGTTTGTACTATAACTGTATATTGGTGAACATGTGGGGATGTTTGTCAGTGGGAAAATAAAGCATACTTTTTTTATATACTGTATCCTTTTATTGGAAAGGCTACCCTGTAATTTGTGTGGAGTCAGAGAAAACATGTACCTCATTTTACATCAGCATTTGCCTGAGTTTATAAAAATGATGTTTTCTGTGCTAGCCCTACTACATATATGCTGTATAATACTAAGTTCTTGGTCTACTGTACAAGTTTTTTGTCTACATGCACAATTACACCCTGGATGAAAATGTATAAAGATTTTGAAACTGTTTACAGTGAGGATAGTAATTAGCAGCTGATTTTTGTTGGGCTTGCTACACACCATTCCTGACATGGCATGTACCAGTTCAGAACCTGTCACATTCACATGAAAAAAAATGTGCTACATTTTAGCTAAATAAGTGGGTTGCAACAACCTTTAATCTTGTTGAATGAAAATTGCATCCCATTGTACAAGCCAAAGCAAGTGAAATAAAATTCTTCACATTTATCATTTTGTTAATAGAATAGATAGAGCCTCCCGCTGGACACTAAACACTGAAACATTGTGATAGATATTAAATGTTCTACATGTATATTGAATAAGGGGTTCTTTGAATAACCACTTCTTTTAATGTTGGCAGCTTAAGTTTGATATAAAATCTTGAATCCACAGCACCTACGTTTTTCATTAAACATGCTACAACCAGAGTCTCACAATATGGCAGACATCCATGTAATACACACTTATTCTAACTACACCAGCAGAAAGAATAGATGTACAGTGAATATAATTTCTTCAGTTCTAAGGCCTAGTTTCTTCTGTATGTCTCTTTGGCAAGGAGTTGGGAGACAAAAGTGCCAATCTTGCAATGCTGCCTACATACATTTAAGTACTTAACATCTATCAATGGTTACCTGATAAAAGGAGCTCATCCTCCTGACTTTTTTCTCATTCATACATGTACATGATCATGACTAAAAGTTCAAATGTAATTTTGTAACGTGTAATAATGTGCACCTGTGTGTGGGACTGACTTGACCTACATGGACAGCAGTTAACAAACATAGTGTGCATTGTGAACATCAAGGACAGGTACACATGTATCATATATACTGTATTCCATAATGGATATCATTCTAATAACATCTGAATGTTCTTACACCTTCCCTGTATAATCAAAAATCCTTCTCTCACTATGAGCTGCCACAAGTTGTCAGGCCACACTAATTTATTTTCTTGGTTTGCAGATCCATTTGTAAACATTAAGTAAGAGACAAAGACCAAAAACAGTGTGGAAAACGTGAAGCTGACAATATTGACTCCCTAAAACTGTGTATGCTGAGGCATGGTCCTCCTGCTCTGTTTTTATGTTCATCTTCCACTTTACATAATTATTATTCTTAAATCACAGAACCAACAAATTAAATTGGCATGGCCTAAACTTGTGCCTCTTCTTAAAGCTTTCACATAATCCTGTTCATCTGAACAACATTTAACATTTAGTGCATGATACACCATGACTGCTGATAACATGGAAATATTGAGTTTTGATAAAATGACAAAGAGAATTCTGAAACAATGATAAAAGAGTCTAAACTTGGTAAAATCTGCAGTAGATACTGCAGTCCTGAGCCTCGTCCGTACTAACATCTCCAGCAATTTTACAGCTGCTACAACTTTCTGGTCACAAATCTACACCACCCTGTGACAGACGTTAAGTACATGTACATTCTAACAATCAGTATATCAGCAGTTGGGTGAGTCCACTCCACAAGGGGGGGAACCTGCACCATGTAGAAACTGAGATGTTGGTCCTTCTTCCTTGTTATTGACTAGTGGTCGCCGTCGGGGCCGAGTATTGATGTGACAAAACCTGCAACATCAACTGTCTGCTCATTGTACTTCTTGTAGAAGTCATGTTCCTGAAAATGACAGCGTATCATCAGTCTGTGGTACACAAATCTGGTGCTATTCCTCTTCAGTAACATAATTATGTTGTGTACCCACTTTGCCAGCATGCCACGGTGACTCCCTGTATCACAAAGCATTGTTTGTACCCCTACTTACATTTGATGACAATTACTGCCACTCCAAAACACCTTTCCACCCATATCTTTGTTTTGTTGATAATGTTCTAAATGTCATTTCCACATTGAGCCTTTAATGTCTGTTGTACATTTGCCTCATCTTTCTGTTCTACAGCTTCCCCATTAATGAAGAAAAACAAGACTGATAAGACTTGACTAACCACAAGACCAGCATAGTTGGGCCTTTCTTTGCAGTTCTTGTTCAGGCTGAAAAAGAAAACAATTTAACTGACTTCATGGAACTCTGAACACTTAACAACTAGAACATAGTTGCATTAGAAAAAGGCCATATGGATTTGTGCAGTCTGGCATGGGCCCACTGAATCACCGATCAGAAGGCAGTAAAGACGAAGGAAAAGCCAAGGACCGACACGTTACAAATCACCCAGCTTACAACATGTAAGTGCTTTCATCCGTGAAAAGCAATCAGTAGGAGGGCTGCTGATGTGGTGAGCTGATGAGAGATGTGAGGATGAATTCAAAGCTGTGATGTCCCAAAGGTATTTTCTAATCTGTGGCATCTCTAGCCTTTGTACGGTTTGTGGGGAATGTAGCAGCAGGAAATGAGGTGTACTCAGCCAAAACACAGATACATGTATTCTAAGAGTATGTCTACTCACCCATACACGCAGATATGCTACAAGTACAGATAACAGCTTAAGCTCATAATTCAATCAAGAACTTTGAATTCCTTCTTCAAAGATCGGCCAGTCAAGCTGCTATGATGAATTGTTCCTATTGTAATAATATGTCTGGATTTTACACCGTAAACATGAGAAAATCAATGGTTAAGTTCCCACCATTGCGCACAGAAGTCTACAAACTCTGGGGAGAACTTGTCAGCAGGCAGTTTGGGGGACGGCTCCTCCACTACCTGCTTCAGCTGGGCAAACGGCGTCAACCAGGACTCATACGGGAACTTCCCTGTGGCTAGCTCAATCTGTCAGGAGGCACAGCACAACACGGTTTGGGCCAGTTCTACAGTACACAACCCACATCAAACTAGATCTAAGAGAAGGACCATGTTTGTACTGTATTTGACATAGGAAAGCTGGTATTTGCAAACATAAGGGCAAGATTAGGTGATGTGCAACTACATAATGTCATGATTTCAAAAATATTGAATGCAGATATGGTTGTATGATACTTGTAGAGTGACTCTCTTGAGCATATTGAGCCTGGATACCAAGGACTGTTGGTATCCTATCTCTTAAGAGGACTTGAAATTTCCCTAACACTTTACAATCTTGAAGAGGCTCTCAGTTTGTATTACCAGTATTACCTAAAACATTCCTGAGACTCACCAGTGTGATGCCTAAGCTCCAAATGTCTGATCTGACATCATATCCCTTCTGATTCACATCTGGGTTTATCCTCTCTGGCTGGAAATGCAACATAATGCAATAGCTACCATCAAAAAGACATACAGTACCAACTGACCTACATGTAAGACAATAAAACTCTTTCATAGCAAATCAAACATCTTCTGGACTACATGAATATTAGATTAGATTAGAGTAGAGATCACAGTAGGCCGATTGGACACTGGTCTCTGTCCACCAGTCACCCGAGGCTACATCCTTGCAATTAGGTTTTATATGAAAGCATTATTTCTCAGATAACTTATATCCTGGCAGGAAGCATACTTCTGTCAATGAAAATGTAGTTTTTTTACTAAACTGCTCACAACTGGGGAACCTGGGGGAATATTTAATCCTGTTACATGTCGGCAGAGACGCAGGTGTCAGTGTGGGTGGTTACATCCTGTATCACAACCTGATGGGACACAACAGACCATCTTCAGCTTTACAATCATTGTAATCAAGTACTGGGGTGTCTCAACAGGAGTTTTTGCAGGAAATTAGCACAACGGGCAAACTTTACACTGGGTAGTAATGATGTAAAAGCTGTTTCCCTTACCGCCATATATGGCTTGCACCCAGCATCTAGAGTCTTGGCCACTGAATCCACCAGGTAACCGCTGATGCCGAAATCACAGATCTTCACACGGCCTTTTCTGTCTATCAAGATATTTGAGGGCTTTATGTCTGTAAAGATGACAATAGTATTGCAGGTTACATTGTCTTACCTATTCTGGTCCATAGCTAAACATCTGAAAGTGAAACATTAATTCTTTCTTCAGATTTCTTTCACAAGTGTCAATCTTGACAGCGTATCTTATGTACATGTAGGTCATATCACAACTTCGAGTTAAGACTTAATATTTGCAAGAGTTAGCCTGTGTTACCACATCTTTTCCATAACATTTTGTAACATGTATCCAAAAGCAGCTTACTGCATCCCTTACCTCTGTGTATGACCTTTAAACTACCATGTAAAAAGTACAGTGCATCCACCACCTGAAACAAACAACAACATCTGGTAAGACAATGGAAGGATTTATATCTTGTGAACAGTCTTATGCAGACATACCTACAGGTTTTATTTCAACTGTTAACACATATATGTATATGTAAATCCTCATTTGTATTAGATATGTATGAGTTATGTATTTTGAATATTACAAATGCTAAATTGTGTCATGATTCATTTACAAGTTGCACACAAGTAATGTGCAGATGGATCTGGTTATTAGACTGTGTTATTGCTACCAGATTGTGCAAGAGATAGCAGAATGAATGACTTATTTAACTCACTGCCACAGCTATTTTGCCGATGACATCCTCAGGGATGGTCTTGTCCAGGCTGGAAACTTTCTTGTAGAACTTGTCGAGTGAGATGTCCATCACTTCCATACAGATCCATACATCACCCTGGATAATAACAAGACAACACACCTTACAAACAGCCGGAAATAATGACAGCCAAACAATGCCACAATGTCTATGCCTAAACTGTGTGCTTTTTCTGTGTGCACTTGTGCAATTTTCACATCAAAAGGTAAACCTGTCATACCGGTGGTTACTTCTTAAGTAACCAATGAAATTTTGTATACTTTGCTTATCCATCAAGTTTCCTTCTGAGAGAGAGTAGCAGTAATAGTATCCAATATCCAATATTATTAGAATATACTGCTGTGGAGGTCCCACCACAGGGGTAGGCAAGAGTTGGGAGAGGAAGTTTGTTTTGTAGTGGATAAGAACATGAACTTAAGGGTAACATGCTCTCCAAATTCAGACTTGCTATGACGCAGTATATCCATGGTAACATGATCCAATAATTGTATTCACTGACTCCCTTTGGTAGACACTGTCAACATCGATTTCTTGCACCATGTATACACGCTTTTTTCTTTCAGCTGGCTCAGTGTAGAGGAAGAATTGTTGGAGACACGTAATATTTTACACGGCGCTCGCTACATCCTGCCTTTATTACTGAGCAGAGTCAGCTTTCATCACTTCTAATCCTCCTGAAATCAAAGAATTAATTTTACACCGGCGGATGCACACCGGTAATTGTATATTTACACCACATCATAGACTTTATGGATTTTCATTCTTGCCTGAATCCTTCCTCCTGCGCAGTGTAATTCCACCCATCATCTTACCCTAATCCCCTCCATATCTCCCTTCAACAACATGGCATTCAATCTTCCTGCACAGACACTGCCGGCAAGTTAACCTGCCTCACCACAGTAATTTCTATCAATTGCGTCTTCATTGACAGCCGTTCTGCCAAGCACTTGGCCCTGGTTTATTAGACCCTTTGATGTTCAGAATTAATTTCTGTCATCCTATATCAAATATCTACTATCAGCTGCTTGCAGTGCTCTTCCACATTGTGCTCTTGCAATGAAATATGCCTTTGGATAATAGTTTTCTTGTTGTATTGTTACACAGTAAACATGATGAAAGCATATTTCATCACTCTGAACATCATTTTCTAATATGTACTCAGATTTACACTTGATTGCTCTCACCTTTAGGAAATGAGCAACAACAACTCAGCATTGCTACCCAGGAAAACATAATTCTGATTGAACATAATCCAGGAGACAATTTAGATAAAGTTTGAAGACTTACTTCTCTAAAGAGAGCTCCGTAGAACTCTACTGTGCAAGGGTGGTCTGAGCTGCGCATGGAGATGTCCAGGTCCATCAGCAACCGTTTCTGTTCTTTACTGTTGACTGAGACAGGAATCCTCTGGAGGGAGGAAACAAACACACAAAAGTATCCACCGAAGTCAGTCAAGGTGTTCAAACATACCCTATCATAGTGGCAATATTACAGTTCTTTGATTCTGTATTTAATATCCTCAAGCTAGAAATTAGGAAACAAGGAGGTTGGCATTACAATAATAAATTCAGCCACATATTTGTATTGTACTGTACATTGTACTGCCTGGCAATATCTTTATTCAGAATTTCGGTCTTGTTGCTTTGGCCGTGGATTAGAGTCCAAATATAAAAGATCTAAGAACTAGCCCTCCAGCTGAACGGGTAAATGCACTTACATGTGGAATCCTGCTCTATATGTAAACTTCTATTTTCATCAGATCCTGTGAACAGGATATGCTCCTGGGCAAAACAACCTTTGTTATAGCTGTATTGAAGTGTTGCTGCAACCTTTTTCCATCCATCACAACATAGTAAGCCTAAAACTTCACACTAGAATGACTGTCAATGACTCGCTACAAAGACATGTAGTACATTACAACTTATTTTCATGACTTTTCGAACAGTTTGAAAAATCCTGTCCTCGTCTGACCTTTACAGCCATGACTGTATTGCTGGACTCGTGCCTCATCTTCTCCACGATGCCGTACGCCCCCCTCCCCAGCTCACAGATGGGCTTCAGGTCATCTGCATTGCACGTAAACTCCTGAAGCAGGGATCAACACGACACAAATGTCACATCACAGATGAGCAGGATTGGCTCTTCATGTCACAAATAGGGAGAATAGAAATCTGTGTTACCTGGATAGAATACAGATGGGGTTCAAAGTAACTGGTTCTACCATATATCTTTCATAAAGTACAAGTACATGTGCACCACTTGAGGCAGTGACTGATGAGGGACCAGTGATCGCTGTACAGTCACTTGGTGACTGTCGTATGGTGGAAAGGGGCCTAATGTCAGTCAGACAGATGCATTTATCATGAACTCTGCAGTGTCACAGGTTAGAAAGGCTAAATCCACCTGCAGCCTGAACCGATTGTACATTAATCATCTTGTAGAGGGAAAAGGGACAAATACAGTGCTGCAAAGTGTATCAGGTGGTTCAAGCCAGATACAAATTAATGTAATATACTAGCCCTTCCTTTCATCTTAATGACAACCTAACAGGCTTTTTTCCTCTGTCCCACATTGATTTAATTCATCAGAGGAAGGTAAAACAGATGCAATGCAATGAATTTTCATAGTGATCTGATTTTGTATTATGAATTGAGTAGACAAGTAGAGTTAGATTCACAGGATTTTGTGGTTATTTGTGCTCATCCAGTGATTAGTGTATGGTAGAAATAGATTTTATGGAGGAGATTTCCTGTCAAGCCCACCGGAACTGGAGCATCTCCACTACCCCCCTGGGGATATATGATTGACATTTTGGGTTCAGCTATTATAGTTTGGTGCAGACAGGTAAGCTTGCAAATTGTTACTGTAGACATTACTGTCACAACTGAAATATTGGCTGCAACAGAATA